>NW_021703783.1:30523757-30929317 GCF_005190385.1 Monodon monoceros
CACTCTCTTACTTGGTCCCAGCTTACCCTTCCCCGTCCCCGTGTCCTCAAATCCATTCTCTACATCTGCATCTTTATTCCTGTCCTGCCCTTAGGTTTCTCAGAACCTTTTTTTTTTTTTTGATTCCATATAAATGTGTTAGCATATGGTATTTGTTTTTGTCTTTCTGACTTACTTCACTCTGTATGACAGACTCTAGGTCCATCCACCTCACTACAAATAACTCAATTTCGTTTCTTTTAATGGCTGAATAATATTCCATTGTATATATGTGCCACATCTTCTTTATCCATTCATCTGTCGATGGACACTTAGGTTGCTTCCATGTCCTGGCTATTGTAAATAGTGCTGCAATGAACATTGTGGTACATGACTCTTTTTGAATTATGGTTTTCTCAGGGAATATGCCCAGTAGTGAGATTTCTGGATCGTATGGTAGTTCTACATTTAGTTTTTTAAGGAACCTCCATACTGTTCTCCATAGTGGCTGTATCAATTTACATTCCCACCACCAGTGCAAGAATGTTTCCTTTTCTCCACACCCTCTCCAGCATTTATTGTTTGTAGATTTTTTGATGATGGCCATTCTGACTGGTGTGAGGTGATACCTCATTGTAGTTTTGATTTGCATTTCTCTAATGATTGATGACATTGAGCATCCTTTCATGTGTTTGTTGGCAATCTGTATATCTTCTTTGGAGAAATGTCTATTTAGGTCTTCTGCCCATTTTTGAATTGGGTTGTTTGTTTTTTTGATATTGAGCTGCCTGAGCTGCTTGTAAATTTTGGAGATTAATCCTTTGTAAGTTGCTTCATTTGCAAATATTTTCTCCCATTCTGAGGGTTGCCTTTTCATCTGGTTTATGGTATCCTTTGCTGTGCAAAAGCTTTTAAATTTCATTAGGTCCCATTTGTTTATTTTTGTTTTTATTTCCATTTCTCTATGGAGGCGGGTCAAAAAGGATCTTGCTGTGATTTATGTCATAAAATGTTCTGCCTATGTTTTCCTCTAAGAGTTTTATAGTATCTGGATTTACATTTCAGTCTTTAATCCATTTTGAGGTTTTTTTGTGTGTATAGTGTTAAGGAGTGTTCTAATTTCATTCTTTTACATGTGGCTGTCCAGTTTTCCCAGCACCACTTACTGACGAGTCTGTCTTTTCTCCATTGTATATTCTTGCCTCCTTTATCAAAAATAAGGTGACCACTTGTGCGTGGGTTTATCTCTGAGCTTTCTATCCTGTTTCATTGATCTATATTTCTGTTTTTGTGCCAGTACCATATTGTCTTGATTACTGTAGCTTTGTAGTGTAGTCTGAAGTCAGGGAGCCTGATTCCTCCAGCTCCGTTTTTCTTTCTCAAGATTGCTTTGCCTATTTGGGGTCTTTTGTGTTTCCACACAAATTGTGAAATTTTTTGTTCTAGTTCTGTGAAAAAGCCATTGGTAGTTTGATCAGGATTGCATTGAATCTGTAGATTGCTTTGGGTGGTATAGTCATTTTCACAATGTTGATTCTTCCAAGCCAAGAACATGGCATATCTCTGCATCTGTTTGTATCATCTCTGATTTCTTTCATCATTGTCTTATAGTTTTCTGCATACAGGTCTTTTGTCTCCTTAGGTAGGTTTATTCCTAGGTATTTTATTTTTGTTGCAGTGGTAAATGGGAGTGCTTCCTTAGTTTCTCTTTCAGATTTTTCATCATTATTGTATAGGAATGCAAGCAATTTCTGTGCATTAAGTTTTTTATCCTGCTACTTTACCAAATTCATTGATTAGCTCTAGTAGTTTTCTGGTAGCATCTTTAGCATTCTCTATGTATAGTATCATGTCATCTGCAAAGAGATGACATGATAATTCTTCGTTTTTTTCCGGTTAGGAATCCTTTTATTTCTTTTTCTTCTCTGATTGCTGTGGCTAAAACTTCCAAAACTATATTGAATAATAGTGGTGAGAGTGGACAACCTTGTCTTTTTCCTGGTTCTAGAGGAAATGGTTTCAGTTTTTCACCATTGAGAACGATGTTGGCTGTGGATATGTCATATATGGCCTTTTTTATGTTGAGGCAAGTTCCCTCTATGCCTACTTTCTGGAGGGTTTTAATCATAAATGTGGGTTGAATTTTGTCAAAAGCTTTTTCTGCACTTATTGTGATGATCATATGGTTTTTCTCCTTCTGTTTGTTAATATGGTTTATCACATTGTTTGATTTTGCATGTATTGAAGAATCGTTGCATTCCTGTGTTAAACCCCACTTGATCATTGTGTATCATCCTTTTAATGTGCTTTTGGATTCTTTTTGTTAGTATTTTGTTGAGGATTCTTGCATCTATGTTCATCAGTGATATTGGCCTGTAGTTTTCTTTCTTTGTGACATCTTTGGTTTTGGTATCAGGGTGATGGTGGCCTCATAGAATGAGTTTGGGAGTGTTTCTCCCTCTAGTATATTTGGGAAGAGTTAGAGAAGGATAGGTGTTAGCTCTCTAAATGTTTGATAGAATTCACCTGTGAAGCCATCTGGTCCTGGGCTTTTGTTTGTTGGAAGATTTTTTTTTTTTTTTTTTTTTTTGCAGTACACAGGTCTCTCACTGTTGTGGCCTCTCCTGTTGCAGAGCACCATCTCCTGACGCACAGGCTGAGTGGCCATGGCTCACGGGCCCAGCTACTCCGCAGCATGCGGGATCTTCCCGGACCGGGGCACAAACCTGTGGCCCCTGCATCAGCAGGCGGACTCTCAACAACTGCGCTACCAGGGAAGCCCAGTTGGAAGATTTTTAATCACAGTTTCAATTTCAGTGCTTGTGATTGGTCTCTTTATATTTTCTATTTCTCCCTTGTTCAGTCTCAGAAGGTTGTGCTTTTCTAAGAATGTGTCCATTTCTTCCAGGTTGTCCATTATATTGGCATAGAGTTGCTTGTAGTAATCTCTCATGATCCTTTGTATTTCTGCAGTGTCAGTTGTTACTTCTCCTTTTTTATTTCTAATTCTATTGATTTGAGTCTTCTCCCTTTTTTTCTTGATGAGTCTGGCTAAGGGTTTTTCAATTTTGTTTATCTTCTCAAAGAAGCAGCTTTTAGTTTTATTGATCTTTGCTATTGTTTCCTTCTTTTCTTTTTCATTTATCTCTGATCTGATCTTTATGATTTCTTTCTCTCTGCTAAATTTGGGGGTTTTTTGTTCTCCTTTCTCTAATTGCTTTAGGTGTAAGTTTAGGTTGTGTATTTGAGACCTTGCTTGTTTCTTGAGGTAGGATTGTATTGCTATAAACTTCCCTCTTAGAACTGCTTTTGCTGCAACCCATAGGTTTTGGGTCATCATGTATTCATTGTCATTTGTTTCTAGGTATTTTTTGATTTCTTCAGTGATCTCTTGGTAATTAAGTAATGTATTGTTTAGCCTCCATGTGTTTGTATTTTTTACAGATCTTTTCCTGTAACTGATATCTAGTCTCATAGCATTGTGGTCAGAAAAGATACTTGATACAATTTCAATTTTCTTAAATTTACCAAGGCGTGCTTTGTGACCTAAGATATGATCTATCCTGGAGAATGCTCTATGAGCACTTGAGAAGAATGTATATTCTGTTGTTTTTGGGTGGAATATCCTATAAATATCAATAAAGTCCAACTTGTTTAATGTATCATTTAAAACTTGTGTTTCCTTATTTATTTTAATTTTGGTTGATCTGTCCATTGGTGAAAGTTGTGTGTTGAAGTCCCCTACTATGATTGTGTTACTGTCGATTTTCCCTTTTATGGCTGTTAACATTTGCCTTATGTATTGATTTGCTCCTATGTTGGGTGCATAAATATTTACAATTTTTATGTCTTCTTCTTAGATTGACCCCTTGATCATTATGTAGTGTCCTTCTTTGTGTCTTATAATAGTCTTTATTTTAAAGTCTATTTTGTCTGATATGAGAATTGCTGATCCATCTTTCTTTTGATTTCCATTTGCATGGAATATCTTTATCCATAACCTCACTTTCAGTCAGTATGTATCCCTAGGTCTGAAATGGGTCTCTTGTAGACAGCATATATACAGGTCCTTTTTTTGTGTCCATTCAGCCAGTCTATGCCTTTTGGTTGCAGCATTTAATGCATTTACGTTTAAGGTAATTAGCGATATGTATGTTCCTATTACCATTTTCTTAATTGTTTGGGGTTTGTTATTGTAGGTCTTTTCCTTCTCTTGTGTTTCCTGCCTAGAGGAGTTCCTTTAGCATTTGTCATACAGCTGGTTTGGTGGTGCTGAATTCTCTTAACTTTTGCTTGTCTGTAAAGGTTTTAATTTCTCTGTAGAATCTGAATGAGATCCTTGCTGGGTAGAGCAATCTTAGTTATAGGTTTTTCCCTTTCATCACTTTAAATATGTCTTGCCACTCCCTTCTGGCTTGCAGAGTTTCTGCTGAAAGATCAGTTGTTAACTTTATGGGGATTTCCTTGTATATTATTTGTTGCTTTCTCCTTGCTGCTCTTAATATTTTTTCTTTGTATTTAATTTTTGATAGTTTGATTAATATGTGCCTTTTGTGTTTCTCCTTGAATTTATCCTGTATGGGACTCTCTACACTACCTGGACTTGATTATTTCCTTTCCCATTTTAAGGAATTTTTCAACTATAATCTCTTCAAATATTTTCTCAGTCCCTTTCTTTTTCTGTTATTCTTCTGGGATCCGTATAATTCGAATGTTGGTTTATTTAATGTTGCCCCAGAGGTCTCTAAGACTGTCCTCAATTCTTTTCATTCTTTTTTCTTTATTCTGCTCTGCAGTAGTTATTTCTACTCTTTTATCTTACAGGTCACTTTTCCGTTCTTCTGCCTCAGTTATTCTGCTATTGATTCCTTCTAGAGAATTTTTAATTTCATCTATTGTGTTGTTCATCATTGTTTCTTTGCTCTTTATTTCTTCTAGGTCCTTGTTAAACGTTCCTTGTATTTTCTCCATTCTATTTCCAAGATTTTGGATTTTCTTTACTGTCATTACTCTGAAATCTTTTTCAGATAGACTGCCTATTTCCTCTTTATTTTTTTGGTCTGGTGGGTTTTTACCTTGCTCCTTCATCTGCTGTGTGTTTCAATTTCTCATTTTGCTTAACTTACTGTGTTTGGGGTCTCCTTTTCACAGGCTGCAGGTTCATATTTCCCATTGTTTTTGGTGTCTGCCCCCAGTGGCTAAGTTTGGTTCAGTGGGTTGTGTAGGCTTCCTGGTGGAGGGGACTGTTGCCTGTGTTCTGGTGGATGAGGCTGGATCTTCTTGTGGGCAGGACTGCATCCAGTGGTGTGTTTGGGGTGTCTGTGAGCTTATTATGATTTTAGGCAGCCTCTCTGCTAATGGATGGGGTTATGTTCCTGTCTTGCTTGTTGTTTGGCATAGGGTGTCCAGCACTGTAGCTTGCTGGTCATTGAGTGGAGCTGGGTCTTAGCATTGAGATGGAGATCTCTGAGAGAGCTTTCACTGTTTGATATTATGTGGAGCTGGGAGGTCTCTGGTGGACCAATATCCTAAACTCGACTCTCCCACCTCAGGGGCACAAGCCTGACATCTGGCTGGAGCACCAAGTCCCTGTCAGCCATGTGGCTCAAAAGAAAATGGAGAAAGAAAGAAAGAGAGAAAGAGAGAAAGGAAGAAAGGAAGGCAATAAAATAGTTATTAAAATAAAAAAAATTTTTAATTATTAAAAATTTAAAAAAATTTAAGTAATTAAAAAAGAATAAAAAAAAAGAAGAGAGCAACTGAACCAGAAAACAAATCCACCAATGATAACAAGCACTAAAAACTATACTTTAAAAAAAAAAGAATATACAGTACCCTAAGACAAATGCTAAAAGCAAAGCTATACAGACAAAATCACACAAAGAAGCATGCACATACACACTCCCAAAAAGAGAAAAAGGAAAAAGATATATTTTTTTTTAAAAAAAAAGGAAGAAGAGAGTAAACAAACCAATAAACAAATCTATCAATGATAATAAACTCTTAATACTGAACTAAGATAAACATAAAACCAGAAACAAATTAGATGCAGAAAGCAATCCCCAAGTCTACAGTTGCTCCCAAAGTCCACTGTTCAATTTTGGGATGATTTGTTGTCTATTCAGGTATTCCAGAGATGCAGGGTATATCAAGTTGATTGTGGAGATTTAATCCAATTCTCCTGAGGCTGCTGGGAGAAATTTCCCTTTCTCTTCTTTGTTCACACAGCTCCTGGGGTTCAGCTTTGGATTTGGCCCCACCTCTGCGTGTAGGTCGCCTGAGGGCATTTGTTCTTCATTCAGACAGGATGGGGTTAAAGTAGTAGCTGGTTAGGGGGCTCTGGCTGACTCAGGCCGGGGGGAGGGGGGGGATGGAATGCAGGGTGAGCCTGTGGTGGCAGAGGACAGCATGATGTTGCAACAAACTGAGTTCTCCTGGGGAAGTTGTCCCTGGATCACAAGACCCTGGCCATGGTGGGCTGCACAGGCTTCCACGAGGGGAGGTGTGGATAGTGATGTGTGCTTGCACACAGGCTTCTTGGTGGCTGCAGCAGCAGCCTTAGCAGCTCATGCCCATCTCTGGTGTCCGCACTGATAGCCACAGCTCACACCCATCTCTGGAGCTTGTTTAGGCAGTGCTCTGAATCCCCTCTCCTGCACACCCGGAAACAATGGTCTCTTGCCTCTTAGGTAGTTCCGGACATTTTCCCAGACTCCCTCCTGGCTAGCTGTGGCACACTAGCCCCCTTCAGGCTGTGTTCACGCAGCCAACCCCTGTCCTCTCCCTGGGATCTGACCTCCGAAGCCCGAGCCTCAGCTCCCAGCTCCCACCTGCCCCAACGGGTGAGCAGACAAGCCTCTTAGGCTGGTAAGTTCTGATCGGCACTGATCCTCTGTGCCGGAATCTCTCCGCTTTGCCCTCTGCACCCCTATAGCTGTGCTCTCCTCTGTGGCTCTGAAGCTTCCTTCCCTGCCACCTGTGGTCTCTACCAGTGAAGGGGCTTCCTAGAGTGTGGAATCTTTCCCTCCTTCACAGCTCCCTTCCAGAGGTGCAGGTCCTGTCCCTATTCTTTTGTCTCTGTTTTTTCTTTTTGTTTTGCCCTACCCAGGTATGTGGGGAGTTTCCTGCCTTTTGCAAAGCCTGAGGTCTTCTGCTAGCGTTCAGTAGGTGTTCTGTAGGAGTTGTTCCATGTGTAGATGTATTTCTAATGTATTTGTGGGGAGGAAGGTGATATCCACGTCTTACTCCTCTGCCATCTTGAAGGTCTCCAGAAACCATATTTTAGACCTATGGTCTCACTAGTATCTATCACATTGCCCTACTCAGATTAGCCACTTACTTGGTGTTCATGGATGCTAAGGATCAATTTACCAGGTTAAGAAGAATGAATTGATTTTCATAATACTTTATATCTGTAGATATAAAACTAAAAAGTTTTATTAGTTTTTATGCTTTTTGGCTGCAAGTAACACAATACCTCACTAAAAGTGGGTTAAATATAGGAGTTCAACTTCATTTTGATCACATGAAAACATTTCAGGAATAATTTTTCCCAGCCTAGATCAGTGGGTCAATGAGGCCTAGGCCTTGAGTTGGCTTCCTGTCTTTATCTTAGCCTTCTCTTCATTGTCACAAATGTCTACTGTAGCTCCAAGCATCACATCCTCCCATGGCTAAACTTCAGCTGGGAAGGCGGATAAGGTGTTTTTCCTTGCCATCTTTCTCTTTTCTCAGGAAGAAAAATCCCAGAAATACTTCAGTAGACTTCCCCAGAAATAGTTTAGGCCAGTGAGTGATTATATGCCTGTCTCTTAGCTATTAAGAAAGCTGGAAAAGAAGTATCTGAAATATTTAGCTTCCATTATGGGAGCTGGGGTTCTACAAAAATGAAGAAGGGAATGACTTTTGGGCAGGCAATCAATCATATCTATAACCAGTAATATTCAGAGTCAAGAAACAGTGGTTAAGTACCTACCATACTAGCTACTTTCACATATGTTGAGTTATTTATTTCTCAAAGCAATTCTGTGAGACTGGTAGTATTTTCCATTTTACAGACGAAGAAACTGAAGCTCAGAGAGGTTACGGAATTATCGAAATTAACTAAGTAGGAGAGATGAATTTTTAAGTCCTTCTTATAAGGCCAAGGCCAGGGTGTTTTCTACTGTGTCTCTGAGTCTCAAAGCAAAAAATTTTGATGATAGATGGAGAAGAAAATATCTAACCAGAATAGGAAAGGGAGTGTACCTAGCATATAGTAAGAGGGGAACTAGAGACAGAACAAATAAATTGGCCTTCTAACAGTGAGGCTGCCTATAGGGGATGGGGGAAGTTTAGCCAAGGATCAACTCTATTTAAGAGTTTTAAGAACTTTTCAAAATTATACAATTATTTCTATAAATGGAAAAATATTTAACCTTTTGAGAAAATTCATCCTGACATTATGTATTATGTATGTAGTTGACCCTTGAACAATGCAGGTTTGACTGCAAGGGTCTGCTTATACACAGATATTTTTCAATAATAAGTACTGCAGTACTACACAACCCATGGTTGGTGAAATCCACGGATGCAGAGAAACCACAAATATGGAGGACCGACTATAAGTTATATGCAGATTAACCCCCATGGTTGTTCAAGGTTCAACTGAATAGCATTTGAGGAGCTGTCACAAAGTGGAATTTTTCAGAAGATACAATGTATGGAGAATCTAAAGGATAGCCTGTGTTTCAGCTGAGCTTTTAAATATTCTCAACATTTTGTATTTTATCCTCTTTGTCCAAGAGTAGATAGTAGGAGTCCTCCATAACCAAGGATTATGGTTTTTCTTTATTTTTAAATTTCATTGTTAAGGTTTTCCAAAAAGTGACAATTTATTTTCATTTTCTCAATAAGTTTACACAAGATTTCAAAGGGAAGAATCTCAAAAAGACTAAAAAACAATATATGTCTCTTTTGAGATTTCTTTAGATTTTTATGGTGTCTTAGGACTTCTGGAAAACAGCATCCTAAACATCTTTTTTCTGTTGTTGTTGAAGCAGTTGGGGAGGAGAAAGGAGAGGGTGGCTGGAGTTACCCCAGCCCCCATCTAGAGCTTCAGAGCAGTGTGTACAATTGATGTATGGTATGCTGTTCCTTTGTAAAAGCACCAAGAGTATTAAAATACTCCTATTATCTGTGCTTAGCCTCAAGCTTCTTCTAATGATCCTTCCAGATCCTGCAAGAACTCAGACTAAATCGACTCTACGAGTTCAACTGGGAGCATCACATTGACAATTAATGGTTTTCATCAGGATCCCTAAATTATGACATCTAGCTGCAAATCATTTATTTTTTCAAAGGTTCTTGGGCAGCTTATTGAAATATCTAACCTTTGCTCTGACCTTCCCTCTCAAAGGAAAAAAATAAACAACCCATCAAGTAGAAATTCTTTGTGACTTATTCAGGATCCAGTAGTATGCACGTTACATTTATGCAAATGAAACCCTTTTCGTTTGTCATTTGAACTTGTATTATTTTCATCTAAATTTGTTGTGCTTATTTTTTTTCTTTTAAGTTTTATTCTGCACCCCACTCTGAAAAAAAATGCATTTTTTAAAGTAGCTAAATAGCTGAAAATATGTTAAGAGTTTATGGGTAAGATCCTGCTCTTCCTGTTAGGCCCATCAAAAAAGTTCAACACGTTATTTGTAAAAGAAAGAGAAGAATGATCTGCATTATATAGATGACTTTTGAGTGTCCTATAGCAAAACTGAAGGAGTGCTATTCCTCACAACTGAGTTTTCTTGCTCTATCATAATGTGAAATTGAGAAGATATATTTGGAAATACATAATCCTAAAAGATCAAAGCAAATCCATGTGAACTCTTGAACCTGAACCTACCTTAATCAAAATTTCAGGACTGAAGAGGTCATTTATGTGCTGGCTTCTTCCCACTACAACCAACTGACTAACTTGATATTGTAAATGTCAGTGCCTTTTCTCATTTCAGTACAGTAATTAAGAATTTTTGTTCAAAACCTGACTCTTCATGAACTAGCTGTGTGACTTGAGATCAGCCACTTAAAATCACTCCATTTGTTTCTCACCCATTCAAATAGTATAATAGAGGGGTCATTCTACCACAATGAGTTTTTTTTTAATTTTTATTTTATGTGGGAATATAGTTGATTTACAATGTTGTGTTAGTTTCAGGTGTGCAGCAAAGTGATTCAGTTGAACATATGCATATATCTATTCTTTTTCAAATTCTTTCCCCATTTAAGTTATTACAGAATACTGAGCAGAATTCCCTGTGCTATACAGTAGGTCCTTGTTGGTCACCTAATTTAAATATAGTAATGTGTATATGTCAATCCCAAACTCCCAATTTATCCCTCCCTCCCCCCACCTTTCCCCTTTGGTAACCATAAGTTCATTCTCTAAGTCTGTGAGTCTGTTTCTGTTTTGTAAATAAGTTCATTTCTATCAAAATAAGTTCATTTGTATCATTTTTTAAAGATTCTGCATATGAGTGATATCATATGATATTTGTTTTTCTCTGTCTGACTTGCCTCACTTAGTATGATAATCTCCAGGTCCATCCAGGTTGCTGCAAATGGCATTATTTAATTCTTTTTAATGGCTGAGTAATATTCCACTATATAAATATATATATATATATATATATATATATATATATATATATACCACACCTTCTTTATCCATTCATCTGTTGATAGACATTTAGGTTGCTTCTATGTCCTGGCTATTGTAAATAGTACTGCAATGAACATTGGGGTGCATGTATCCTTTTGAACCATGGTTTTCTCTGGATATATGTCCAGGAGTGGGATTGCAGGATCACATGGTAGGTCTATTTTTAGTTTTTTAAGACCCTCCATACTGTTCTCCATAGTGGCTGTACCAATTTATATTTTTACCAACAGTGTAGGAGGGTTCCCTTTTCTCCACAACCTCTCCAGCATTTATTGTTTGTAGACTTTTTGATGATAGCCATTCTCACCTGTGTGAGGTGATATCTCATTGTAGTTTTGCTAGATTACATGCTGAATACATATGAGGAGAATATTTAACACTTGGTGACTAGTAAGTGCTAAATGAATGTGAGCTATTAAAATTATTATTTTCCCTATTTTCATCTCACCTAATATAACCCTGACCAAGCCACGGAGTCCAAAGACCAGAGAGATTTCAGTTCCCCAAATTTGCTACAAACTGTGACGTTGCACTACTCACTTAGCCCTTATGATTCTATTTCCTAACTCTTAAGGTGAAGTTTCGGGTCCAAATATTCTTTGAGAACACATTAGTATTTTACTCGCATGCAGTAGGTCAGGTGTGCCTACGCACCAGTCCACCCACTGACTTTTTGTGTTCATTCAAACCTCAACCTCCCTCTGGCCTCTATGACTGGTCCCTACCATGCTCCCCAGTCTGACTCCCTAATCATCCATATCAAGCTTCAAAAATTGCCCCCCTCTCCAACCCCAACCTCTTCCTAGAAAAATATACTTGCTCTGGACCCAGTTTTCTTAAAATCGTAACGTTGACACAAGTTGGCCTGATTAACTCATCTACAGTAAAGTGCAGTGAATGTTAATCTGTTACTATTCCCAGACAAAACATGTGTTGTTTTTATTTTTTAATTGGAGTTGGCGGCGGGGAGGATAAGGAGAAAGAGGAATGTCAGGCACCATGGCAGAAGAGGCTACAGGAGGAGCCGGAAGAAGCCTATCTCTGGTCAGGCAGCGCTTGTATTATCCTGTCCTTGGCACAAGCCAAATCAGACAGCCTGAACCCCTTACTTATCGTGAGATGACTAGATCCTTGAGATGGACTATTCCTGTGTGTTCATTCCAGTACGGAAATGACATGCCAGGAAATTCCCAGAATGCCAGGACTCACTGGAAGTGTTACTATTTTTACTGCCACCTGTTTCCTACATTACTATTTGTGTTTATTTTGAAATATAATTAGAGGCAAGGCAGCTTAACCATCTCTATGTCTGCCTTGGCTACAACTTAACCTCAAAAACAAAATTTAACCAGAATATGCCTAAAATATTTTTCAAATTTAACACTTAATGAGATAAACTAAGACGAAATACCATTTAGAAGAAAGAAGAGAAAACTAAAAGACAACGGGAACTTTTCAATATTAATATGTGAAAAATCACAGCCAATAGTTTCCAGTTTTATGTAAGGCAAAACAATGGAATAGCATGGACCTATATTATAACATAGTGCTATTTTTAAAACATTTTGGTACTTTATTGCCAAAAGTTTTCCTATACAGCCTAGATGACCACTTGGTATAGATGCTATAAAAGAGATTCAGATACTGAGGGGAGGTTAGACAGTATGACTTCCAAGGCCTCTTCTAACACTGAAAAATAAATATGATAAGACTCCTATTCTGTTAAATCCACTGTTTGAAATACTTATTGAATTGAGTTGGGGATAGAAAAGCCAGAAAAAACAGGATAAACATCTTAGAGTTGGAATCAACCCAACTGAGGTTCAAATCCTATTGCTTATGAATCTTTTTATGCAACATAAGCAGAAATATGTAACATTTAGTTGCCGTAATCTAAAAGAGTAATTGTAAAAATTGAATTAAACAAGATTGTGTCTAATGCATCATGCTGGACACAGAGTAAGAGATGAATGAATGAGGCCTCATTATTTGTGTGTACAGTCCACCGGGAGATGGCAAGAGAAATGGCAATAGGAGGAAAAGACAACAGCTGGGAGAATATGCATGATGACAGAGAATGAAGGCGGTAGACTGACTAAGATGGGAAAGTGGAGAATGAAAATAGGGTAAAGAAACCAAAGTAAGAAAAGTGGAGAAAGCTTTCCCGGATAGACAATCAAATAGTCAAAGCCACATCCATACAGTGGACTAGTATGTGTCCAGTTACTGTGAGTTCAGCCATCACTCCTCTCCCCACCCACTCACTCTTCTCCAGCCTCCTTTCCTCTCTGCTGCCCACAGATGCACAGAACGCTTCCTCCTCTGGGCCTTTGGAATGGCTGTTTTTCTCCTCAAGTTCCTCCAGATAGACATATGAGCATTCCTTTTTCTTTTAATTAGGTCTCTGTTCAAACGTCAGCACCTTCTCAATGAGACCTACATGGACCACAAAAAGAAAAATTACAACTCCCCTCTCCCACTCTCAATTCTCCTCATGCTGCTCTATTTTCTGCTTAGCAAGTAACAGATAATTGTATTTTCATAGCACTTAACAAATAGATGAAGTATTTATTATATTTATTGTATGCTTGTTTCATTAAAATGTCAACTCCATGAGGTCAGGGATTTTGTCTGACTTGTTCATTTATATTACCTCAGTGCCTAAAACTGTCTAGCACGTGGCAGGTGGTCAGTAATTTTTTTAATGTGAATTCATGAATGAAACTTGAAGGGAAAAAAAAGGAAGAGGAAACTAATCACAGACTCAGGAAAATGATTTTCTAATTTTTCATTTTAATTAGTATTCCCAGTGCTGTGACAGGAGCATAACGTTACACACTAGAAAGGTCTCAACATCTAATTATATTTTAAATTATAATTGTTAGCTTTGAGTTTTAATAACATCATTTGCCTTCTATTCTACTGTAACTGACTCTAAATAGGCCTAGAACTTGAAAGACTATAAGCAGGGAACGTCAACTATACGTATTAAAATGTTTAATATTGTAAACTCTAAAAATATGCTGGTCTCCAAAAATTAGCTAATTATGCAAAATATCTACTTACATGTTTGGTTATATACCAACAATATTCTTTAATTTATAAGGCTTGTCTCTTGATATCTAGTAGAAATATTTGAAGCTCTGATATCTAGCAATTAAAATTATAGTGAAAGCAACTAGTGTAGACAGAGCACAGGTTTTGTCACACTTGATCACCCTTTTCTATATCATGCTCAACCACCCTAATGAGGTAAGATGGAAAATGTCTCCTAGCTGAGAGGTGAGAGTTTTCTCAAATTGGAGTTCTAAAGTTGAAAAAGTAGTTCCTTGTTGGGTAAACATAATAATTGACTTTTGTAGCCTTTTAGAAAATACATATGTATGCAGCCTTTTTAAATCTAAAAAGAAATGCATTATATATGAATGAATGAATAAGAAATGAGTCAGCTATGTTTCTTTTCATTAGCATCCAAAAAAACAGCACATAGTCATGTCAAGGGCTCCAAATAGTTAACTACTATTTCCATAGTAAATGTTACCAGGTATTATTGTTAATCTGGTGATGCTTCACAGCCTTTTAGTCCTGCAAAAGTACATTCTGTTATCCCTTTCACGTTTCTTTATCTAGCATCCTAAATCCTGTCCCAAGTCAGCAATGCCATGAAGTGTTCAGATAATCAATGTGGAGCAGAGCATTTCTAAAAAGAGTACATGGAATCTCAAACAATTTTTCAATTCATATTAACAATGCTTAAGCTATTATCTATTAGGGTGTGTATTACAAGCATATGTGGGCCTCACTACTTGGGGAGGATGTGGAAAACTTAAGTTTAGAAGAAATTATACATTGAATAAAATATAGAAAATAAAATCTATAATGAAAAATTATTGAAACACAATATTTGTTGGAATAAATATTGCAGGTCACCTGGAATGCAGGGATCCTTGTCATCTTAATCCTTGTCATATGGCCATCATCAACAAAGAGTGGTCTTACCACTTTAATGATAACTCAAAGAATCCAACATATAGTAGCTGATGGACAAGTGACAACTTCTGGATCTCTATACCAGGACAACACCATAATGAAAGAACCCTGACAATCACATTTAACTTTTCTTGACTGGTAGAAAAAAAAACAAACATAATGAGACCCTCCCTTTTTTGGGGGCTCCATGGTATGGCATGTGAAATATCCCTGACCAGAGATCATCAAACCCATGCCCCCTGCAGTGGAAGAACAGAGTCTAAACCACTGGAACACCAGGGAAGTCCCAGAGACCTTTTTATAAGTACTGTTGCTTGCTATTTTACTCAAGTATTTTCCAGGTCAATTTTTCCCCTTAAAATATGACTATATATAATTATAAAATTTTTAAAATCCATGAAATAGAGGATAATTTCTGCCCTTCAACTTCTATGTTAAGCAGTGTTTCAACATTCTTATAATAAACCCAGGTGTCTATTAGAGCCAGCATTCTTCAACCTTAATGGAATAAAGTGTCATTAAAACGAAGCTTACAACTGGGCATGATCTCAGCCTCTAGGAGACATTTTTGGTTGTCACAATTGATGGTGTGCGTGTGGTGGTGGTGGGAGGGGTGAGGCTACTAGCATCTAGTAGGTAGAAGACGGGGATTCTGCTCATCATCTTTAAGGCACAAGAAAGCTTCCACAAGGAAGAATTCCCCAGTCTGAAATGCCAGCAGCACCACTGTTGAGAAAGCCCAGCCTAAAGGCGATTGTGCTATTCAGCAATCCAGTCACCTGGGAAATCATTTCCACCAGCTGCTCCTCTCATGCTTCCTGTATTAAAGTAATTGCAGGGGTAATGGAGCAGTAGATGTGAATGGAACTTACCTCCATGTTTGGAATCTCATCAATTTACTCACTGTTTAAGCAACAAGAGGAAGTCAACTCGCCATTCTTTAAACTAAATTTGTTATTTTACTTTATTTTGAAAGACTTAGACTTCATAAACTTTGGATATTTTACAGAGATTTTTCTTCTAAACAGAACTCTTAACTTTCTGAAGCTGTCATTTGATAAGTTTAGGAAATTAGTAAAAATGTCATGGTGACATCAGTTGACCGTGATCCTTGGCTTTCTAAAAGTTATCAAATTGTACATTTCACAAGCGCCCAGTTCAGCCAATAGTTCTGTGCTCTGGTTTCTAGCTAACTCAGAAATACTTATCAGAACTAGGAAATCAATAATAGAATCTCTCTTCTTGTTTTCATTGCCTTATTTGATAAGCAGTTTTGCTAGGAATGTAATATTTGGATTTAAATTAACAACCATTTCCTATATGCTGTACAGGGATTAATTAACTAATCCAGGCAACAGGTTGAGAATGAAGGAGAGATGCCTCGTGGTGGCATAACAAGAATGCTGAGAGCCAGCCCAGGCTTTAATCCCAGCTTTACCACTTGTATGACCTTGGCAAAAATCAATTAAACCAATATTTACCTCCGATTTAAGATGCAGATCATCTTTAAATCTCCTGTGAGTAGGGAGATGAATATTGGTGAGGCAATTAACTTATAAATTGCTAAATAGATTGCAAATATCAGGCATTAACTTATCTGTACTGACTTCACATGTACTTGAAACTTATAATGAACTGAGGTTTTGAGGGTTTAAGTGACTTTCCAAGTGTACATTGGTAACAAATAGTCCAGAATAAGGATTCAGGTCTTCTGACCACTAATCCAATGCTCTCTCTCGGTATAACATTTTACTTCTTTAAATTTTTACCATCCAAAAATCTCTGGAGCATGCTTTCTCAACATATCTAAATGTGCCATAATTATCACTCTCTGATAAACATTGGATAGAGAACCCATTTGAATGCCATGCAGATAAGAAAATAATATAAATAATTTCCATATTTTGTTGAATTCCTACTCTTATCTCACATACTGGTTGTTTCATTTATTTTCTTATTACTTTGTCATAACTTTTAGAGATCAGCATTATTCTCCCCAGTTATATAGATGGGTAAACCAAAGTTTGCAAAAGTCATATGATCAACCTGAAGTGACACAGCTGCCAAGGGGCAAAGCTTGGAATCAAACTTAGGGCTGAACAGTCATACATTTTCCCTTTACTTTACTTTGCCTTTGTGCATTATAATGGCACATTGATGAATATCTTGTCATGTACTGTTTAAGCAACCTAAACCCTCAAAATAGTACTTTCTCTGGGTTACGGTTAGGGTTAGGGTTAGGGCTAGGGTTAGGGAAATAGTACTTTCCCTTCTTTACAAGGATGTCATGTGCAGCATTGGACGTAAAGAAAAGCTAAGTATGTAAGTATGGCTCAGGCCTCTCCCTCTCTCTCTCTTTCTCATTCTCTCTTGCTTTCACTCTTTCCTCCCTTTCTCTTCCCTTTCTCTCTTCTTATGACAAGAAGGTTTAAAGAAAAGTAAATAACTTATGACGAATACACATAAAATGAAGACTACTTTTAAATATGGCATCTTTATATAGTCTTAAAAAAAAAAAGATGTTAAAGTCCCGCAGGAGCATCCTCTCATGAGTTCACCTGAGGACCCTGTCTTTAGGATTGTCTGTCCTCTAAGATCCTCTACTTTGAACTTCTGTTTTGCGAATTTCCCCACACATTTCAAGAAATTCCTACCATCTACCTCTTGGTGGAATTGCTTTTCTTCAGTTTCATCTTCTCAACCCTAATAGTACATAATCTCAGGTCTGAGTTATTAGAATAATCTTCTGAGGGTTCCAACAGGACAGAGCAGAGTAGACTTTTGTACTGTGAGGGGCACAGAGTATTCCAGGGTGAGTGTGGGCGTTGCCGGAATCTTTGAGGTTGCTCTCCAGATGGCGCAGCACATCTGCCACTTTACTTTTCTGAGTGCCCAGTGGATAACTCGTAACTCATACACACACACGCTCACTCACACACACATACGCACCACATGCCTAAGTTATCCCAGGGCCATATGAATCCCCAGAGAAAGTTGGTTCAATCAGTAAGGGAAAATTGAGGCAAATAAAGTAATAGTGAATAATGCTGCCTTTCACTGTCCAAGTGAACTATTTTCCCCTGTTGCTTCATGGATAATTTTAGTGGGACATTGGGAGAGCCTGTGTCATGAGTCGCCAGCTAGTCCTAATTCTAAAAGGAAAAGGCTACCTGTGCAGTTCTTTAAAATTGTCGTTAACACTTTTGTTCTCTTTAGAAATTGCATGTTATATTATGAACTGATTAGGCCCTGAAGACATCTTCATGTATTTAATAAGAGCTACTTTTGATCATATGATATTAATGGTGGCCTTCGGGCGACCGGCAAATTTTTACCTCTGCGCTTTATTCTCTTGGTCTGGTTCCTAGATGTTTATTAATGTCCACTATAGACTGAATAAAGATATTTTCACTTGATATAATTTTAATTATCTAATTCATATCTGTTTCATTCATACATATTCATATGAAAACCACATAACCCCCAGAAAAATGGAATGTATGCTATGAATTGATTAGTGTATCAAGCAATTGTATCAGTATTTGTGTGTTCTTCATGATGTTAAAAGATGCTTTTTAAGTTAAAGATTTATTTATTCAACCACCCATAACTCCTACATGCTACCATTAAAATCTTAAAAATATGAAACAATAATAGTTAATTTTCACATATTAAAGCATCTTAAAAGATAGGAAAAACCCATCATCTAAGATTAATTTTTTTTTTTTTTTTTTGCGGTATGCGGGCCTCTCACTGTTGTGGCCTCTCCTGTTGCAAAGCACAGGCTCCGGACGCGCAGGTCCAGCGGCCATGGCTCACAGGCCCAGCCGCTCCGCGGCATGTGGGATCCTCCCAGACCGGGGCACGAACCCATGTCCCCTGCATCGGCAGGCGGACTCCCAACCACTGTACCACCAGGGAAGCCCTAAGATTAATTTTTATGTTATCTCCTTACTTATGCAAAACTCTTGGAATTTATATCTCGCTTGCAAGATGAAAAGAAGAAAGAAATCTTAGATCATATGAAAAGCATGTGACTATTAGAGAGTTTCTCTCCCCCAAATTAATGAAAGGGTCATAAGAACAAAAATATACTATGCTTAGCAGGGAATCTTGAAGAGCAGAGAGGAGTGTGTGTGTTTGTGTCTGTGTGTGTGTGTGTGTGGCACTCAGAGTAAAATCTATCATAAGGAAAGGGTGTTTCAACTTGGCCCTGTGATTTGAGCATTTTACCGGGATGCAGGTGGTAGAAATCTCTGAGTCCCGCTCTGCCATTTAAAAGGAAACGAAGGGAAGGAACTGTTTAATGCTGTTTCACCATCCTAGCAGCCATATTAAAATGGAACTACTTCAAGTTCTCTCAAATATGAGATCTTTGTGGTGCAAGAAAAATCAGACTTCATTTAACATTCTACTAGTCACTCCTTTTGGATTATTCTTTACACCTTTGAAATGTCCAAGTCACTCTGGGATAGCTATTTGTAAGCTGCTACTGCAAGATGACATTTAAAACGAATGAAAGAGATATAGACAGCATCCTCTCTAAATAAACAAAATCAAGCTCAGCTCGAAAGCTGGTGTGGAAATGCTTGTTTCTGTCCCACTCTTCTGTGCATATGGCATTCTGGAAATTATAAACTCTGTTTTTACAGAACTACAATATTTATTACCAGAGGAAAATAGATTATTAATTACAGCCAAAGGCTGCTTTGATTAAATATACAATTAGCTATGCTAAGCTCATCCATCCCAGAGCTCCTAATATTTTCAGCCCGATGATTCTTCTAGTACTTTTAATTAAAATTGTTTAAAAAATCCACAAGTTAGTTGCATGTGCACTTAGACTGAAGTTATCTCTTCAGTGTTTCACTGGTTTCCGTATGCCATGTAATTAATCTTTAGTGATTAAATGTACATAAAATCATTGGAGATGAAGTGTAATTTGTGCAGACATGGAACAATGGAGAGCTTTTTACCAGGCCTTGGCAGGATTGTTTTATCTGCTGAAAGTTATTTGAAAATCGTACATATGTTAATTGTTTGAAGGAACTAAAATTACAAAAATATGCCCGTCTCCCCCCCTCTTCCAAACAGAGCAAAATAAAAATCAACACTGTTAGTACAGAAAAATGTTTGTGGCAGGTTAAATTTAAGAATATAATGACTCTATCTGCAATTACATTCGCTCTGGTCCTCAGTCTTATTCGCTTCCTGAAGGAGAGATAAGGCCGTGTAAAACACAGTTTTCAAAAAATGCCCCCAAATACTGTTGTCTAATTTTACATGCATGCCGTTAGAGAGACCCAAAGCCTTGAGTTGGTTACAGTTTTTCATACAGTCCAGCTGCTGTTTTGGAGAAGTTCTTTCTGTTTGAACCACTTCTTGTGATATGTCCACTGAGGTAAAAACACAAGAGAACCCAGGTGGTCTTTTCTCTGGCAACTTTCTCATCACACCTCAGTGGGCCACTGAACTGCTGTGAGGGAGTAACAAAACTGTGTCACACCTGTGCGAGGCTGGGCCTTGAACTGGGCCTCTCAAGGTAAAAGTTCAATGGCAGATTGATGGGTCCTTGAGTCACCTTCATGTCTGAGCTTTACTTGATTCACTTATAGAAAACAAATGGCTGGGGGGTTCTTTTGAACAAAGTTTTAAATGACTTCAGTGTTGCATAAGAATAGTGCATATTCATGCTTATGTATACTTTTATAGATTTTCTTAGGACTGTGAAGGTCTTTGAATAGCATCTCGTCTAAACTATTTATTTTACAGAAACATTTTTTCACTGTTCAACTGGAGTTTTCTTGTCCTAGGGACAGATGTTGAGACAATTATCTACGCCCATGACTGCCTACAGTTGATTACTTAATTGTAGTCTTATGAATTATTTACTAAAAGAAAATAGAAGAATAAACCCACCAATCCTCTTGTCCAGTTTTTAGAGCCTCTGTACTTCTATTGATGTGTAAAAAGAATTAATAGGAATTTTAAGAAAAATCTTGGGATTTTTTTCTCACTCAGGAACTGTGTGATCTTGTGGAAATTGCTTAAGCTGTTAAAGTTTAGTTTCTTTATCTAGAGGATGAGTTTAATAATAATTCCTTCACCTCTAGGAGCAGAGAGTACTGAGTGGAGTATGTGGCACACAGTAAGCACTCAACAAATTTTTATTATTGTTATTATCTTTATTATCCATTTCAAGGTACACATAGAGACAATGAAGTTAATGAAATTACTGGGGCAAATTCCAGCTATTTTATATAAAATAGTATCCGTTGCTATTTTAAATGCATTTACTTCGTCTTTTGCCTCAGGCAGCTATCTATTTTTTTATAAATATAGAACAAAATATTACTTTTCAAAGTTCTTGAATTTGAGGAATTTGGAAGCATGGTGTTAGGAAGGTTATGGGCACAAATTCAGGTGGCTTTACTTGTGGATATAAAAGCTTGTGAATTTCCCTGGGGAAATTCCCTTTTTACCGTAGTTTCATGTCATCATTTGAGCTCAACAAGTGTCAGAATGAATTCAAATGGCAGAATTGATTGCTGAAAATGATTTAAACCTCCCGCTTCTAATAGAGTGATGGCTGTTTGTTCAGATTTTTGTCCTATCCTTTCAAACTGGTATGAAAAACCTTTCATCTTCCAAGCACTAGGTTAGAGATACTGGTAGTGAAGAGGCAGTTATATATCATGCAAGTTCTACTTTCTTGTGTTAATCCCCATGTTCTAAAACTCCTATATATCCACTTGAGTAAAATATCTTTCTAAGTTTATATCCCACACAAAGCTATAAATGATTCAGGTGGAGGACCGTAGAAAGTATAAAAGTGTTTGTATGTGTGTGAGTTTGTGAGTTTATATGAGTGTGTGTGTGAGAGAGAGAGAGAGAAAGAGAGTGCATGTGGTGTTCATAGTGAGAAAGTTACCCACTTTGCTAGGTGGGTACTAAGCAGAAAGGCAGTTTCAGAACATTGGAGGAGTCATTTTTGATTTCTACAATAATCACTGAAACTATAAGTCCATAGGAGATGAACAACATCTACTTAGAATGCCTTTATACCTTTAATACTTAAAAAATCAACTTCTACAGCTTGTATTTCTTTACAGGGTAGATTTAGTCAATTAGAGTAGAAAATCTGCCACTCTGATAGGTCCCATTGGAATATGCATGAATGAGAGTATCAGAGTACCATTTTACAGCCCTATCCATCCTCCTTCATTTGGACCATCCACACTGTCCTCATTTTGATTCAGGCACTGATCATTCTCTCCAAGTAACTTCCTAAACGGTTTTCTTGCTTTCATTTAGTTACTTCTCACCATAGACTTCAGAGTTACCATCCCCAAACCCAAATGAGACCATGCTACCTTTCAGATGAAAGGTGTTGTTTAAAACAAATACCTCGCCATGGCCCATTGAAGACACTGGGATCTTGTCAAAGCCTCCTTTCCAGCCTCTTTGTCCTGCACTTAGCCAAATGCCTCTGTACTCAGTCACACCAGATCTCTTACCGGTTCCCAGAGCACTTTCTCGTTTACACTTTTGCCCTGGGATTCCCTTCCTTACTCTCATCTTTGCAACTTATGAAACTCTGCATCTTTTAAGACCACCCCAAATGTCAAGTCCTGGAGTCAAATCACAATACTCCCAAGTATAGTTGGCCCTTGGAGCTTCCATAGCACTCTATTAGTACCTTTATGGCAGCTCTTTACAAGTTTGCTTACAATTACAGATGTATATGTTGTTTTGTCCTAGCAGATTGTGAGAGCAGGTGCCTTTCCTTATACCTTCTGTTCTTCAGCTTCCACAGCTTTCAGTTGGGGATAAAGTTCTTACCTCACACAATTGTTCTTGGGTGTGAACAAGATAGTAAAGGCCAAGGACTTTGCTCAGCTCCTGGCATTTTGTGAGGAATGCTCAGTGCTAACCGGTAGTATTGTTATTATCGCTGCCAGGCCTTTAAGCACAGGTATTATCTTCTATCCCCAGAGAATCACCTGGTCTCTGTCACTCAAGAGTTACTCAGGAAGGAAGGGAGGGAAGGAAGGAAGCATGAATCAACATCATAGCATGTCAGCTGCCTTAGCTGTATTATTTATGTGATCCCATCCACCACTCTCTGAGTGGGTATTATCATCTCCTGTTCCAGATGAATTAACTGAGGCTCAGAGAGTTTACATAACTTACTCAAAGCCACACAACTGATATTGAGAACTATGTTCAGACCCCAGTCCTGAATGATTCCCACGTCCTTGTTCTTTTGTACTATAACACTGAATGGTGGGTGGGTCTCTTGAGCAGAGCAGTTGATGCCTTTCTTTGTCACTCAAATCCATTTTTACAGTAGATTTAAGCAAAAGGAATAATATGGATAACTGGGCTACAAAGTAGAACTGGGCAGTGAAAGGCATGTAGTTTGCACATAAACACAAGTAACTTTAATGACAAATCCAATCACATTTCTTTTAACATGAATCTTGATAGAGAAATATATGAAAATTTATTTAGCACATATTTTGAGTGTCAAGTACGTGCCAAGCATGTTTGGGGCCCTTAAACTACAGTACTAGACAAAACGGTCAGCTTCTTGTCATTTAATGTTTGTTTCACAGAAGCATTGAAATAGCTAAGCAGTAGACCACTCTTACAGATAGGGGACAGCAAACCTCCAGTGAAGATGTCCTCAGCATCTTTGATGTTGTCATGACTGATGCCCTGTTACAAATAATTCACTATTTCGTCCCTCATTAGTAACTATGTAGAGCACTAATATTCCTTTCATTTCACTGATAGTTATTTTTAGAACTTCTTTGGCACTGTGCTAGTGTGGCTGAGACCCAAAGTTATGTTCTTGATATCCGTATATGCTCTCATCACAAAAATGGGACCAAGAGATCTTGTCCGAGCACTAAGAGCACATTTTCTCTTGTTCAGGGAACATGAAAGATGAAGAGCTCTGTTCAAATCCTCAGTTGCTGATGCTGTTTATAGTAATTTTTTAAAGAAAATCTGGGTCATTTAATTACAATGAAGTTTCTACCCAATGAAACAATTTGAGTTCATTTTAACAGCCTTTGCCCTATATATGCCTTATGTCTTTACACCCTTAGGCCTGCTGCAGGAAATTTTATGTCTCCATCAGAATTTCTCATTAAGTTTAATATACTTGGATCTGATGTGTCAAAGCTCAATGGATAGGTTTATTAATAATCAACTACATCAGCTTAGTATTATCTTAGGAAGTAAAAGGTCAGTAAGTAGCTGTTATCCTACCATTTCATCAGTGGACTCTTCTCCAAAGACTTCAAGTCATTATTCACTGCTTATAGAGTCACTTGAGATATAAAGTCTTTTTATAGTAATGAAAGAACTCCTACAATTAGCCAGAAGGCAGTCATCTATCTTTTTAAATAGCTCAGCTTGGAGAAGAACAGGATTTCAGGTGATACTCAGTAGATGAATTGTTATGACAATGATAAAGTTGGTGATAGCAATCTGTGTTTTTCGCTGTAGGGGTGTGTGTGTGTGTCTGTGTGTGTGTGCCCAAGAAAAAAGACATTCAGTTCAGAGCAAGAATTTATTCCTCTTAAAGATATGCAAATGCAGAAACAAACTGTAGGAAGCTAGGTATCCATCAGTTACTTATTTACTAACTCTGAATGATTATAGCATAAATCCATTTGTAGCTAATAACAATATTTTGAGACATTTTATTTTCACGTAACTTCAGTCTCATCAAAAAGTTATGAGTAGTACAAAGAATTCTCAAATACCATTCACCTAGAATTTTAACATTTTAAAATTTAACATTAACCTCTTATGTGTACTTTTTCTCTCTCCCTCCTCTCCTCCCCACCCCATCTCTTGCTCCCTCTCTCTGTCTCATCAAGTCATAAAGGTTAATATCCCCAATAATGTGGAATCTAAAAAAATGGTACTAATGAACTTATCTACAAAACAGAAATAGAGTTACAGATGTAGAAAACAAACATGTTTACCAGGGGGTAAGGTTGAGGAGGAATAAACTGGAAGATTAGGATAGACATATATACACTAATATATAAATAATAGATAACTAATAAGGACCTACTGTATAGCACAGGGAACTCCATACTTTGTAATGGCCTATATGAGAAAAGAATCTAAGAGTGGATACATGTATATGTATAACTGATTCACTTTGCTGTACACCTGAAACTAATACAACATTGTAAATCAACTGTACTCCAATAACAATGTTTTAAAAAAGGGAAAATCCATTGCTTCCCGATAGAATAGACAGAGAAAGACACTTCTGGGCCTTGCTGACAAAAATATACAACATGCATCTAATCAAGAAGCAACACTAGACGAAGCCAAACTGAGGGATTGTCTACAAAATAACTGTATACATATAATATACAAATACTTTACATCTGCTATATGATCTCAATAAAAGTTACATTTTTAGTTCTCCCTTAAAAATGTGTGACTTTTGCTGAATCTGAGAAACTAGAAATTGTATTTTTCAATGCAACTCATTTTGATAGTAAAGTTAATTTGCAAAGGTGGTAAATTTTGCTTTTACCATATTTTTGTTGTTGTTATTGTTTAAATCAGAGGAGTTTCATGTCTAGTTAGTCAGAAGGAGAAAGAAGACACACTCAAAGGGTTTCATTGAAGAAGGCTGTATGAAGGAACACTTACAGAGATATGAGCAGAGCTAAGAGAACAAACACAGAGAGTAGCAATAGAAAGAGAACCCCTTACTACCTGCAGACATGAAGGTGGAATGTAAGCCAGGGTGCGAACCAAACCTGGCAAGAGCTGCCATCCTGAAAGCCAGGTGGGGAGAGGCTGGATAAAGACAGAACATTACCTCTCCTACTATTGGTCAAACCAAACAAAAGATGTAAAGTAAGGGAGCCTGGTGACGTGGAGTACGGTTATCAGCATCCCAGGGTATACAGAGCTGGGTAGAAAAGAGTAGACTGTGGATCTCAGGGACAAACCAAGAAACACCAGCTCATGTGCCAAAGAGGAGAAGCTTCCATTTCTTTCATTGAGGGGAGGGAAAATAAATTCATTTATAATGAGGTAAATAAAACTATGTTGTATATATTTTAATTTATTTCCCCCAGAAGAATCAAAACTATCATAACCTGTTCCTTAAAAACAGGAATAATTTTTATAGAAAGACACTCTTCAGATTTGATTTGTTAAATCCCAAACGGGAAAGCTTGGAAGAGAAGTGTGGCAATGAGAATAAAGACAGAAACAAAATACAGAAGAAGGGATACAAAATTAAGACAGAGAAAAGATTATAGGGGGAAAAGCAATTATGAAAGATGCATCCCCAAGATTTCTTATAACCAAATTATAAATTGGTTCAAGAACGGCTCTGACAAATTCACAAATAATGGTCTATAACATCTTAATAAGAAAAATTGAAGATGAGTCTTGCTTGCATTTGGGAACACCTCGCCATCAAAATGTACTATGAAGGGGACCAGGAAACAGCATACTGTCCTACCGTAGTGACCTCACAGTGTCACAATCAATTAACTAAACCTAATATTAGGCTTTTTAAATAGCTCATTGAAGTCTGCAATTCATTAATGTTACATATGGAAGCATTTTGAATAAATTCAATTCTTTAGGTTGTAAATGTGTATTATGTCACACAGGGTCCATAAAGGCAAATCCTACAATGTCACGAGTTATAGGTTAGGTTACAGTCTCTATTGGGGGAACATGCAAATCAGGAGTCAGCAGCACAGAGGGGACCTGAAACTGTTGGACATGCATTGGGTCTGTATTACAGTGGAGGGACGCCACCCCACTGTTGTTCTCTTATAGGCACACTGTCAGTAAGGAAACACAGAAGGTTCAGGCTGTCTGAGTTAGAAGTCAGTTACTTCCAGTTTTCTGGGAAAGCCAGCTACACAGCACTGAGGGCCTTTGGAGCTCAAGGGAAGCTGCAACACCCCACACACCAGGAAAATGAAGCTACCAACCCTGTAGTCCAGACAAGCCAGAAGGAGCTCCAGGATCACTTCTGAATAAGTCTGCTCATTAGATCCTGTGTGAGAATTACCATATTCTCTTCCCAAAATCTAGTAACAGCACTGTCAAAAGAACACTGAACTACACAGACTTTTTGGTTTAATAAAATCTAACATTTCTTATGTTCTCAACTTCTAAAATTATGTGATCATCACAAACCTACCAGTGATTGTTTTGTTCATTGATAATGTTTTTAAAATGGTCAAAATTAATTTTAGTCAATCTCTCACCAGGTTGTCTTCACAACATTTTGCACAATTCCTATTCTGTGAGTTCTTTTTACTATAAATATTTTTTATGCTGTGCTGTCCTCAATTTGCATAACAGATGTCCACCTAGAATCAAGCATACCAAGTTTAGAAAAAAGCAATATGCTTTAATTCCTTAAAATTGTTTTATAGTTTGTATATAACAAGTGTTTTCATGAATATAGAGTTCAGAGTATTTTAAATTCCTTTCATACCAAACATTTTAGTAGCAATTTAAATATTGCTTCTTCCTTATATAAACTGTTATTAGGCCATGTTTTTACAACACCTTTGTAATTATCAAGTAGAGAATTTGATCAACATTCACATAGGGACTCTAATCAAAATTAATTTCACAGTTATTCATGAGGGTGGGAGTTCTTGTAAACTGTCATGCCCAATCAAAATTACAATACTCAGGTCTGAGGATCTAATGTAAAACATGGGACTGTAGTTGATAACACTGTATTATAGAATGGAAATTTGCTAAATGAGTAGAACATAAATGTTCTCACTTAAATAAAACTTAAGTAATTAATTGAAGTGATAGATGTGTTAATAACTAGTTGTTGGAATCCTTTCACGATATATACATATATCAAATCACCACCATGTACATGTTAAATATTGTAGAATTTTGTCATCTATACCTCCATAAAGCTGAAAATAAATGAATGAATGAAACAATAACATTTTATAAACATTAAAAAAACAATATTCAAGTGTTTTATGCTTGCTTATTCTCAACTTGAAATTGTACATAATCCTTGGTATTCTATACTTCTTCTATTGAGTATTCCCATATGTATTCTCCCATGAAAGGCAGAGATGCTTAAACACCCTTATTTTTTGCAAGAGGCACAGAGGTTTGGAAACCCTAATCATCCCAAACAGCTGACTCTGGAAATGGACCCTCACCGGGGTGACTTGGCCATTTATGCACTTGTTTGCACTACAAAAGGAAAAGCGAAAAGCCTGTTTTCTTTCTGATACTCAAGAAAATTTTGCATGTGTGTGGATTTGGAGGACTAGTCCAAGTAGAGGAGTTCATATCCAAGCTGAGGCCACCAGTCACACTGGGGAGGTTGTTGACAAGTAGCCCAGATTTTGCAATTTATCCCAAAGGGTAAATTGATTGTTCATTAAACAGAAGCCTCAACAAATGATGCTATGATTTGGTTTACATATGAAAAGCTATATTCTTTGCTTAACATTCACAAGTTGCTTATGGATTAATTAGCCCATCTGCCACAACAAATGTATTCATACTTTTTTTGCATTAATTGCTGAAAAGTTACTAGTTTTCTCCTATTCACTTCTCTCTATCAATAAAATGGAAAATATTTTTTTAGAAACAAGACACTTTTTTCATAGCAGTAAAAATGTGTATATTTTTCAACTTATCAACTAAGTTGATAAAGTAAGTGCAGGGGTGAGAGGAGGACCTTCTCTGGAAATGGCTTCCCATGATTAGTTCTTCTTTTAGTCACTTATCATCCGATTATTTGTTAGCTTATCTGAATATCTTAGAAGTGCTTCAAGTTTGGCATGATTAAGGCTACTCTTTCTACTTGCTTCCAATCCCAAATCCAGTTTTTATGAGGATAACCACGTCTCTATTTCTCCTCAACTTCTATCACTGGCATCTTCCTTTCCTCTTTTATGCTGTTACCAATTCTGATAACCTCTTTATCAATAATGTGCCTGATTTCTAATTTACCTCAAATCGGGTAACTTAATCACCATTTCGGAGTCCAGTCACCCCACTCTGGGGCCACAAGCCTCTTATCAAACAGCAATCCCATGAGTCTTTTCAGTTATACTCTAGTTGCTAGGTGGCTTTAGAACCAAATCAGTTTTGGCCACAGTTCTCAAAAAGCCAGATGTTAGAGTAATAGAGGGAATTATCTCATATACTTCTCTTGTTTATTATGATGCTCTAACCTCTCACTCATTCCGTTTAACAACCACTTTAGAAAAAGGTCTTGTTCTCTACACTCTGCTTAAACCAAATCACCAGGCTTCTTGAAACCCTTCCACATGTACACTTCAAAGCACACCCCATAATACATTGGTATATCTTTTTTAATTTTCAAATTACCTTTCATTTCCTCCCATGGATTTTGCTCCCAACACTCTTCATCCAGTTTTTTTCTCCTGAAAATCAACTTCCAGCACTTCTGCTTCCTTCTGTTTACTAGGCACCTAGAACAGTTTGGATCGACACTCTTAACTACCTGTATTAACTGGAACACATTTAATAGACGGCTTCTCCTTCTCCAGTTTCATTTCACATGTGTTGTCCATACAAAACCAAGATTGAGACAGAGAGGAAGGAAGAGGGAAGGAGGAGTAAAGGGAGGGATGGAGAGAATATGATGGAAAATAAATAGAATGATAAGGATATGGCACCATGAAATACCAAATATCTTGTTGGTTTAGGATCTAACCATTTGGAAAAAAACACAAAGTTTTGCTATTCATTTATTTGTTAGTTTACTACAGAATTTTTCTATAGCTTTAAAACCTCAGGTATTCTTCCAACATTATTCTTCTCCCTAGCTGAAAACTGAGCAAAGCAACTGCCAGAAAATCCCAATTAAAGCTAATATTTTTTCTGTTGTGAAAGGCATAATTTATAAAAGGGTGACCTTTTGGTAGGCTAACAGTATGTTGATGAACTTCAAGTGAAGTGAAAAAAAAAGTGTTTTGTATCATCAGTGCTTACATTTTCTAAGGGATCACATGGGGCAGCAGAGCCTTTAAAGGTCATAGACTTCTTTACTTCGAGAGATATTAAATAGCTTATGAAAATAGAGGTCAGCTGCATGATAACTGGAAGAAAAGAGCGTTCCCAATGGGGACGTAAGATACTTCAGATTATATTGACTGTCCTTTTTTAAGACTGTATTTGATTATCTTAAAGGAAAAAAAAATAAATTTGCATATAAATGCCATGATTGTAAATGAATGAATGTACAGTTCTTAGAATCGATAGCTATTGATCTTGCTGTATGAAAGCTAACATCTGCATATACTAAGCATTGCAATAAGAACTAATAATTTCACAGCCTAAAATACTCTCCAGCAATTTTTATGTTTCTGCAGAAATTTTTACACTTTTCTGAACTTTGCAAAAATAATCTTATTTACCTTATTGGAACATAAAATAAATAATCATTATCAGTAAGGAACTCACTTTTTAAAAATTATTCTTGCTTTGAAGATCACTAAAACAAATAAGAAACAAAGGAATATCAAGACTAGATTGTAGACAAGGTACTGAGCCACCTTGGGGAAGAAATAGAATAATGGCATTTGTTCGTTATTTAATGACACACAATTTATGCATTAGTAGGATTTAAATGTATGACTGGAAGAAACCATGGCCACAAATTATTTTCCCTTTACCCTCAGATATTGCTTGAAGATCCTTCAAAAAGGGCTCTGTCGGGCTTCCCTGGTGGCGCAGTGGTTGAGGGTCCGCCTGCCGATGCAGGGGACGTGGGTTCGTGCCCCGGTCCGGGAAGATCCCACATGCCGCGGAGCGTCTGGGCCCGTGAGCCACGGCCGCTGAGCCTGCGCGTCCGGAGCCTGTGCTCCACGACGGGAGAGGCCACAACAGTGAGAGGCCCGTGTAGCGCAAAAAAAAAAAAAAAAATAGGGCTCTGTCTTCTTTCATTCTGCCATTGTGAAAAGAGTTACTCCAGATGCAAGGTTTATAGGAAAAGGTAACATTATTGACATAATTCCAGTAGATTTTAAATAGTTGATAACAGATTGTGACCAGGAGTTCTTTTCAGAGAAGGAAGGGTATGAAATCTTGTACGAGTAAATATTCACTAAGTTGAAGGGACACCATGAAGCAGGAAACGTGTGGACAAAAGGGCAATTCTTCCCTAACACATAGATACTGACAGAGCAGTATTATCTACCACTGGATCATCTTCCATAACCCTGGAATTTATAAATACTGACCACAATATGGGACCCAGAGGATGACGCTATTCATCATGAGAGGCCAGATTTTAGGTTGTGCTTTTCCATCCTGGAACTTCTCTTATCATTTGCTGACTGCAGGTCCTCAGGAGTGGTGGCCTCAGCCCAGAGTGCCTGTCATCCAACAGCAGCTCAAGGAGTGAATGCTGGTCAGTAGGTGTCCCGCGTTCACATCCTCCTGTATGCCCAAAGTCATCAAGCCATTCCAAGGTTGTGCCAGAGAAAACTCAGTGGGAATGTTTAAGTTTAGTTCGTGGAAAAAAGAATGAGAGAGTAAATGCACAGATTAGTGAGTGTGCACATTGGTAGGTACACACCCAAATCTCAAACTGATGTTTCTTACTAGTTATTCGAGAACTGTACTGGGTCATATGGTGCTGGTGAGGAAACTTAATTGCTCAATTTCTGAAGGCACATTAACTCTTTCAGGGTCGATTGAGCAAATTAGCTCCTCCAGGTCATTAAGCCCATCTCTACATGACATGATGATTTCTACCTGGCATTGTATCATTTACCCCCAAATGCCGCACATTTGCTTTGAGCACGCACATATTCTTTGTCTACTCAGGGAGAGAAAATGTGCTCCTTTGAATGTCAGCCAATCACTCTCTGGCTGCAACTCAGTGATTCCCTTTGATTCTTTTGAAGGCACCCAGGGATCTCTAAGGATTTACTGGAGCATAGCAGTTATCAGAGCCTCGCCAACAGGCAGGTAGTTTAGTTGTCTAGAAATGGTATAATTTCAGGGGTTTTGAGCACAGTACTGTACTCCCAAGTATGTCTTCCTATTTGCAAAAGCCAATATTATTGATTCATTGCAGGTGGGAGTTGTGAAGTTCTTTCAGGATTCTGTAGTCCTTTATGAAAACACAACTTCCACTAAGAGGCTGTGCTATCAGGACCCATTTTAGGGGAATAAATTGATGACAATTTGAGAGCAGTCTCTGTACTGTCTCTCAAGAGGGTGATCAGAAAAGAGTGTGGCTGTTTTGGGTGCCACAAATGTTGGGGAACATCAATGGCCCTACATAAGCAGGTGTGGGAGAGTATCATCACTAAAAGAATAATTTTTATCTCCCAAATGCCAATGGTTGGCCCAACTGAGAAGCAGTGATGGAGGGCAAAGACAAACATCACCTCTTCCTCTGTTATGTCCAGGGCTACACTGGAGAGTCATAAACTGGTATAAATGGAAACAGGCAAGGAGGCAAGGGACATGGTATGCTCACTCAGAGGTGTTTTAGAGCAGTGCTACTTTCTCGTGCATATAAATCAGCTGGAATCTTGTTGAAATGCCAGTTCTCATTTAGTAGGTCTGGGATAGGGCCAGGGATTCCGCATTTCTAATCTCTTATGCTGCTGGCCTATGGACCACACCTTGAATAGCAAGGATTTAGGATAATATGCACATGAGCAATAATCTGGTCTTGGATTAAAATGATGAATATGAAAGAAATTTGACAATATCCCCCCAAATTAGACTTCAAGTCAGTAAGACTGATTAAATATTGAAAATACCACCAAGAGATTGATAGATCATTTTTTAAAAAGGATATACTTAACATTTCTACCTAGCTGAAGATTTTGAACATTTGCTGAAGTTTGTGTGCTGTTTAAGTTTTGAAATCTTTACTAATAATTCTGATGACGTGCTTGCTAAAGGTATAAGCAATAACTGTTTTCCTAGTCTCCTTCACTTTCTCCTGCTGATGAAAAGTTCAATAAATGTCAATGTCTGATTAAATATTCCTTTACAAAATTCTTAGCAGAGCTGGTTTAAGCCTCCCCTGCCCACCTTTTTTTAATCTATCGTGACAGCCTCTCTGTTCTTTCCTCTGAGGTGAACAATGTCCTTTTATCTTGCAGGTCAATGGGAAGGATCTCTCAAAGGCCACCCATGAAGAGGCAGTGGAAGCTTTTCGAAATGCCAAGGAGCCCATTGTGGTCCAGGTGCTAAGGCGAACACCTCTCAGTAAACCAGCCTATGGGACGGCCCCAGAAGTGCGGCTCGTGAATGCCAGCACCCAGACGGACATCACCTTTGAACATATCATGGCCCTGGCCAAACTTAGGCCACCCACCCCTCCAGTGCCCGACATCTGTCCATTTCTGCTCTCAGACAGGTATTCTTCTGTCATTTCTCCCAAAGCCCTATTTGTTGTCATTCGTCATTGAAAGTAGGTGTTGGGAAGAAACAGTCACTGTAGCAAGTTGACAATTATGGAGACAAGTTCTCAGTTCTGTTTGGAAAGTGTCTGTAACTGTGTCTCCATCCAATTAGTTCTCAGCTGTCCTGCTTACTTTTCCTGACCTGCACGGTTGTTTCAGCTCAGGAATCATACTTGCTGAGATGCTGAGTGAAAAAGTCTGGCTCTGATTAGTTCATCTTCATATTTCCAGTCAACACAAGCCTCACACAGCTCATGAGAACTGGTCAGGGAAATAGCTTTTCTCACCGAAGCTGCCAAAAACCTTGTTAAGACAGACCCAGAAGTGGCATGTTGGCACTATATTCTTCTCTGTGTGTCGCCTCTGTCTCTTTTTCTCTTTTGCTTTTCTCTTCTTTAAAGGAGAAGCTAGGAAATTTATTAAAGTGTAATTCTCCAAAGGAAGCAATTACCTGATATATTGAGACGTGAACCAAAGATCCTGGCTGTCCAAGAAGAAGTATAGAGCTACAAAATAAGGAATTATTAAAGGAATATTTCTTTTCAATTTTTACCTGAGTTAAAGGCAGTTAGAGATAGTTTATTCAAATAATGCTACCCTTGCAGCTTTGGAAGTTTGTTTTGCTCCACACACTTTGTTCTGTGAACTTTTAAGCAAATATTCAAACATTACTGAGAGCTTGATTTATAAGAGCAGTAGTCTCTTTAGGCTGCATTTTCATTGCCTACTGCAATCCATGCTCCATTTAGTAAAATGTACACTTGGTCCTGACACCCGCCTGCCCTTTAGTGGCTTCTGTTAAGTCCAACTCAGTGGTTCACACGTGTACATTAGAATCATCTGGGAACTTTGAAAAGCAGTATCAATGCAATGCCCAGATCAATCCCACCTCAGGCCAAAACCCAGGCATTAGGATTTTTCAGAAATTCCCCTAGGCAATTTTAATGTGCAGCCATCCTTTGGAAACCACTCTTTGAAACTTCAAGTTCCAGGAGGGCAGGGGCTCTGTTTGTCTGACCTACGATTCTAGTCATCTATCCCTTACTTATTAAATAGCCCCTTGTGTCAGGTACTGGAACTAGGTACTGGGCATAAAACTGGGAACAAAAGATAAAGCCACTGCTTCCTGGAGCTTATATTCTACAGGGGAGATGAAAAATATACAAGCAAGCAAATATACAATATTCATTAGTAGAGTGTGACACAGAGTAGCCATCCAATAAATACTTTCTTGATTGAATAATAGCTAACATTTATTAGCTAACTTAACATGTTTTAGGGAGTATTCCAAGTGTTTTACAATTATTAATTCATTTACTCCTCATAAAAACATTCTGAGGGAGTACATTATATTATTACCATCCCCATGTCACGGATGAGGAAGCAAATGTTAAGTAATCGGCAAGGTCATACAGCAAGGAAGCGATAGGGCCGGGCTCCTGAGCCCAGGAGGTCTGACTCCACTGCCTACTCCCTTAACCAGTACGCTGTGTCCTCTTCCCAAGTCCTGCAGATCATAGCTGAAAGGTAACCTCTTCTAGCAGACTTCTTAGGACTGTAGTAGGTACTCTCACAGTGTCTCTATTTTCTCCTTAATTATCTCACTCTATTAAAATTCCCACTTTGCTGCTCTACCCAATTAAAAAGACACCAACCGATTTCCAGCCATTGGCATAGGGCCTGGCATCTGGTAGATACTTGGTAAATGTTTACTGAATTAATAAGGTGTTCTTCACAGCAGGGCTTCCTACTTACTAAGTCAAAGACCAGAGAAACACATCAGATGCCCCAAACAGCAGGCTCTGATGTTTTACCAGCCCAAATGGGCTTCTCAACGGGGAACTCTGCTTATACTATGTAACAACCTAAATGGGAAAAGAATTTGAAAAAGAATAGATACATGTATATGTATAATTGAATCACTTTGCTGTACACCTGAAACTAACACAACATTGTTAATCAACTATACTCCAATATAAAATAAAAAGTTAAAAAAAAAAGCCAGTCCAGCTTTAAGCTGGGAGGGTTCACCTGTTAGACCAGCAAGCAAGATACTAACTGTACTGCTTTTGCTATTCGCGTGAAAATCAGAGAATATTACAGTATAGTGAGAAGAGGCTGGTAGAATATTTACACTGACTGTGTGAGGGCACCAGGATGAATCTCTGGCATTTCAGCTAGTATTGAGGGGACTAATTTATGCTACTAACTCCAGTTTGTTCATAATGTCCAAAATGGCTGGGCTTAGAGGTCTCACCTGAAACCAACTTGGTTAATTGCACTCAGGCCTTTTCACTGACTTGGAAATACTTATAGAGGACCTCATGCCCTTTGCTGTTCAACTGTGCTTAGCTTTCATATTGTATAATGTACAGTGTCTCTATCACGGCATATAACAATTTGAAAGGACTTCTATAAATTGTGAAAAACATTTCCCCAAAGTTAAATGATACATAGAAGTAATATACAATGCCTTGGGTCCTCTTCATTCCCTTCACTCCATCAGTTCTCTTTGTCCTGAGAAATTTTCTAAAGGGATTATGCAGATCTGTGGCTTATAGGAGTTTCCAGTGAGTTATCACCATGAACATTCTTTAATATTTGTGGACATGCCTTTTATCAAAGAGGGAAAGATGTGGGTTATGAGGGAGAAAGAGGAAGGAAATCTTAAGAAATGGGGGCAATGTGAGTACGATTTACAATCTGAAAAACACAGTGCCCACCCTACCTGCACATCCACGGGTTCCGCATCCAAGTATTCAACCAACCTCAGATTCGATTTTTTTGGGGGGGAGGGGGGTACAGATAACAACTTTATTTGTCCATGCCAGGATTAAGTTGCTTAACAGAGAGACAGAGGGTGGTGGGAGGTTGGCATACACAGCACCATTTACGTCGAGGAGGCAGAGCATCACTCCTACCACGGTACCACGGCCTTCATCCTCCTTCCTCCTGAAGTGCCCCTCGCAGTCAGCAGGCCCCTGCCCCACACTCACCAGCATCACGTGCTACCGCACTTCTTCCCCCCACTGTCCCAGTACAGAGCCCACCACAACTGGAAATGCCTGTCTTTACATTCATCTATCCACTGGGTCCTCTCATGGCTCCTGCAAGGTAGCTGGGATAGCCTCAAGGTTGGAAATAAAACTAAAGATTCGATTTTTTGATCCACGGTTGGTTGAATACTCGGATGCAGAACCCACGGACACAGAGGGCCGACTGCGTGTTTAAAATCAGACTTCAGAACCGGTTTGAGGCTGTAATTAGGAAATTGGAAGTACTTTGTTATAAAATACCCACCTTTGGGTAGACTTCAGTCTCAAATACCACACACGGATGCATGGATCAAGTCCATTCGCTGGAATGGAAGGAGGCCAGAGTATCGATATAGCACCACGGCGGGGGGAGGTCGCACATATGCCCCTTCACAGAATGAAGCTTGACCCTGAGCCACTATCTTAGTATTCTCTTAGAAAATCAAATTGATGGACTTCATATAGGGGGAGAAAGAAAAGCAGTTGCTCTTTCTGCGGTGTAATTCGTTTAAAGGCTAGATCACTAAAGGTCTTATTGGCGAGCGGTGAAAACTAAAGTGAAATTCTAAAATTAGTTTTAATCTTGGGAACAACCCTTTTGATCAATTCCTATCATATTGCTACATTCCCCATAGCTGCCATTCTCTTCATCCGATGGAGCATGAATTTTATGAGGACGATGAGTATCTTTCCAGCTTGCCTGCTGATGCAGACAGAACTGAGGACTTTGAATATGAGGTAAGATCATTTTCACAACACTTCACATTTCTTCATGAAGTTATGGTTGAGGTGTTTTGCATAACAAAGAAAAAATTAATTTATTACTGTGAGAACTATTTTGCCTATTATATATCTAAGGTAAGAGCTTTTAAATATTTGTTTCAGCTATTTGGCACTAGTATTTTAATTATATTGGAAAACATTTTTATAATACAAGCCTGAAAATAATTTGCTCACATTTTTGTTGTTTTATATAAATAATATTATGGCAGCTACATTTTTTTCTTCGTTTTGTAATATAAGAGAATTTCCAAGTAGAGTTTGGAAAAGAAATTATATTTAAAACCGAGACTGTATTTACTATTTTCATTCATTGTGTAGTACTTTTATTTTAGCTGATAAACTAAATCTTATATTATTTTTATTCCCCTTCACTAATTCAATTTTTTTTTTTAATGACTCAAGTACTCTAAAGAGCAGTTTCCGTGACTTTCTAGATTGAGAGATGACCATGTTTAGCCTTCACACGGTACATGTCAGAGTATCTGTACTGTGTTATGAAACAACTCCAAAAGCCCATCTATTAATTACTTAAAAGCTTTCACAAAAGTTAAAGAATTTATCCTAATATTTCCTCTGCTTCTGCAGTCTATAAATCTTTGAAAGGTTTCAGACTACTCTGACATTTGGAAATAAAGTAGATTGAGGAGATAAAGAAGCTCTGGTAAACAGCCAGAGAACCTGTGATTATCTGCCCTTTTAATGCTTTCGATGATGTCATACAAGTTCAGCAAAATGTTCTTTTCCATTTTACAACCAGGAAATCCTGAAATCTCTTCCCTTAGGGGGATCTGAAATCAAATAAGGCCAATTCAGTGAAGCTCACCTAAAGCAAATAGATGTTTATTTGAAATCTTGCCCCTGCAAAAGTCATTGCTGGGGATTACAGAAATCATTATTTCTTTTCAGCCAGTATTTGGAAGGGTGTGCGATGATACCTAGTATCTGAGTTGATGGTTTTGTTGCTATTGTTCATGTTAATTTCTTATCCCCTCCTCTCCATTAATTTGATTGAAAATTTTATTTTATAAATCTGCTTAAGTACTGGTATACACTGAAATAGCCATTAAGTTTTGCCCATTCATGCAAAATAAATTACAAAGTTGAGTCACTTATCCAAATAATTCAAGATTAAATGATGTTTTTCTTTCAGTTAATTAATTGCTTTGGGTTTGGGGAATGGATTTATCTAGATCACTTCAGCTTTTTGTTTCGTTTGTGCCTTAAAGCTTTATTAAAATACATCTGTGTGCTAGGGGAGGACATGGGAGAAAGACTTGCTTAGGCTAAGCAGGTTCACAGTAAAAATTCTTTTAATTAATTAGCATATCTTTCACTATTACAATACAGACAGATTCTATAGTGATTACTATTGCTGAGCTGCATCCTCTTTTCTGACCAATGTCCGTCCCTAGGAGAGACCAGCATCAGTGTGATGACAGTGGTAAATGCTCAGACAGGCCTTCTGTAGCCTGCAGCCTCTACTAATCACACCACCATGGTCATTGCTTTGCTGTCAGCTGTGATTCTCTTGCCAAAGTCACCTTTCTGAGTTACTGAAATAAAGAATATTCCCATGAAATTTAAATAAGGAAGACGTTACTGTGACAGGCTTCGGTCTTGAGAAGGGATACATTTGAGAATATCTGCATGGCTAAAAGTAGGGGTGGAAGCACTGGGGAATACCCCAAGGATAACTGACCAAGCTTAGGAGAGAATGGCTCTACCCAGTACACCTCAGTCTGTTATGCTAACGTGGCACAGTGCCACACGCCATCCCTCTTGTTTGCATCAGATGAGACTGTGAGCTCTAGTCAGTCCTCTGCTATCACCAGAGCTGACTGTGGACAGGGAGATTTAGAAATGCTGCCTTTACACAGTATTACACTTAGAAGCAGGCTGGTCAAGTGTTTCTGTGATAGGCTCAGATGACCCCAGCTCCTCCAGGAACTCTGTTATAACCCAGTAGCTGTGGGGATGCAGTGGATGCAGTGGTCCTTCAGGAAGGACCTGTTTTGTGCCACTTAGAGAGCATTATGGAGAACAGAGGTCTAATGGCCAAACAGAGGACTTCATCTCAGAAAGAGGTACTCATTCCTCTTCAACCTAAACATGAAAACACATCAATAGGCAATCGGAAAAGTAGAGACAGGACTCCTTTCCATCTGCTTTCATTCAGTTGTGCCATAAATATTTAATGAGCCGTTAAAAAAATATGCCAGGTTCTTATCTAAGTTTGGGATTGATGAAGCCTCTGCCCCAGTGGAGTTTAACCTTTAGGAGAAAGAGATGGACAAGAAACAAGTAAGTAAAGACATATTATATCAGATGGTGCTTAACTGCTAGTGGACAACAAACGGTGTGGGTAACAGAGGAAGGAAGTTCATGGTGCTGGGATGAGGTGTTGCTCTCTTATACAGGGTGGTCAGGGAGGGCCTCTCTCATAAGAGACCTAAAGAGAGTAAAAGAGCTAGCCGTGTGGATTCTGAGAGAGGAGCTTTCCAGACAGAGGGAAGGGCAAGTACAAAGGACCGGAAGCAGGACCACAGCTGGTGGGCTCCAGGAACAGCAGAGGCCGGTGTGCTCTGGGGGCAGAGGCAAGGGCGTCGGGCAGCGGTAGGAGGTGAACTCAGAATAAGTAGCTGGTGGAGAGCAGGGCCAGGTTCTGCAGCCCTCGTAAGATCCCTCTGCTGCTGAAATGAGCTTTAAGATGGGCAAGCAGAGCCTCCAGCAGAGCAGTCGGAGGAGGGTGGGAGGCTGGAAGCTGACCGGTGACAGAGGCAGGGGTAAGACATAGTCTGAAAGCACAGCATTCATCCTGGCCCGGAGGGCTTTGCCTGTGTGTCTGCACTTCCATTCCTCACCTCGTAGTTTTAATATAGTTTGTACTCGGGCGGGTTTTTTCTTCTGACTTTTCGAGGGCAAAATATCATAGGCCAGAGTGAAACTCAACTTCTGGCATCCACTGGAACTAGCATAATAAATCTACTCTTAAAAGACAAAAAGAGTACAGAACTGAATTTCTGAACTTGCTGAAAAACAAACTATGCAACCATATAGGCACCTTTTTAAAGGTCTATTGACTCAGTGAACCAAAGGTGATCTGTCTATCTTGTGAATATATATTTAGGGACTTTTAGTGTGTGGATTATTGACCCAATAGACCAAAACAGATCTGACTATCTTGTAAAGACATATTTAAGGACTCTTTAACATGCAGATTATTGCATTGATAGATGGTAACAGCTCCCTTCAGAACCATGATAGACAGCAAATGCTTCTCTGGAGATATTATAGTCAATGTGTCAATGCTATGGTGACTCTGGTGTGTTAGGGACCACTGTGAAATTTTTATGACACCCATATCTCACCATGGCCTATCACCACTTTGCCTCAGAAAATTATTTGCCTGGGTTTTAAATTTCCCCCCAGTGCTTCAGAAAAGTCTCAGCAGACCAACCTGTATTAAAAGACTCACAGCTTGAAATTTGATCGTTTTAAAAAATGATGGCACTGTTTTCTAATTAAAAATGTAAAGGATTTTAATTTCATTTTTGAGGGAAAAAATAAAAATATCAAAATTTACACAATGCAGCCATCATAAGAGTCAGGGTGCCGACTCTTATTTCCACTGAAATACTGAGGATTAAGCACTCCTTTTTCTGTATTTTCAACTTTGTTCTTTTTTTTTTTTTTTTTTTCCCTAGAGCCAGCTAAAGGTTGAAATAAATCATAAATAGCCTTTAGCAAGTCAGAGGCGGATCTCAAATCCGGCCTTTACCAGAAATAATTTAAAGGGAAAGCCTTTGAGAAAACAGAGCTCTTTTGTCCAACTCCTAATAAAAGTATGTTTGCTACTGCCGGAATGTAAGGAAGACGTTGAATTTTCTGCACCATTTGCCGTCAACTCTCAAAACTCAGTGTTGATAGAGGACAGTCAGAAAATTAATAAGTACAACATTTGGATAGTATAAAACATCATGTTAGCCAAGACAAGCAAGTAATTTAAGCCACATTTCTGAGCTTGGTGATTTTTATCATTTAGAAATGCTGCTTGAAGTTGTTTTTATTCCTTCCCCTAAGATTAAGTTGAAGAAACATATCCAATAGCCTGAGTTAAGTGCACATAGAGTTGCCCTTGTGTGTACATTGTCATCACTATGAATGAGGATTTAGAAGTTTGCTTGGAGAGGTATTAAAAGTAGAAAAGAGAGAAAGACAAGTATGTGTCAGAGTTCTATATAATGTTAACTGAAACCCAAACTTGGGCTAGTATCTACAAACAAGAAAGAGCATTTAGCATATTAATTAGCTTCCTCTTGGCAATTCTTATGCAAAGCGTAAGTAAACCCTTGTGCTATGCTGAGAAGTGTCATTTTGCAAAATTTATTTCCCAGAGCTGGATTCCTGTGAATACGTGCAGAATATTTGTGAGAATTTAAGTATATAATCCCTCTTGTACATAGTTAAAGAAAAGAGAATTATGAATCAGGAAGATGTTCATTCAAAAAAGTAGTTAACAAGAGGATAAGCATTAGTGAGATTTTAATCATATCTTTTTGAGCAACTTCATGATTTGTGAGCCAACTTTCAGAAAAGCTTCCTTAGTGTGCACATATAGAGCTGTGTGGCTCCTTTCTAGGCTGTGAGGGCAGAGGCCTTACCTGTGTGTTCATCATTGCCTGATATCACCTGTCTCATAGTGGATGCTCAATATTTGATGCAGGAATATATGAGGATTCCCATTATTGTCTGTATGGACCAACCTTTGAGCAGCACAATCCCTTTCCACCTTTTGCACAAGGGAATTGGAAAGGAGCTTGAGACCACCATGCAGTTATAACAGATATCCTCTCCCTTTCCAATAGCTATTTGTTCTTTTTTTCTTTTAAAGTTTGTACTGTTTTACTGACCTCTCCCTATTTACCTCACCCCCCTAGCCCCTGAAAACCATTTTTCTACTCACTGTTTCTAAGAGTTTGACTTTATTTTGTTTTCTTTATGTTCCACATGAGTGATACCATGCATATTTTTTTTCTCTATCTAGCTTATTTAACTTAGCATAATGCCCTCAAGGCCCATCCCTGTTGTCACAAATGACAGAATTTCCTTCTTTCTCATGGTTGAATAATATTCCATTGTATGTATATACATACACATACAATGGACTATTATATATTATATATATGTGTGTGTGTATATATATATATAATATATATATATAAATATAAAATATTCTATAAATATTTTTGTCGTGATTTCCTGGGTTATAGTTATTTATGTACTTATCTTTTTCTTCTAAATAGTTTTTATTTTTTAACAGAAGTGACCACTTCTAATTATCTTTGTATCACCTGGAAAGCCTAGCACATGCCCTAGTTCATGGGGGGCACTCAGCAGCATTTGCTTGATAAGTGAACAAAGTATTGACCATTGCTGCTACTGTTCTTATTTTATGAGTCCTGAAAACAAATACAAAGGGTTACATAAAGGGAAGGAAGAAGAGAGCTGATGGAGAAGAGAAATTTGAAATAAAGTGTGAAAGTCTTTGGGTTTTTTCCCGATAATAATTCAGCTAACAGCCCTGTTGTTAAACAGTTAACATACACTTGTGCCAGATCATAAAGAAGAAAATCTGGATGTTTTCGGTTGCCTTTCTAACAAAGAAGATGCACATGTTTTACCCCAAACTTATAAGCTGGAGGACCCTAGTAAATAAACATGCTAATTTACGTAGGTAAAAATGACTGGGGTTCAGTTTGTGTTAGGATAATCATATGCCCTGGTTTGCCCTAAACTGTCTCCATGTACGAATACTGTTCAAATTTAACTATGAATAGCATCCTCTTCCATTGTCAAAAATGTCCTTTTGCACAATACCTTGTATGGTTGTCCTAGTTTTTATATCTGTTGAGCCTTAATGGAATCTGAGATTTTGTAATCCCATTTTATATAATCCTAATAGTACAAGCAGAGATGACTCAGAAGTTCCTAATTTGCATACCCATGTTTACTAAATTGAACAATTTTCCTAAGTCATGACTTTCTATTTTAAAAAAAAGGCCTTCTTAAGGAGTGGCTAGAGAGAAAATGCCACAAAGTTGGAAATAGTCATCAAAGTTATTGTAATTCTTTTAGATTTCTTACTGAAAGAAATGAGTTTAGTATGGCTGTTAATTTGGTCATGTAATTTCATAAAACAAATATGAGGCAAATCTGTCTTTTGCCTCACTGATTATGACAACACTAAACTTTATTTCCTAAGAAAACAATGGAAAGCAAATTGAACCTTCCAAGTTGGTGATTAAACAATGTAACCAAGGGCACATTTCTTTGACTAGGAATCTAGATATAAAATGAAGATTCCTTATGCTACGTATACGAATTTTATCAAAATGCTGACATTCAGTTTTTGTTTGAAGATACTCAGTGATACACATTCAGATGATTTCCTTGCATTACTGAAAGGTGTTCGGGAAAGGTTGGGTTTAAGGTGAACATTTGCATATGAAATCATATTTTCCCAATGACTTCTATTCTGCTTTCAAAGAACAGTTTTCATAGGTACAAAGAAAGAAGAGCTATCTGTTCCAATATAAAGCAAATCACAGATAAGCATTCCAATGTTCCTTTCAGAGGCAATGTAATCAAGTGAAAGGAATCCAAACTAGGAGTCTGGTCCCAGTTCTAGCTCTGTTTCTTGAAGGGACCACTTACCTCTTCAATCACAGCATCCTCACATGTGAGCTCTGTGAGGCCACTAGTGTTGGTTATGGAATGATTTGTCAGCATCTAGTTCTTCCATGTAATACAAAAGCAAAGTGACACAAATGCATAGTCAAATCCTTAAAAATTTTACAAATATTTTAACATTTCAAACATATCAACTGACACTTTATGGGTTTTTATAAAGAGAGCACACACACATGTAAGACTCCACATTGTGAGTAGTTGTTCTGGTCTGTACAGACTGTACAATAGTCTGGTCTGTTGTACCAATTGTAGCAAGCAACACGCCCTCTCGCCCTGGCTTTAGCTTTAGTGTTTAGAACAAGTTAACTCATATACATTTGCCAATTCAGAATGTCAGATGCAGTCTGTAGGCACTAGAAACAAATGTTTTTATTTAAATACAGTGTTTAATTTTTAATTAGAAGAATATAGAAAATAATTCTAGTTTGGATTTTTTTCCATCAATTTATTATCTCTGAAAAAAATGTTGGAATCTTTAAAGAGCATGTGTTTTGTATTGGCATATCGTTCTACCTTTTCTCCCTTAAGACATAAGCTATCGATGATGCCCTAGTTCTCAGTTATGTGGTGAGCCCACCGGTATTCACTATGTATTAAATAATCTAATTTAATATAGGTAAAGGGGAAACTTGCATGTACAACACAGATGGGCCAAGAATTATGGTAAATCTGATCTATGTGTTTGAAGTCCAAAATAAAAAATTTAAATATCATTATCTGCAATTGTATTACCTGAGTTAACCACAGTCAACATTTAATGTGTTTCCCTCTTTATGTACATTGTTCTTTTTGTATAACTGAACATTTACCTTTTTGTTGGGTATTTATTTTTCCAGATTTTCTTGGCTATCATAAAAAGCTACAGTGAAGTGCTTTATACATAAATCTATCTGTATTTTTTCCAGCTTTATTGAAATATTGAGTTGGCCAAAAAGTTTGTTTGGATTTTTCTGTAAGAGATGGAAAATCCCAAATGAACTTTTTGGCCAGCCCAATATAACTGCTGTATAACATTGTATAAATTAAAGATATACCACATAATGATTGATACATGCATATGTTGCAAAATGATTACCACAATAAGGCTAGTTCATACATCCATCCCCTCACATGATCACCATTTTTATGTGTGTAATGAGAACATTTAAGATCTACTCTCTTAGCAACTTTCAAGTATATAACATAGTACTGTTAACGATAATCAAAACGCTGTGCATTAGATCCCCAGAACTTACTCACCTTATTGCTGGCCGTTTGTACCTTTGACCCACATCTCCTCAAACCCCCCAACCCCAGCCCCTGGCAACCACTATTCTACTCTCTGGTTTTGAGTTTGGCTTTTTTAGATTCCACATATAAGTGAGAACACAGTATAGCCTTTCTCTGTCTGGCTTATTTCACTTAACATAATGCCCTCAGGGTCCATCTATGTTGTGGCAAATGGCAGGATTTCCTTCTTTTTATGGCTGAATAATATTTCATTGTGTGCGTGCGTATCATGTGTATGTATGAGATATATATATATATATATATATATATATATATACACACATATATATCACATTTTATGTATCCATTCGTGGATTGATGGACACTTAGGTAGTTTCCATATCTTAGCTATTGTGAATAATGGTGTAATGAACATGGGGGTGCTGATATCTCTTTGATATCTTGTTTTTGTTTCCTTCGGGATTGCTGGATCATTTGGTCAGCAATCTATCAGCAAATAGATCTATCAGCAAATAGATCATTGCTGATCTATTTTTAATTTTTGAGGAAACTCCATACTGGTTTTCATAGTGGCTGCACCAATTTACATTCCCACTATCAGTGCACTAGGTTCCCTTTTCTCGCCATTCTCACCAACACGTTATCTGTCATTTTGACGATAGCCATTCTAACAGGTATGAAGTGATTGATATTTCATTGTGGCTTTGATTTGCATTTCCCTGATGATTAGTGAAGTTGAGCACTTTTTCATGTACCTGTTGGCCATTGTATCTCTTCTTTATGAAAGTGTCTATTCAAGTCCTCTACCCCCATTTTTAATCAGATTATTTGTGGTTTTGTTGTTGTCTTTGCTGTTGAACTGTATGAGTTTCTTATGTATTTTGGATACTAACCCTTTATGTGATGTGTGATTTGCAAATATTTTCTCCCATTCTGTGCAATGCCTCTTTATTCTGTCGATTGTTTCTTATTCTGTGCAGAAAGTTTTTAGTTTGATGTAGTCCCACTTAATTATTTTTGCTTTTGTTGCTTGTGCTTTCAGTGTCATACCCAAAAAATAGTTGCCAAGACCAATGTCAAGGGGCTTTGTCCTCATATTTTCTTCTAAGAGTTTTATAGTTTCAGGTCTTATATTTAAGTATTTAATCTGTTTGAAGTTAATTTTGTGAGTGGTATAAGACAGGGACCCAATTTCATTCTTGTGCATGTGATACCCAGTTTTCCCAGTAGCACTTATCAAAGAGACTGTCTTTTCCCTATTGATTATTCTTGGCTCCCTTGTCAAATAATAGTTGACCATAAATGCTTGGGTTTATTTCTAGGCTCTTCACTCTGTTCCACTGGTCTATGTGTCTGTTTTTTATAGCAGCATCATACTATTTTGATCACTATAACTTTGTAATATGGTTTGAAATCAGGAAGTGTGATGCCTCCAGCTTTGTTCTTCTTTCTCAAGATTGATTTGGCTATTTGGGACCTTTCTGGATCCATACAGATTTTAAGTTCTTTTTCTATTTCTGTGAAAAATACCATTGGAATTTTGATAGTGATTGCATTAAATTTGTATATAGCTTTGGATAATATGGACATAACAATATTAATTCTTCTGATCCATGAACATGAGATATTTTTCCACCTATTTGTGTCTTTTTCAATTTCTTTCACGGAAGTCTTACAGTTTTCAGTGTACAGATCTTTCATCCCCTTGGTTAAATTTACTCCTAAGAATTTTACTGTTTTTGATGTTATTGTGAATAGGATATTTTCTTTATTTCTTTTTCAGCTATTTCATTGTTAGTGTAGAGAAACAGAACTGATTACTCTATGTTGATTTTTTATCCAGCAATTTTACTGCATTCACTGATTAATTCTAATAGTTTTCAGTGGGATCTTTAGGATTTTCTCTATATAAGATCATATCTTCCACAAACAGAGACAACTTTACTTTTTCCTTACTGCTTTTTGTTTCTTTTTTTTGCCTAATTACTTGCGCTAGGATTTCCAGTGCTGTGTTGAGTAGGAGTGATGAGAGAGGACACCCTTGTCATGTTCTTGATCTTAGAGGAAAAGCTTTCAACCCTTCACCATTGAATATGTTAGCTGTAGGCTAGTGATATTTGGCCTGTATTATGGTGAAGTACATTCCTTCTATACCCAATTTGTTGAGAGCTTTTAATCATGAAAGGATGTTGAATTTTGTCTAATGCTTTTTCTGCATCTATTGAGATGATCATATGATTTTTATCTTTAATTCTATTAATATGGTGTATACAGTTATTGATTTGAGTATGCTGAACCACTCTTGCATCTGAGGGATAAATCCCACTTGATCATGGTGTATGATTCTTTTAATGTACTGTTGAATTTGGTTTGCTAGTATTTTGTTGAGAATTCTTGTGCCTACATTCATCAGGGATATTGGCTTGTAGTTTTCTTATTTTGTAGTGACTTTATCTGATTTTGGTTTTAGGGTAATGCTGGCCTTATAAAATGAGTTTGGAAGTGTTCTTTCCTCTTCAATTTTTTGGAAGATTCTGAGAAGTACTGATATTAATTCTTCTTCAACTGTTTGGTAGAATTCACCAGAAGAACCATCTGGTCCTGGGCTTTTCTTTGTTGGGAAGTTTCTGATTACTGATTCAATCTCCTACTTATTATTGGTTTATTCAGATTTTCTATGTTTTCGTGATTAAGTCTTGGTAGATTGCATGTTTCCAGGAGCTTATCCATATTTTCAAGGTTATCCAATTTGTTGAGTGTAATTGTTCATAGTAGTCTCTTATGATCCTTTGTATTCCTGTGATTTCAATTATAATGTGTTCTCTTTCATTTCTGATTTTATTTATTTGATTTTTCCTTCTTTTTATTCTTAGTCTAGCTAAAAGTTTGTCCATTTTTTATCTTCTAAAAAAATCACCTCCTACTTTCACCAATAATTTCTTGTTTTCCTGGGCTCAATTTTATTTATTTCTGTTCTGATCTTTGTTATGTTCTTCCTTCTGCTAACTTCAGGCTTAGTTTGCTCTTCTTTTTCTAGTTTCTTGAAGTGTAAAATTAGGTGGGTTTTTTCTTTTTAGTTTTTTTTTCCCCTTAGTGTCAGCATTTATCACTAACTTTCCTCTTAGGACTGCTTTTGCTGCATCCTGTAAGTTTGGGCATGTTGTATTTCCATTTTCATTTGTTTCAAGAAATTTTTTGATTTCCTCTTTTATTTATTTTTTCATTATTGGTTGTTCGGCAGTATGTTCTTTAATTTCCATATATCTGTATATTTTCCAGCTTTCCTCCTATTTTTTCCTCCTATTATTGATTTCTACATTTATACAATTGTGGTCAGAAAAGATACTTGGTATGGTATCAGTCTTCTGAATTTGCCAAACTTGGTTTGTGATCTGACATATGATCTACTCTGGACAATGTTCTGTATGTGCTTGAGATGAAAGTGTGTTCTGCTGCAGCTGCCGGATTGAATGTTCTGTATATGTGCATTAGGTTCATTTGGTCTAAAGTATACAGTTCCCCCTTCAACATTGGGGGGGGGGGTAGGTACACCAACTGCCCCATGCAGTCAAATATATATAAAAGTGTGTAACTGTACAATCAGCCCTCCATATCCATGGTTCCACACCCACAGATTCAACCAACCATAGATTGTGTAGTATTGTAATACACATTAATTTTTAAAAAATACACATGTAAGTGGGTCCCTGTAGTTCAAAATTGTGTTGTTCAAAGGTCAATTGTATTTCAAGTTCAATGTTGCTTTATTGATTTTCAACATATCCTTACTGATTTTCAATGTTTCCTTATTGATTTCTTGTTGATGATCTGTCCATTGTTGAAAGTGGGGTATTGACCTCTCTATTATTATTGTATTGTTCTCTATTTTTCCTTTCAGGTCTTTTAGTATTTGCTTAATAAATGTAGTTGCTCTGCTGCTACATATGTATATTTTTACAATTGTTATATCCTCTTGACAAATCGACCCCATTATCGTTATATAATGAGCTGCTTTGTCTATTGTAATGGCTTTTGACTTACAGTCTATTGTCCCTTTTGGTTTCCACTTATAAGGAGCATCTTTGACATGGTGGAATTTGAACCATAGGAAGGCTGTAGAAACACATCTGATTTACTTAACAGAGAAAACTAAAGCCCATGAAGGTTAAAGATTCACCTAGCACATTTACTTATTAGCAGAAGCTGGACAAAAATTTCCTCTTTTTCTTAAAAAAAAAAAGCAAAACATTTATTATAACAAAAATAATAGATATTCATTATTTTGTTTCCTTATTCATATTCCCCTTTGGCATATATTATACTCTTGAAAATTATACTCTCTAGAAAAGAACACATACTCAATAATTCACTTGTCTTTTATAAACAAACCCAAACCAACACATCCTGAAAAGTGATCACTTGTAATTTATCTTCTGAGAGAGGTCTAAAAGTCCTAAATAACCATTGGAAGGATAGTGTGTTTTGAGGGGATGTTTATGAGTAACTAGAGAATCCACAAACAGCTGTTGAAACTTTTTGCAGCCAGGGAGTTCATAATCCTTAAAGAATTTTTTCTTCCATTCACTTATATGCAAGTACCTGCCAAATAAAGGCAGTTGTGAATTCCCTTAAGCAAAAGTTTTAAATTCTTTTAATGTTTTAAAGTTCTTTAAGTTGTTTAAAAAAAAAAGAAAGAAAAAAAGAACATGAGAGAATTTAGTTGGGAAATTCATAAGAAAACTGTGATTTCCCTAAGTGAAGACACTACTGTTTGTAGTTAAGAATGATTTAATCACTTCCTGTCTGATAGGCACAGAAATTAATATAATCTCTTCCTCCAAAATGAAAGTGAAAGGGACTCAAACCTTTTTTCTCTCCTTCAGATATCCCAGATGATCATCAGAGTTCCCATTACTGACTTACTTCTGTGTTAACTTAAAGGTCCAAAAATTTCCAATGATATGCATTTATTTACCTTAAACAGTTTTTAGTAATGCAATAAAACCTGATGTAGGATAGGTAAACTATAGGACTCATAGTAATTCACATAGGTGGCAGCACATGTGAATATTCAGTTAGTTTTACTCTCTGATTCTCAGAGGAGGAAATGCATTAACATTATCCCAACTCAAAACCAGACTCGCCATTCCATATGCAAGTTGTATTCTTTATGTCTGTCAAAAGAAGAGAAAGCCAGATATTCTCTCAGGGACTTCTCTCAGGTGTGGGGAAGTTATTTTTAGTGTCATTTCTTGTCACTTTTCTTATAGGTCTTGAACACGTGCATAACTATAGTAGCCATATAACAAAGTATAGACTTCTGTAATATAGTAATGAAGGTGATCAATGTCTTATAGATATCAGATCAATCACCTGAAAAAGATTCTAGAAGATTTTCTGACACCCAAATTATTTTGCTTATATTCCAACTGTATAAAATAAATTACCTTCATTAGGTCCTCATTTTTGTCCCTTATAATTAACTTATCCATTAATTTGGAAAAAAACCCTTAAAAATTGTATTACTCACAAACGAACGCCTAATTATATCACTCTGATTGGAGGAAAAATTATATTTAGATATATTAGGAATCAGCCTGAAGTGGGCTCGAGTTAAACTCCACTGCTTAGTACTTGTGTGACCTCTTGCTGCCTAAGTTTCCTCATCTGCGTGAAGAAAATAATATTAACAATAAGTATTTCTTAAGGTTAAATGACATAATATATGAGAACCTGTAGTACAGTGACTGGGATATATATTTATATTTTGAGTGTGCGTATTTATATGTATTTTCCATCATTTAACCATTGTAAGCCTCAATTTCATCACCTTGAGTGAAGAATATTTAAGAAGGAAGGAGAGAGAGTTGATGTCTCCTCACAACTAGGGCACCTACCAGATGCTGCTGAGGGACCTCGACACCCAAGGGTATGGGCGGAACCCCCGAGTGACTGGGTAAGACGTGGGGGGAGCGAGTGGGGAGGAGAAGTGGAGGCGGGATGGGACCAGCACCCCTGAGGGGTGGCTGGGGGAGGGGAGGGGTTCCCATGGCTGGAGAGTCCCACTCACCACAGGGGATCAGCAGGGACAGGGAAAGACCCTCGGGGGTTCAGAGGATTGGAGGGGAATGGGGCTAGTGTTTTGCATACCTACTCAGGCCCCAGGGAGCGTGCTAGTGTCCCAGGCCTGGTCCTCTGCACTCCTGGGCCCTCTCTGGCAGTGTGGGTCCTGGGGGCAAGGGAGGGAGGAGGGGAAGAAGAGTAGAGGCGAATGGGGAGGAATCCTAGGGGATCAGAGGATGGACGAGGAACATGGCTAGCATTTCCCCCACCCAGCTGGGCCCCAGTGAGCCTGCTGAGGTCCCAGGCCTGATCCTCCACACTCCGATGCCAAAGGCACTTCGGGGCCCCCTCCTGCCTCTCTGAGCTTAAGCCCCGCCCCCCACACCCCAGTGCCTTTTCCTGCCACATAAGTCCTGAGTCTAGACCCCACCCCTGCCTAAACCCAGCCCCCAACTAAGCCCCCCAGCCTAAGATCCACCCCCCACAGCCAAAGCCTTTTCCGGCCTTTTTTTTTGCTACTGCAGTTCTGTTTTACCTTCCAGTAGTTGTTTTACTTTTCTAGTATATATGCTAGTTTTCTAATCTTATTTTATTTTTTATTCTTTATTATTGTTCTGCTCCTTTTTTTTTTTTGGGCCACACTGTGTGGCTTGTGGGATCTTGGTTCACAGGCCAGGGGTCAGGCCTGAGCTCCTGTGGTGGGAGAACCGAAACTGAACCACTGGACTGACAGAGAACCTCAGCTCCCAGGGAATATAAATTGGAGTGAGGTCTCCCAGAGGTCCTCATCTTGGCACCAAGACTCAGCTCTACCCAACTGCCTGCTAACTCCAGTGCTGGAAGCCTAAGGCCAAACAACCAGTAAGACAGGGACACAGTCCCACCCAACCAAATAAATGAGACAACAAAAAATACAGATGAAGGAGCAAGGTAAAAACCTACAAAACCAAATAAGTGAAGAGGAAATAGGCAACCTACCTGAAAAAGAATTCAGAATAATGATACTAAAGATGATCCAAAATCTCAGAAATAGAATGGAGGCACAGACTGAGAAAATGCAAGAAATGTTTGACAAAGACCCAGACAGACTAAAGAACAAACAGAGATGAACAACACAATACCTGAAATGAAAAACGCACTAGAAGGAATCAAAAGCGGAATAACTGAGGAAGTAGAACAAATAAGTAAGCTGGAAGAATTTATTGGCATAGAGTTGCTTGTAATTGTGTCTTAGGATGCTTTGTATTTCTGCAATGTCTGTTGTAACTTCCCCTTTTTCATTTCTAATTTTATTGATTTGAGTCCTCTCCCTCTTTTTCTTGATGAGTCTGGCTAACGGTTTATCAATTTTGTTTATCTTCTCAAAGAACCAGCTTTTAGTTTTATTGATCTTTGCTATTGTTTTCTTTGTTTCTATTTCAGCTCTGATCTTTATGATTTCTTTCCTTCTGCTAACTTTGGGTTTTGTTTGTTCTTTCTCTAGTTCCTTTAGGTGTAAGGTTAGATTGTTTGAGATTTTTCTTGTTTCTTGAGGTAGCCTTGTATAGCTATAAACTTCCCTCTTAGACCTGCTTTTGCCACATCTCATAGGTTTTGGATTGTCGTGTTTTCATAGTCATTTGTCTCTAGGTATTTTTTGATTTCCTCTTTGATTTCTTCAGTGATCTCTTGGTTATTTAGTAATGTATTGTTTAGCCTCCATGAGTTTGTGTTTTTTACATTTTTTTCCCTGTAATTGATTTGTAATCTCAGAGTTGTGGTCAGAAAAGATGCTTGATATGATTTCAATTTTCTTAAATTTACTGAGGCTTGATTTGTGACCTAAGATATGATCTTTCCTGGGGAATGTTCTGTGTGCACTTGAGAAGAAAGTGTAATCTGCTGTTTTTGCATGGAATGTCCTATAAATATCAATGAAATCTATCTGGTCTATTGTGTCATATAAAGCTTCTGTTTCCTTACTAATTTTCTGTTTGGATGATCTGTCCATTGGTGTAAGTGAGGTGTTAAAGTCCCCCACTATTGTTGTGTTACTGTCGATTTCCTCTTTTATAGCTGATAGCAGTTGCTTTATGTATTGAGGTGATCCTGTGTTGGGTGCATATACATTTATAATCCTTTTTTTTTTTTTTTTTTTTTAACGGTGTGCAGGCGTCTCACTGTTGTGGCCTCTCCCGTTGCAGAGCACAGGCTCCAGACGCACAGGCCCGGCTGCCATGGTGCACGGGCCAAGACGCTCTGCGGCATGTGGGATATTCCCGGATCGGGGCATGAACCCTTGTCCCCTGCATCAGCAGGTGGACTCTCAACCACTGCGCCACCAGGGAAGCCCCCATTTATATTTCTTATATCTTCTTCTTGGATTGATCCCTTGATCCTTATGTAGTGTCCTTTCCTGTCTCTTCTAACATTCTTTATTTTAAAGTCTATTTTATCTGTTATGAATATTGCTACTCCAGCTTTCTTTTGATTTCCATTTGCATGGAATATCTTTTCCATCCCTTCACTTTCAGTCTGTATGTGTCCCTAGGTCAGAGGTGGGTCTGTTGTAGACAGCATATATATGGATCTTGTTTTTGTATCCATTTAGCAAGCCTGTGTCTTTTAGTTGGAGCATTCACGTTTAAGGTAATTATCGATATGTATGTTCCTATTATCATCTTCTTAATTGTTTTGGGTTTGTTTTTGTAGGTCATTTTCTTCTCTTGTGTTTCCCACTTACAGAAGTTCCTTTAACATTTGTTGTACAGCTTGTTTGGTGGTGCTGAATTCTCTTACCTTTTGCTTGTCTGTACAGCTTTTGATTTCTCCATCGAATCTGAATGATATCCTTGCTGGATAGAGTAATCTTGGTTGTAGGTTCTTCCCTTTCATCACTTTAAGTATATCATGTCACTCCCTTCTGGCTTGTAGAATTTCTGCTGAGAAATCAGCTATTAACCTTATGGGAGTTCCCTTGTATATTATTTGTTGTTTTTCCCTTGCTGCTTTCAATAATTTTTCTTTGTCTTTAATTTTTGCCAGTATGATTACTATGTGTCTTGGCTTGTTTCTCCTTGGGTTTATCCTGTATGGGACTCTCAGCACTTCCTGGACTTGGGTTGCTATTTCCTTTCCCATGTTAGGGAAGTTTTTGACTATAATCTCTTCAAATATTTTCTCGGGTCCTTTCTCTCTCTCTTCTCCTTCTGGGACCCCTATCATGCAAATGTTGTTGCGTTTAATGTTGTCCCAGAGGTCTCTTAGGCTGTCTTCATTTCTTTTCATTCTGTTTTCTTTATTATGTTCCGCAGCAGTGAATTCCACCATTCTGTCTTCCAGGTCACTTATCCGTTCTTCTGCCTCAGTTATACTGCTATTGATTCCTTCTAGTGTAGTTTTCATTTCAGTTATTGTATTGTTCATCTCTGTTTCTTTGTTCTTTAATTCTTCTAGATATTTGTTGAACATTTCTTGCATGTTCTCGATCTTTGCCTCCATTCTTTTTCTGTGAACATTTCTTGCATCTTCTTTTTTGTGGTACACAGGCCTCTCACTGTTGTGGCCTCTCCCACTATGGAGCACAGGCTCTGGACGCTCAGGCCCAATGGCCATGGCTCACGGGCCCAGCTGCTCTGCGGCATGTGGGATCTTCCCGGACCGGGGCCGATCCCATGTCCCCTGCATCAGCAGGCAGACTCTCAACCACTGCACCACCAGGGAAGCCCTCTTGCGTCTTCTTGATCTTTGCCTCCATTCTTTTTCCTTGCTCTTGGATCACCTTCACTATCATTATTCTGAATTCTTTTTCTGCAAGTTTGCCTATCTCCACTTCATTTAGTTGTTCTTCTGGGGTTTTATCTTGTTCCTTCATCTGGTACATAGCCCTCTGCCTTTTCATCTTTTCTGTCTTTCTGTGAATGTGGTTTTTGTTCCACAGGCTGCAGGATTGTACTTCTTTCTTCTGCTGTCTGCCTTCTGGTGGATGAGGCTACCTAAGAGGCTTGTGGAAGTTGCAGGATACAAACTTAATGCACAGAAATCTCTTGCATTCCTATACACTAACAACAAAAGATCAGAATGAGAAATTAAGGAAGCAATCCCATTTACCACTGCAATAAAAGGAGTAGAATACCTAGGAATAAACCTACCTAAGGAGGCAAAAGACCTATACTCAGAAAACTATAAAACACTGATGAAAGAAATCAAAGATGACACAAACAGATGGAAAAATATACCATGTTCTTGGATTGGAAGAATCAATATTGTAAAAATGACTATACTACCCAAAGCAATCTACAGATTCAATGCAATCCCGATCAAATTACCAATGGCATTCTTCACAGAATTAGAACAAAAAATTTTACAGTTCACATGGAAACACAAAAGACCCTTAATAGCCAAAGTAATCTTGATAAAGAAAAACAGAGCTGGAGGAATCAGGGTCCCTGCCTGACTATAATACAAACTATAGTACAAAGTACAATACAAACTATAATACAAAGCTACAATAATCAAGACAATATGGTACTGGCACAAAAACAGAAGTATAGATCAATGGTACAGGATAGAAAGCCCAGAGATAAATCCATGCATCTATGGTCACCTATTCTATGACAAAGGTGGCAAGAATATACAATGGAGAAAAGACAGCCTCTTCAATAAGTGGTGCCAGGAAAACTGGACAGCTACATCTAAAAGAATGAAATTAGAACACTACCTAACACCATACACAAAAAGAAACTAAAAATGGGTTAAAGACCTAAAAGTAAGACTGGACACTATAAAACTCTTAGATGAAAACATAGGAAAAACACTCTTTGACATAAACCACAGCAAGATCTTTTTTGACCCACTTCCTAGAGTAATGAAAATAAAAACAAAAATAAACAAATGGAACCAAATGAAACTTAAAGGCTTTTGCACAGCAAAGGAAACCATAAACAAGCCAAAAAGACAACCCTCAGAATGGGAGGAAATATTTGCAAATGAAGCAACGGACAAAGGATTAATCTCCAATATGTACAAACAGCTCATACAGTTCAATATCAATAAAACAAACAACCCAATCAATAAATGGGCATCTTTCCAAAACAGAAATACAGATGGCCAAGAGGCACATGAAAAGATACTCAACATCACTAATTATTAGAGAAATGCTAATTAAAACTACAATGAGGTATCACCTCACACTGGTCAGAATGGCCATCATCAAAAAGTCTACAAACAATTAATGCTGGAGAGGGTATGGAGAAAAGGGAACCCTCTTGCACTGTTGGTGGGAATGTAAATTGATACAGCCACTGTGGAGAACAGTATGGAGGTTCCTTAAAAAACTAAAAATTGAACTACCATATGACCTAGCAATCCCACTACTGGGCATATACACTGGGAAAACCATCACTCAAAAGGACACATGTACCCCAATGTTCATTATAGCACTATTTACAGTAGCCAGGACATGGAAACAATATAAATGTCCAAGGACAGATGAATGGATAAAGAAAATGTGGTACATATATACAATGGAATTACTCAGCCATAAAAAGAACGAAATTGGGTCATCTGTAGAGATGTGGATGGACCTAGAGTCCGTCATGCAGAATGAGGTAAGCCAAAAAGAGAAAAACAAATATTGTTTATTAACACATATATATGGAATCTAGAAAATGTTACCAATAAGCCTATTTTTAGGGCACAAGTAAAGACAGAGGCGTAGAGAACCAACATGTGGACATGGGGTAGGGAAGGGAGAGTGGGATGAATTGGGAGATTCAGACTGACATATATACACTACCATGTGTAAAATAGATAGCTAGCAGGAACCTGCTTTAAAGCACAGAGAGCTCAGCTCAGTGCTCTGTGATGACCTAGATGGGTGGAATAGGGGTGGTGGGAGGGAGGTCCAAAAGGGAGGGGTTATATGTATACATATAGCTGATTCACTTCATTGTACAGCAGAAACTAACACAACATTGTAAAGCTATTATACTCCAATAAAAAAAATAAAAATAAAAAGAGAAGGAAGGAGAAAATGAACCTTCAGAAAAGAAACCCCACATCTTATGGATGATAGGGTCTGCAAGCCCTTGAAACATGAGTTATGAACTGCACACAAAGAGAGATACTCTGAGTGTCACAGTGGACCCAAACACATTCAAAAGTCCTTTATGTAAAAGCAAAAAAAAAAAAAAAGACCTTTAATGAAGCCTGTTTGGATCTCTGACTTTCATCTTCTCTATTCTTTTTCTTCAACATGTTAAAAGAGGAGTTTGACTCTCTGCCACTTTTTAAAAATCTCATTTATTTCTCAGTCCATTAAAATGTGATATGAGTATGACAAGTAGTAACAGAATGACCAAATCCAGTTATACCATCTACTTCCCTAACCTTTCAGCTGCATTTGGTGCTATTGCCCATGTGTATCTTCTTGAAATGCTCTTCTTCCTTTGTCTCCATAATACCACACTGCCTTTCCTCCTAATCCCAGAACAGCTCTACCTGGGCTTAATTCAGTTTCCTATCTCTAAGTTTGGAGCTACTACAGGCTTACTTCTTAGAACTTTGGGGAGAGTTAAGCAAACTGCCCAGTGGCTCTTGGTGTTCCAAGCTGGCAGGGAGAATGGAGCTGGAGGAATCCTTAGTGTGCAGTGCACCACCACCCTCCTGTGTGTCTGCAGGCTCCCAGCCCAGAGGCTTGCTAGTTCACTGTTACTTTAGAATCGAACCCTTGGTGTTCATTCTCCCTTGTTGGAGCTTCAGGCTTTTATGTGATCCCTTCTGCTTTTCATCCTTCAGAGACTTCTCACAGTTTCTAATCCATCAAGTGTTTCCCTTCTTATTTTAAAGCATGATTATGATTCTTTTCAATATATACTTTTTTTTTTATACATTCTGGGGTTTTGCAACAGGAAAGGAGATGCTAGTCTATGCCAGCATCAATGTATGGTAGTTTCTCCCATTCAACTTTTGGCCCTTTACTTCCAACTTTGCATGTCTCTCATAATTATGTGTTGAATGTTTTTTTTGTGTGTGTATTTTAAAAGTAAGATGAAAAGTATAAGTTTTCTTTTCAGAATAGGGTAAGGACTGCACTAGTAGTAGTAGTAGCAGTGGAAAATGAAAGTCAGGGATGGAAGCATATATATCAGAAGCAAATTTGAAGACTTGGTAATTATTAGAATGTAGCAGATTAAGGAAAGGCCTGGCACAATATTAGATGTTCTTATTAAACTTAAATTACAGCAAATTAAAGAAAAATTTGCCAACGTTTACTAAATTACTTAAGTGTTTCATTGCTTTTTAAGTTTCACAAAAACCCGACATCAGAAAATTATCCCAGTCCTTAGTTTTACAATTTCACGCACATGGTAGTCAGTGATTTTAAATCGCACCCTAATAACTGCCACATGATCGAGCAATTCCACTTTTGGGTATATATCCAAAGGAAATGAAATCATTATCTCAAAGGGATATCTACACCGCCATGTTCATTGCACCATTATTTACAATAGCCAAGACATGAAAATAACCTAAGTGTACATCAAGGGATAAATGGATAAAGGAAATGTGGTGTATACATACAATGAAATATTTTTCAGCCATAAAAAGAAGAAAATTCTGCCATTTGCAAAACATGAATGGGCCTTGAGGATATTATGCTAAGTGAAATAAGTCAGACAGAGAAAGGCAAACACTGTGTTCTCACTTATATGTGTAATCTAAAAATGCCAAACTCAAATAAATAGAGTAGAATGGCAGCTGCCAGTGGCTGGGAGGTGGGGGAAATAGGGAGATGTTGGTCAAGGGGTGCAAACTTCCAGCTACAAGATGAATAAGTTCTGGGGATCTAATGGTGATGATAATTAACAGCACCATATTATACAATTGAAAAGTGTTAAGAGAATAGATATTATATGTGCTCCCCACAAAAAAGGTAATTATGTGACAGAATGAAAGTGTTAAGGAACCTTATTGTGGTAATCATTTCACTATATATATATATATATATATATATATATATATATATATATATATCAAATCATCACATTGTACACATTAAATTTATGCATATTATATGCCAATAATATCTCAACAAAGCTGGAAAAAAGTCAGAAAATAAAATAAAATTGCACTCTAAGGTCTCAGTCCTTCTGCATACAACACAGATCATGGTATTCCCATAATACATAATTAAACATGCAGGTTTTTTACATTTTATTTTTCATATGCCATTAAATTTTGCTTTTAAACCCAAAGATGTTTTAATGACTCCCGCTTCTGTGATATAAAGATGTTTTCCTTTCAGCTTCTGGTAACCATGGTGACCCAGTTAAGTTCAGAAATAAATATTTTTGAGCAATGTGTGCAATCTCAGATTCTATGCTGAGTATTGATAAGCCAATAATAAATGAGATACTGTGTTCCATCAAGGAGCTCACAATCTAGATGTAGAAATGTTACCGAATCAGGTCTGGCCGCTTGCTGCTCGAAAATCAATACACGAGGGCGAAACAAATGTTGGTAGAAAGGAAAGTTGCCCGTAATCAGAATGTTGGCAATCTGGGGAAATAATGGACTCCGGTGTCCCCCAAAAACCACCTCCGAAGATTCTGATTGGCATGAAAGCTTTTAAAAGGAAAAAAGGAAGTAAGCTCAGTTAATCATTGAGATGGAGGTCAGAGTTGTTGCCATCTCCCACTGTGTGCAGGCTTGTCAACCTCTTGTGATCTTTCTTTAGATGCTATGTTGTCCACACAGTTTGTTCACACAGTTTGTTCACAGTTTGAGACTACTGAAGGGGAAGCTAGGGAGGAGATCTGGCCATCTGCTAATTACTTATTCTTCATTTCTACTTCTTTGATCTCCAGGAAGAACCAACAAGTTAGGCAAAGTACTGTGTGATCAAAAGATTTGAAAGGTGTGCTCCGGCTGGAGATAAGTAGAGCTTGGGGGTGCCTTGTTAAAGTTAGTGACAAGACAAAGGGGCCTCCTGCAGAGAGCTCTTTCCTGAAAAAGCTGCTTACAGAAATAGGAAGATATATATATAATTACACTACTCTGAGACATACACAATAATAAAATACAGAAGTGGTACAGAGAAACCAGTGACTAACTCTTTGGGAAATGGTCAGAGAGGAAATGGTACCTGAGGAGAATTTGGAGCAAGCCAATGTTTAAGGCAAGAGTAAGTCAAATGTGTGATGGCATCAACAAACACAGCAGGTTCATAGTAGTTCAGTCTAACTGGAGAGTGTTTTGGGAAGTGAAGAAAGACACAGGATAAGGCTGGACAGGGATGCAGGGGCCGGATAAGGAAACAACTTTTATGTAACAACTGGGAACTTGGACTTTATACTACAGGCAACTTTATACTACAAGCAATGGGAAGACACCTCCATGTTACAAGAGGCCTGAGGGAGTCAGATTGTTTCCCAGATCGACCCATTTTTGTAGGAGCGTGGAGGACAAATTTGAAGGAACAAAACCCAAATAAGAGACCCAAATTTTTATAGTCTATGTGTGAAATGAAAAGGCCTTGAACTAAGATGGTGGGAATGGTAGAGTATAGATTCAAATAAATAAATAGTTGGCTTTTTAAAAATAAACAAAAATTATTTAGGTAGAGTGTTCTCCTTCCCCTGCATGATAGATAGGTGGTCATGAGCCCTATTTTCTTTACAGTCAACTATTAACCAAAGTCATTCTGGCAAACTTGACATTCAGCACGATTTGTCCTCTTTGATAAATGTTCTGGGGAGTCAAGACAGTCATCTGTCAAAATTGATAAGTGAGACCACATTGGGGAATGCAGTTTTCTCCGTAACGGCACAGCTGCCAGCACTGGCAGCCTGTTTACCTCTAGACTGGTCTGTCTCGCTTCAAGACTTTTCTATTTCCACCCAGATAGCCCCCAAACACATCGAGGCTATGCCTACCTATGTGATATATTCATTCCAGAGTAGTCTGCGAGTGCAGGAGGAGGATAAAGGGGCCACTTTCATTAGGCTGTTTTCACAACTGAAGAGTTTCAACAGCTTTAAAAGGAAAAGGATGAACTTGACCAATTCTCTGTAGGCATGTAGCAAAATAAATAGTAAATTCTGTGAAATAGAAAAACCGAAGGGATTACTGTGAAGCATCCTTCTAAGATGCTCATTACCTCATGCATGGAAGGTATCTGAGGAATAAGAAGCCATTTTTTGATTAAAAGGACTTAGTTCTGAACAATAGAGTGGCTGGTATTTTTAAATTAAATACACAGGAAGACACTTAAACTTCATCTTCTGCTTTTGTGAAGGAAAGAAATGAAAGTCTCAGAGGACCACCCCAGTGCTGATGAGAAGTCCGTTCTGTACAATAAATGTTTTCTTTCGCTCCTCTTTACAAATGGGATTGTGATTATCTATGTACATGGACACATTGCTCAAAAATCTAGGAAGGAAAAAGCCAAAATCTGAATAGAGTAACAGCGGACTGTGGTCTACCCATAGTGTGGTATTAATAAAACTTGCATTCACAGTGGAAACAAAAAAAATTCTTAAAGTGAACTTTCTCTTTAAATGAGATGCTAGCAACAGTTAGTAAAACTCTAATTATGGTAGGTGTCCACTGCTTCTCTTTTACCAGACCATCCTGTCTCATACCGTTTACTTCAGGAAACCATATTTTGAAGATTAAACTGATTTTTTCCCTAGAAAGCAAGTAATGATTTTTTGAAACTACAATGTCTTTGACTTTCCTGTACACAGCAGCGAATTGCAAGGTTTTCTCTGTCACACATAAGTTTTCAACAATAGTTGTAACCCTGGTAATATTCTAAAGGTACTGCCTTTCCTCTGCTGCAGAAGTTTGCCCAATTGAAACAGTTGAAATCAAATTTTTCCTTGATATTTTTAAGTCCTTCCTATGCTACAGCCTTCATATCTCCTGCTGAGATTACCCCAAAGCCTAACAGACTCCATTATTAGAAAACATTTTATAGTACTTAAATTGGCTTTTCCTTTGTTGAGTTTCATCCAGTTTTTCCCCTCCATTGCCCATTATAGAAGTAATTTGCAGGATTTCTGCATTTTAGCCAGGAGCATTCAGAAGGCGCGACTACCTCGGGTGCTGGATGCCACTGGCATAGCCAAGCTGGAAAGGACAGAGCCTTTTAGGGCTGGTATATATTCCAGAGGGATGTGTTTGTGTGTGTGTGTATATCTGGATTTCCATCTGTACATAAATTACTATCTCTTTCTATTACACATTTCTTGTTCCCTTTATAGATTCATGGACATGCTTGCACAGGCCCCATCCCAAACCCACATACTTGTCCTAAATTAGCTATTGAGTTAAATTTGGATACACCTAATGGTATTAGGAGACTAATAGAATGGCACTTTTTTCTGCAAAAAAATCATGTGCCTTCTTTTGTTTTTAAAAATGATATCCCTAATATCTAGTATCAGATATACTTAAAAGTTGCTTTGGGCTTCCCTGGTGGCGCAGTGGTTGACAGTCCGCCTGCTGATGCAGGGGACACGGGTTCGTGCCCCAGTCTGGGAGGATCCCGCATGCTGCGGAGTGGCTGGGCCCGTGAGCCATGGCCCCTGGGCCTGCGCGTCCGGAGCCTGTGCTCCGCAGAGAGGCCCGCGTACAGCAAAAAAAAAAAAAGTTGCTTTATTAGGAGTTCTGATGGATTTTTGCATTCATTCATGATTTTTTTATATCATGTAAAATATTATTATGATAAAAATATATACAATCTCTGCCCTCAGCAAATCAATATCTATTATTCATTTTAAGTGCATAGATAAGAGTTACTCACTTTCCTTAGAAAATGCCTGTGTTTAGAAAAAAGCACAGGCAATAATAAAACAGTATTTTTCTGGCTATACCCTCTCCTCTAGTTTTTTGGGTTCTTCAAATCACCTGTCAAAATCCTTCCAGAAGCTTCTGGGAATCCTCATGGTATGGCACATATGTACTCTCAAACTGCCAAGTTGCTACCCCATAAAATCTGGCATTTTCCTTCTTTCTGACTTCAACTATGATGATCGTATCCCCTGCTGGACCTGACATTCTGGGGCCTGGTCTCTCTCCCTCTCTCCATTTCTTACTGGCCCAGGCAGATTGTTGGATCACTGTGTACCTGCCATGCCGTTTTCCAAGAGTTACCTCCAGGAGAAAAAGTAACCAGTGCCTATCTTTATGCTTTTGGTGTTACAAAGAGCTAAAATCTACCTTTCATTTTCACTTGTTCTCATTGCACTTTTAGGACAATGGCATAAAATTGTAATGTCAGTTCTAAAAATAGTCTGAGTATTACTATGCTACAGTGTCAACTTTCCTTCAAACGGAGATGCAATAAATAACTGTCTGCTCAGTACTCAGTTCTAGAAAAAGAACATTACCATGATATTGCATGCCCCCTCCCAATCCTGTCTCTGTACTTTCTCCCTCAGAAGTACCCACTGTCCTGAACGAAGGAGAGCTCAGAATTGAGACAATTCTAACTCCTGCCAACAGCCTGGCAGTGCTCCTGGGTGCATGGCAGATAAGAGGACAGACTCTAATCCCAGCTCTTCCATTTTCTAGTTGTTACCTTGAGAAAATCACTTAACATCTTTGTGTCTCAGTTTTCTCATATATAAAATGGGGATATTTCTATACCAAACCCTTAGGACTGTGAGGATTAAATGTATTCTAGGGCTTGCTGGTGGTGTGGTGGTTGAGAGTCTGCCTGCCGATGCGGGGGACACGGGTTCGGGCCCTGGTCTGGGAGGATCCCACGTGCCGCGGAGCAACTGGGCCCGTGAGCCACAATTGCTGAGCCTGCGCGTCTGGAGCCTGTGCTCCGCAACGGGAGAGGCCACGATGGTGAGAGGCCCGCGCACCATGGTGAAGGGTGGCCCCCGCTTGCCACAACTGGAGAGGGCCCTCGCGCAGAAACGGGGACCCAACACAGCCAAAAATAAATAAATAAATAAATAAAATAAAATGTATTCTAACGTGGTTAAAACACTGCTTAGCACAAATTGAATTTAATGTGTTTATTATTATTATGCTAAAGTGAACCTTTTCATAAAAGGTCAATTCATGCCTGAAAATAATATATATTCTGCATTTATTGGGAATTATATTCTATAGCTATACATTAGATCAAGCTTGTTAATCATACTGTTCGAATCTTCTTTATCCTTAAAATTACATTGGCTGATTTATCTATCAATTGCCATTACAGTGATAGATCTGTCAAATTCTATCTCTAATTCTATCATTTTTGTTTTCTACAATTTTAGATCATTTTAAAAAAATGTAGTGACATTTTTTGCGATTATCTTTGTTCTACAATACATTCTACTATACTAATAACATAGCTACACCAGCTTAGTCTTAGTATTTTGTGGCATAACTTTTGCCAACTTTTACTTTCACCTTTTCTGAATTGTTATGTTTTGCATGCCTTTTTGACAATGTCTTGTTGTGAGCCTTTCTTGTACACTTTTTATAGAGCTGGAATGTTGTTCTTTTGTGCTAGCAGCAGTGGTGGTCTGTTTGCATTTATATTTTGTCATTTTTTTGTCTTTTAACTACATGATTTTGTCTGTTTACACTCATAATTATTTATAAATTTGGGCATAATTATATTTTCTTATACTGTGCTGTGTTTTCACTTTTCTGTTTCTTTTTCTATCCTTTCTTGTCTTTAATGTAAATTGATTGTCTTTCTCATTCCAATTTTTCCCCTCTGCTGGATTACAATATGGTAATATGAACTATTTCTGTTGTTTTAGTGCTTATCTTATAAAACTTAGTGTATTGATTTTTTTTTTTTTTTGTAATTAACAATATCTTTACCCTCATCCTTAACAGGAATACTGTATAGAGACTCAAGAACACTTAAGCAAACCACACCCTTCCTGACTTATATGATACCTTTAGAAGCATTTTAATTTTTCCTGGCCTTCTTTTAACCCCTTAAGCCATTATATAGTATGAGTTGTTATATATACTTCATATTTCTTTAGATTTTCTTTATTCTTCATTTCTATTTGCACTTAAGTCCTTCCATCTGAGTTTTCCTTCTGAACTTAGCATACATCTTTTAGCTTTCTTTAGTGAGAGTCTGCTACTGGCAAAATAGTTTGGTTTTTCTGTTTATCTGAAAATATCTTTATTTTACTCTCGTAAAAAACATTTTCCCAAGTATAGAACTCTAGGTCAGCAGATGTTTTATCTCAGCACAACAAAAGTACCATTCCACTGTATCTTTACTGATACACAATACAGATACAGGTATGGTACACAATAAAGGTACTGATTCCTGATTTCAGTGGATTAGTGGTTTTCATCAGTTCTGGAGTATTTTCAGCCTTTATCTCCATATTTCTTAACTCCTGTTTCCTACTTTTCATTTCCTTGTCTCTTTGTGTGCATTCTAGATAATTTTGTCAAATCTATCTTCTAGTTCACTAATTTCTAGTTGAGCGATCCCTCAGGTCTGTCTAATCTGCTCTTAAATGCATCCTTTAAATTTTAACTCCAATTATTATAATTTTCATTTCTATAAGTTCTTATTCTTTTTTTGTTTGTTTGTTTTTGTTTTTGTTTTTGTGTTTTGTGGTATGCGGGCCTCTCACTGTTGTGGCCTCTCCCGTTGCGGAGAACAGGCTCCGGACGCGCAGGCTCAGCGGCCATGGCTCACGGGCCCGGCCGCTCCGCGGCATGTGGGATCTTCCCGGACCGGGGCACTAACCTGTGTCCCCTGCATTGGCAGGCGGACTCTCAACCACTGCGCCACCAGGGAAGCCCCGTTCTTATTCTTTTTTATTGGTTATTTTTATACTCATTACTCATATTTACCATCCTTGCTCCTATTTCTTTCATTATGTTAAATCTCTCTGTATATGTTTGCAATGTCTTTCCAGTTATGATTCCTATTTAATTTTTTTTTTCTCCTGCTGGATTTCACTCATGGTGCACTGTTTCTTTGTGTACTTTGTGAAATTTGACTCTAAGCACATTTTAATTCCAACTTTGTCCCTGGCACACTTTGAGGCCTGGGTTTCTCCAGCCAGAAAGCACGAGTTTGTTTCTGCTGGGCTCCTGGGGATATCACCCTCCCAGGACTACTTTAAACTTAATTATCAGCTTGAACTGTTGTAGATACCATCGTTACCCCTCCAGGTAGTCTGAATTGGAGGTGCAAACATCCATGAAGTTTGTGTAGGGGCCAGCTTGTTATTGCTTATTCTCAGGTGAGACTTTTCTCCCTTTCATTCAAGACCAAAATTCATGATAGACAGTTCTCTTTGCAATGCCCTGGGAGAGAGGTGTTGTATTTCTTTTTCACCATAACACTAAGTCAATAGCTCTTGGGCCTCCCAGCTTCCTTCCTGTGGTCTCCTGTTAGACTCTTTATCTTGAATAGGCTCTGGACATTGTCTCCTATTCTTTGTGCTCTGTGAAACTGTGGACATTGAGGCCTAGCTTCACTTAAATCAGTAAATACTCTCAAGGATAAAATCTGATTCCTGATTATTCTTTTCCAAATTCTCACCTTCACTCATTTGTTTTGTCCTCTGAGTATTTACTGTTATTTTGTCATCCTAGTAATACTTTAAAAATAAATAAAAGAAGTAGGTCAGCCTCATTAGCTGTTTTCAGCAGGAAGGCTCTTCAAAGTACCTAGCACAACATAACTGTCAAACACAGAAGTCTTACTTTTTGAGTCCTATTCTTTGAGTCTTTGTATCCTTTTTCACAGGGAGATTCATAAGCCTTCTTACAAATAGTTCCTAGCGGTTCATCTCTACTAGTCTTCTAGACATGGCCAGATGCAAGGAAATCCTAATGCCTATAAACTGGGAATGTCCCTGTCTTCCATAATGACATGTAAGGCCGAGTATGATTTGTATTGAATTAGAGATGCAGAGACCACTGTGTACCCAGAGGGATGAAGAGTACTTCTGGGTGATAAAGAGGCTGTGACACAGGTGTGGTTTGAAATGGATTCATTTATTTAGCAAACAGGCACAAGCATTTACTACTTGCAAGTTCCTACTATCAACACTGAGATACAAAGTTGAATACATTTCCTCCACCTTTCGGAAGTTCATAATTTATTAGATGTTAAATATAGGCAGAATTTTAATAGGGATAGCAAATGAAGCGCCATACATTTTGATAAGGAGGAAGAAAGTCTGACAGATCTGGGAAATGATTTCTACTCCAGTTTGGCCAGGTCATCAGATCTTTAAGCAGAAGAATAAGAGATGTTGTACAGATGTCGTTTGGGATCAGATTACAGAGAGTCTGGAGAGTCAGTCTGAGAACTTTTGACTTAATTCAGTAATCAGTGGGAACCATTAATGCTTTTGAGCATGAAATAATGTGTTAAAGACATATTAATAAGATTAATCAAGCAGTAATCTTCCAGATGATTCAAGGGGATTGAACAGGTGGAGAAGAAAAATTACAAGACTGAACCAGAGCAACAGCAAAGGGAGTAGGAAGAAAAGGAGAAAGGAGAATCATTTTATAGGCAATGTTCATTATCTGTAAAAGGCCACAGTTGGAGAATACAAGATAACAGTGAAGACCTAAATGGGGCTGACTGACACAATGGTAATGTCATTAAGCAAGTTGGGAAAGAAGATCAGAATTGTGGAGGGTCGATAAGTCTGACGTGTTCATGTAGATTTGGCCCTACTACGAGCACAAAGAACTTCAGGCTCTAGAGCTCCACAAATGAAAAGCTTGGCTAAATTTGGGGCATTAAAAAACAACCAAGGGGCTTCCCTGGTGGCGCAGTGGTTGAGAGTCTGCCTGCTGATACAGGGGACATGGGTTCGTGCCCCGGTCCGGGAAGATCCTGTGCTCCGCAGCAGGAGAGGCCACAACAGTGAGAGGCCCACGTACCGCAAAAAAAAAATAAATAAAAATAAAAAAAATAAAAACAACCAAAGTTTAGTGTCTGTGTCTCCTTTAGATGAAGATAATGCACATAGTACTGCCATTGAGCTTCTAACCCTCACACAGTGTTTCTTTGATGTTTATGTTTAGTTTCTTCTCACTTCACTGAATTGATCAACTTACTTTTTTTCCTTGCTTTTTAATTAGTATTTTCTAGTAAATAAGATGATTGTGTAGAAAGGAAGGAATAGAGATCTGCCAGCTACCATGATGTACAGAGCACCCATTTGTTTTCAATGATTAATATCTGTTTTTTTAAAATAATGCTTATTTTTCTGATTCTAGGTAAGTATATACTCACAGAAAATATGCTTGGAAATACAAGGGTATATTAAAAAGAAAGGACTCATGATCATAATAACAGCAACTAGAGCTAACTACTCATATTTTCTTCCAGGAATTTTTATTTGAATATAAAACTAAAAAAACACACAAAAGGGAGATGGTTATGTTATATAAATTTGTGTCCTGCTTTAGTATTTATAATGATCATTTCCCATGTTATGAAAGTCCTCCAGAGTCTTAATATTCGATCGTTCAGATATTCCCTTATTTATTTAAGAAGTCCCATATTGTGGACGTTGAGGACATTTATGATACTTTGCTATTATAAATTATGTGGTAGTGAACAGATGCTGATATACTTCAGGTTAATTTTGATGATCCATGTTTTTGTATGTAGTTATCAAATCAAGCTGTAGAATACATAATGCAATGATGGAAATTTTCAAGTGGTCAAAATATTCAGACTGATCTCATTAACAACAAATAGAGAAACATGTCTACTCTTCAAAGGCCCAAGGAAAAAGCAGTTCATAAAGCAGTTGGGCAAATAACCATAAAATAATTTAAATAAATAAATATGTAAAATAAATAAATAATTTAATCTGATCATTATTTATTTAATTGTTTATCCAATATAATAAATTACTACTACTTTAAATGCCACAAAATGGCATCATGGTTATACAAACATACAATTACACACCTATACACTAGTCACTGGGGAAATTATACCATCTAGAATAAAAATTGATACATATATGTGAGAATATGTGCATTCTTATGAAACTTTACAAGCTCTGAAAAATCCATATCATTACTTATTTTCCATTTTTAAAAAATAGATCATACGATAATATGTGATAAACATTACAGGTCATTGTTAATTATGAATCGTATAGGTACAGACAAGGAGCTATGACCAAACTTAGAAAATAGGTATACATGAAATTATACCTGTAAATAATTTTATGTACATTTTGTGAAAGCTGCTCCAATGTTTAAAATGCACATACCTCTCCCAAATGAACTTTCTCCCTTCTAAGAATGGTTGTATTTCAAATGCATACATTGCTTCTTTTTTGAAGAAGCTACAATTATTTTTAGTTAAAAATGTGAAAGTGAAATATTATATTTATTGCATTTTTTTAACATCTTTATTGCAGTATAATTGCTTTACAATGTTGTGTTAGTTTCTGCTGTATAACAAAGTGAATCAGCTATACCTACACATATATCACCATATCCCCTCCCTCTTGCATCTCCCTCCCACACTCCCTATCCCACCCCTCTAGATGGACACAAAGCACCGAGCTGATCTCGCTGTGCTATGCGGCTGCTTCCCACTAGCTATCTATTTTACGTTTGGTAGTGTATATATGTCCATGCCACTCTCTCACTTTGTCCCAGCTTACATTTCCCCCTCCTCATGTCCTCAAGTCCATGCTCTATGTCTGCGTCTTTATTCCTGTCCTGCCCCTAGGTTCATTAGAACCTTTTTTTTTTTTTGGATTCCATATATATGTGTTAGCATATGGTATTTGTTTTTCTCTTTCTGACTTAGTTCACTCTGTATAACAGACTCTAGGCCCATCCACCTCACAAGAAATAGTTCAATTTCGTTTCTTTTTATGGATTAGTAATATTCCATTGTGTATATATGTCACATCTTCTTTATCCATTCATCCGTCGATGGACACTTAGGTTGCTTCCATGTCCTGGCTATTGTAAATAGAGCTGCAATGTACATTGTAGTACATGACTCTTTTTGAATTATGGTTTTCTCAGGGTAGATGCCCAGTAGTGGGATTGCTGGGTCATATGGTAGTTCTATTTTTAGGTTGTCTTTTTTAATTTTTATTTATTTATTTATGGCTGTGTTGGGTCTTAGTTTCTGTGCGAGGGCTTTCTCTAGTTGCGGCAAGCGGGGGCCACTCTTCATCGCAGTGCACAGGCCTCTCACTATCGATGCCTCTCTTGTTGCAGAGAACAGGCTCCAGATGCACAGGCTCAGTAATTGTGGCTCATGGGCCTAGTTGCTCCACGACATGTGGGATCTTCCCAGACCAGGGCTCAAACCCGTGTCCCCTGCATGGGCAGGCAGATTCTCAACCACTGTGCCACCAGGGAAGCCCCCTATTTTTAGTTTTTTAAGGAACCTCCATACTGTTCTCCATAGTGGCTGTATCAATTTACATTCCCACCAACAGTGCAAGAGGATTCCCTTTGCTCCACACCCTCTCCAGCATTTATTGTTTGTAGATTTTTTGATGATGGCCATTCTGACTGGTGTGAGGTGATACCTCATTGTGGTTTTGATTTGCATTTCTCTAATGATTAGTGATGTTGAGCGTCCTTTCATGTGTTTGTTGGCTGTCTGTATATCTTCTTTGGAGAAATGTCTATTTAGGTCTTCTGCCCATTTTTGATTGGGTTGTTTGTTTTTTTGATATTGAGCTGCATGAGCTGCTTGTATATTTTGGAGATTAATCCTTTGTTCGTTGCTTTATTCGCATTGCTTCTTGATTTAAGAAAAATAAATAACTCACCAACTATCTTGAGCTTTTGGAGAAAATGTAAAAATATTGAATAAAATGCAAAGCTTTAACTTCCACACTTTTAACCTTTTGTTGTCTTTTGTAAGAGAAATGTTTTTAGGATTTGTTTTCCTTGGTTAGATCAGAAATATCTATGGCGGTAATGTGAACACATTTGATTATATGAAACTGCTATTTTACCAAACAAGAAAAAGAACAGGGAAAAATTAATTTGGGAATAATTATTATAACTTTTATGTGATCTTGACAAGTTTAAAAGTCTTGTACCTTTTCCTGTTATGATGACCACAGGAAATCTCCCTGGCCCCGACTCTAAAATGGCTTAGAAGAAAACTCGCCATCATAGCCCAGTGCCTCATTAGAAAAGCCTGTATTTCCTGCTCCAATAACCAGTTGATGGAAATAAAGTTCATTTTGTCAACAGATTTATTTATTTCCCCTCTTCTTCTGCTTTGTTAATCTTCCTTTTATGTTTCCTTAATAACATAATGCTGGAAAAGTTCCTAAATGCTTTTCAAATAAAGAGAAGTTCTGAAAAGGATTGACAAATTCTGTTGTGTCAACAGAGACACGGGCGTCTCCCAGTCTAGAATTCAATGTATAATATCTGAAACAGATAAATGTAGGCCCTCCTTTTCTCATTCATTAGATCAGGAGATATTCAGGTCTACTAATTGGTTTTAATGCATGTTATTAGAATTTTATTGCCAGTACAATAAAGATGCAGTGCATTTCATGTATCATAACAGACTGGCCTTAAAAAATAACTAGGAGAGCTGGCTCCATAAAGAAGGGATAGAAAAGGAAAAATCTAGAATCTGTGCTTTCAGATGAGTTCTTTGAACACTTTGGATAATGGCCAGTGGCAAAACATAGAACCAACCAAATATGAAATAATGAATGAATTCAGGATCAGCCTGTTACCTACAATTAATCACTATATATTTACAAAGAAATTTATTATTATTATTATACACTGTGGTACTAATCTGGAGTTGTGGGACACCAAACATCTTTTCATAGCGAATCTTGTGGAACAAGTTACTTACTGACCATGATAAGCTTGAATAAAATACCGTATTTTTGAATGATCATGGTAAGGCAGATGATATTTTGGATTTTTGTAGTTAGAAAAATAATTAATTCATTATTTGATCATATTTTCAACCAAGGTCTTAAATATTAGGTATAAAAATATAATAACACACACACAAAAAATATAATAACATAAAAGACTTCTTCCTCTGATCCACTTCCAGGAACACAAATTTATTCTACGTAATGTTTTACAATGTAAAATCTTTGTAGTTTCTGTGTAAGTTTTACACCTAATTTCCCTACCTATGAAGAACACAGTGGCTTTGCACTATTTTTAGCAAAAAAATTTCCATTGCATATCAACGTATTGACCCAACATGGAGCATGATAAATGGAATATTATCTGATAAATTTAGATTACTATCTCCATTTAAGTTCAAAAAAGTAGTTTTTGCTATCATGCCCCAGATTCTTTCCTTTCTTTAACTTTGGTTCACAGTAAATCTACCATCTCTACTAAACTCTGGGCCCTTTGGAGCAGTCTTTTAGTCCTAGCCACCAAACATAAATATATTCCTTCTTGGGTTTATCTTAGACCACAGCCCTGTAGCTCTTCATTCTGCCTTCTTTGCCACTTTGTTCTTATCTATATATCCTACCTGTCAAGGGATAGGCAGTATATCAACTTCTGTGCCAAATATTTAACAGGGCTTCCAATATTCCAAAAGGTTAGCTTCCAAATGGCATTGTTTTCTCTTAGATAAAGCAGTGATAACTCTGTCACCCAGTGTTAATATTTATAACCTATTTCAGTCCTAGTTTACTCAATCCCCTTGTAGGTGCTCCTGAGGATCATTTTGCGAATGTGTAGATTTTACTTTTATTCCTCTACTATGCTCACTCTGCCACCCAGAGTAACTATAGGTTGTCTTATATTTAAGTAAAAGATATTTTTCTTTCTCAAGTAAATGTCTGCTCTTCAAAATGATTTTTTTTTTTACTTTAAAACAGCACCCCAAATAATAAATCGTATCTCTTTAGCTGATCTCCTTTATGGAAAACATGGCCAAGCTCAAAAGCATGACGGTGAATGGAACCAAGAATTACAATCACTGAATCAAGGACTACCATGGCACAAAGGGTCGCCCTGTCATTTTCGACTATTTACTCTTCAGAATGCACATGACCAATATCAAAGAAATGCTGTTAACATTTTCTTTTGAAAAAGCTAGTTTCCGTAATTCAAAGAGAAGAGAGCTTACAAATGGCAGGAGTAGAGATACAATAAAGACAGCAGGACCAGGTGAAATGCAGTACTATGAGAATGACAATAGGTGTTTGAGCCTCTCAGAGAATGGACAATACTTTTATATAAAAGTTTAGTGTGTTATTTCTTCTTTTTAAGTCTGCTATAGACACAAAGGGTTGAAAGAATAGTTAAAATAAGATGTCAACTCAAGCCCTTTTCTCCTTGAGTCCTGTGTCATCACCCTGATTCAGTTTGCCTTACAGCTAACATCACTTGCCAACCTTGTTCCTGCTTCCACACATTTCACCTAGGTAACCCACTTCCATCAGCTTCTCTCATTTCCTGCAGTGATTTTCCCATTCCCATCACACTCTCCTCCCTGCACACCCTAACTGACCATCCCAGGTGAGAATTACGTAAAGAATAATATAAGAACCAACGAGATAACAGTAAAAAAGAGCAATTGAATGAAAGTCAGGAGACTTGGCTTCTATCTTAGCTCTGCCACTAAATTACCAGGTAAATGTGGGAAAGTCATTTCTATTGATAAAAGTTGGAGGACAAGTTAAATTGTGTCTAAAATTTCCTTCCAAGTAATCCTATGAAGTAACTTATGATTATATTAATTTTCTTAAAATTTAATCAATATTAAAAATAAAATAGAAGAAATTTATGCTTCTGCCTCAGTTGAATACCAGAAAATCAAGTCCTTGCTTTCTCTCAGAAGTCCTAGTTTCATAACTCTTTGTAGTTTATAGAAGCTGGAATGCCCCAAATTTTGCATATTGATCTCCCTCTCCCTTTTCTGCCAGGACTCTGGTTATGAGATCTTTTAGACTTTGGTCCTTACTCACCTCTCTAGCATCATCTCTTAATACTCCCCTCAGCAACCCTTTGCTATAGCTGCAATGAACTTCTCACGCACTGCGTGAAAGTAGCTTCTCTCTGGAGCTTTCCCTCTTTTGGTTCATCCCTTGACTCATCTATTTTCTACCATGTAGCCCATTGAACTTTTCTGAGTTCTTTAAGTGTTTAAGCCTCAGTCTAATAATGAGCTCTTAAATCATCGTTGGACTAGAAGAGCGTATAGAATGAAAAAACAAGCTTTGGAGTAAAAGGAAAAAAAAAAACAAACCTATATTCAATTTCTGACTCAGACAAATAGTTGCTAAGTAACTTTAGGTAAATTACTTAATGCTGGTCCTGAATTGTTTTATCTATAAAATGAAATTTATACTATCTACCAAAATTTGGGACTCTGATCCAAAAAACAGAAGACACAAAACAAATACTTATGGAGAAAAGGAAGATGTATTGACTCTCTGAATTGAAAATTCCAGAAGTTTACTATTTCAGGTATAACTTGATGCAGGGGCTCAAACGATGCCACTAAATTTTAGTCTTTCTCCATCTTTTGGCTTTTATCTCCTCTTTGTTGCATTTACCCCCAGGCTCTATATATTGTGAGAAGATGAAGATTTGAGCTGCTCCTATAGTCTTGCAGGTTCAAGTACAACAGGGAAGGCAAGTGTTCTTTTCCCAATAGTTTCAACAAAACTCTCAGGCCTGATATTTATGGGCTTGAACCATATCAAATATCCATCCTTGAAATGATCACTACAGCTAAGGAAATAAAATACACTCATTGGCTGATATCTAGGTCACATGACTGCCCCTAAAGCTGAAATCAGTGTTGAACAGACATATAGACAAGGAAAGAAGAAGGTGTGATTCTGCGCAAGAAATTTAGGGTCATGCTTTCAAAAAGAGAGAGAATGAACGCTGGTTAGACCGTAAATAACCGTGATACACTATATTAGTCTGTCATATTTTTATAAAACTAAATGTGACAGTATTCCCAAAACATTTATCACAACGGTTGGTACCTAAAAGTTTCCAGTGCTAAATGAGGCACATAGCAGGTGCTAAGAAAGTGTCAGGTGAATAAAGTGAATAAAAACTAAACGTGCTAGAAGAATTCTTAGAATGAGTATTTTATAGTTAATTTTGCTTGATTTTTCTAGTTCACTGTGATTAATTATCTTGTTGGCAGAAATTATAAGAGAGTCAGTCACATTTATTGTTTGAACAGCTTTCTGAATCTATTCTACTTAATCTAATACGATTATACTGAGGTACAAACATAGCCAAAGCAATTATAGCCTAAATCCAACTTCACTATAGTAGTTAACTCATCCAGCAGATGCCTGGGGGGCTTCTCATAAATCCCCAGATTCTGCTGGTATTAGGCATGTAAAGAAGATGGCATGGCACTGTCCTCAAGAGCTGAGTTTCCTTCTTTCATATCTAAGGCTTGTGGGATATAATAAACATAACAGAAAATATCCACTTAAAGAATAGTAAAGGAAACCAACAATAAAAATAAGCAACTTAATAAAATACAAATTTGCTAATAAAAAAGAATAAATAATCATAGTTGTCAAGAAGTTACTAAGCACTGGTGAAATTTCTGTAGAAAATTTTGGAGACCCTGCTTCAGAAAGAGTGATGGAGAGGGATACTATCCAGGATATTATTTAAGCTGAAAACTGAAAAATCAGAAAGAGCTGTAACTGGAACCAGAGCAAGGAGCTGTTGAGAATTCAGGATGAGTCCTTTAGTTAGGCCTTGAATTGCAGCTCTGCTTCTGACTTGCTGTGTGACTCTGGGCAAGTTACTTATCTCTATGCCTCATTTTCTTCATCAATAAAGTAGAAATAATAGTAACGTTGTTTAAGGACTTATATGACACGGTTTACATTCAAGCTCCTACCTTCTCTTGCATGAACTGGTAACATTCCCAACTTGTCTCTCCATCTCTTAACCCCTCCAACTCACCCACCATGCTACTGCTGAAGCCATTTTCCAAACTGCAAATCAGACTATGTTATTTCCCTTTCGGTGAGTCTTCTTTACTTTTTTACAGAGTCCAAATTATTCAGTATAGTGCAGTCATTCTTCTATGATCTTGCCACTTCTCCAGTTTTATTCTTCATCATGCTCACTCACCCACTCCAACCTTCAACCCTTAGCTTCACACACATTAACTACTTAAGGCTCCTCTAACATGATATGTTGTTCCCTATATCCGTGCCTTTGCACGGCCAGTGCTCTCTGCTCAGAAGTCTGGCCTTGGTAAGCACGAAGTCAATTCCATTATGTCTTCCAAGGCATTTTTATTTGATTCTTCCAGTAGCCCTCAACCTAGAGCTGACCATCATCTTTGTGGGGTTTCCTCCCTCCCCATCCCATATGGATGATATTTTTCCTTTGTGTGTGTGTGTGTCTGGCAATGGGAATGATCTCATAGGGAAAGAGAAACTGATAATGCAGGAGAAAGAGAAGGAATAATTCCAGGAGGAAAAACAATTGAAAAGAAAAAAAAGGAATGGTTTACCAAGTGGAAGCATTGGCCTTTGATAGAATTGGTGATCTTTCTTCCACTGTAACAGAATTATTGCCTACAGGGTGGATACAGATAAACTTAGATTAATATGCTGAGTGGAGGGAAGATACAGTGGTTTCCATTTCATGGCTTCTTTTTTCTCCAAGTGTGGAATAGAATGATTGGCCACAAGTGAAGAGAGAGAAGGCACCCTAGCAGAGTTGCAGAGAAAAAGGGTGTGAAATACTCATCTGGGAGAGCGGAAAGTTGAGGTAATAAGAATGTCTTAGCATCCAATGAGTTCTGAGGGGAGGTCATCAACTGAGAGTGGGCAGGTTGTGTCGGAAAATTGAGGAAAGTGGAGCAGCTTGACGAGGGAAGCATGTGCAATTGTCAGGCAGTGTTGATGGCCCATCTGAGGTTTGTGGGAATGAGTTTACAGTGAAAGTAGTCCATGTAGTTAGCATGGCTGTGCCTTTTCCTCCAGGACCATACAGCTGCTTAGGTGGGAACACAAGGAAGTGAATAGTTGGGCTTAGCAGTGATTGACCTTTGCTGGGTGATACGGTGAAGGCAGAGCACAGCAAGGACGTGGATTTTTATGAGTATCGTGACTAACTGCAGCTCCAAGCTGGGCAAGGAGAGAGGGGAGGGTGTGAGGGAATTATTGATAGTGAAAAGTGGAAGGGTCAACAGGTTCAGGGTCCAGTGAGAGAGCACAAATGGTGGAGTGGGAATGGAAGCTGATCAGAGCATGGACTGCTTAAAGTAGATGTTTTAGAAGTAAAGCAACTATGGAAATGACATTTTGTGAGTAGCCTTTTCTGTACATTGCTATGATATGTTGAATTATATTGATATAGACCCGCCCACAACTAACATATAAAGCACAAAATCTGGACACAGATGACTGTGGATGTTTAGCAGTGCCATTCGTAAGCTACTAAATGATCATTTTATGTTTTGTTCAAATCTCAAGAGTCAACTGTGAAAAACCCTGAATTTCTGTATTCCTACAAAGATAAACCACATGATCCTAATACTTAAAAACAAGTGCAGCTTTCTCAAAAGATACAATATCAAAATAGGAAGGAAGAAAAAAACATGTCTGATGCAAACAGCACGTTTTTCTGGTTTCCTGCCCTGCCTTTGCTCTTTGGTATAGACAGAGCAGGACTGAGTGAAAGCCCATTAAAGGGCAGGTGCCCATGCCGCTGGCCTGATTCTCTAGTTGACACAGCAGAAGTAACGATACAAAATACAAACCACTTGTCACACTCACCTTGATTTTAAGTTTCCCATTTCTATTCCTGACATGGACTCTTAATTACTGGCCTCGTGAATCCATTCCCTTCCCCAGTTAAAAGTATAAACAAAATTAACATCTTTTTCTTTGTTAGGCTGTAAAATTGATTACATTCCCACAAGCCTCAAATGGGTAATTTAAGACTTCCTAAGGCAATTCAGAGTCCACAGTGAGAAGCAGACAACCTGGATCTAGAAAAATGTGGCAGTTTTATTTCTCAAAGGATTCAGAAAGAGAAAGTCGCTAAGAATAGGATAGGATTAAACACTGCCTGTATTTCACAACAATATCATTGAAAAGGGAAAGTGGTTGAGTGAGGAGGTGAGGTTAGGGGTGTTAGCGTAAAGACAGGACCACGTGCTTTCGCTTTTACCCTAATGTCTCTATAAAATGTAATTTATTTACTAGTTGCAGCAACTTGTTTTGAATGTTTGGAGTTGGGGTGTCCGAGCCTGAAATGTTGTAGTCATAGCAATTTGGGTATTCCAGGAGTTTTGTCGTTTATTTTTTACTGAGTTTTATACCTGATTTCCACTATCCAGAAGAGAGTGAATTGAAGCAATATTTTCACAGTAGAGTATCTAGGCTTCTCTTAGCTGTGAGGGTTAAAGTTTTCATATTTCCTACTTAATTCATTTTTAATAAAGGTTTTGTTGGAACAACTAAGCATGGTATTTCACTAGTTACTAATGAACATTACAAAATTTAAGACAATGATATATGATCAATACTACACCTGTGTAGTAATGGCTATGTTGTCTGATGAATAAAAACCAAAAAACAAATAAAATTAAAAGAAAGATATGGACACAATAGACCCCTCTCTCGGGATTGTCAGTTGATATCAGTGACCATCTTGTTTAGACCTGGTTTTCATTCTGACTTGTGTAGACTGATTACCTCTGAATTTTCTCACTCATGCCATGGGCCTCAAGAGCTCTTTAGAGCGTGGAAACAATTTGCTTAAAAAACCATTGCAGGCAGCTTCAAGCCTCAGTTCTTCTTCCAGCAAGAGAATTCCATCTAAAAAGCAGAGGTGTGGTTTTTTTTCTTTTTAGGTTCCTTGTTCCACCTTAGACCCAATCATAAAAAATATATAAAATATTCACAGCACTGTAGTGCAACCAGTTTATGTAAAATCCCATTCTTTCTATAATTTGAAGGATATTTCACAGCAAACTTTACTAACTTTAATCTCCTACTCTACCCTCAATCTCAATAATCAGTTTCTCACAGGATTAGATACTGTGATTTGATTTTTCTAAGGGACTGTACATATTCCCAGAACATAGCATCTTAAAGCACATTAAGCCAAAATGAATGTGGTTTCATTGGGTATATGAAGTGATTCTTCCACTGCAGTCACAAATGACATATGGATGGTTAGCAGTGCCATCCATGCGGGCTTGCCTTTGATTTGTAGATACCCAAGAATTGTCTCCACAGAGAAAATGTACAGAGGTAGCATTTCACTTTTATGTTTTTCATCAAACAGCTTCCTCGTGACAGAGGGAAAGGTATGAAAGTTGTTAGGGAAAACATTCTCTATTACCAGAAGGTTATTTCTTCAGAAGTCAGAGGCTTGTGTGCACTTGTGTGAAGGGAATACTAAGTTAAACCTGGGCTAGAGGATTCTTTTCAGATAAGTAGCCTTTACAAAGCCTCCTTTACCTCATACAAACAAAATTGTCAACAGGTAGCTGCTTATAAGTTATTTTGTCATAGAATTAAAGAAACTTTGATTCTAAAATGTATGCTTTTGTGTACCAATATGAAATCTGTAGTATCTGAAACATTCTCAACCAAAGAAAGAATTGCAAGTCCGCACTTGGGGCTGGTGCTCGGTGGTTTGTGGGATCCGAGAAATCTCACTTGCGCCTCCTCTGGAGCCTGGATCTTACTTCCATAAATTCAGTCCTTTGAATTAAGGCTTGTAATAAAAATTGTATTTTCAATCTTTATTGGTGTGCACCAAACCCTGGATGGGGTCACATTTTAAATAATTACTAATGATGATCCCTTTAAGAAACATTTATTTATCAATTATCTTTATATCTCAAGAGCTACTTGTGAGAGAATGGAAGACTACACCAAATACCAGGTTTTTCTAGGAGATAATTAGAATGGCAAGCCTGAAATCCCAATGGCTTCCTAGGTAGGCAGCCTTAGGAACTCCAGGAAGCAAAAGAAATAGTAGGAGGATGCCCAATATCTTAAAAGGGGGAGGGGGTGATGTTGAAAACAAAGATGCTGTGGGTAACTTTGAGACCTGCTTCACAGTTTTGCTTAGGTTCAATAAGATGACAAGATTGAAGAGTTATTTTGACCTCAGGATCTCAGATTTCTGTTTCCCCGTGATTCTTGGTGATATTGGTGTTGTATGGGTGGTTCTACCCTTTTTATTTTAATAGATTGGTTCCATTTTACCACAAAATATTTAGATATGCGTCTTCTAAACAAACACCAAACCATAGTACAGCATGGAGAGTGTAGAGAAAACACTCACGAAAGGAATGCTTCCCTCTGGAAACAACTTCCCACAGGATGGGGTGTTTTCTCCGGTGCTATTGGAAGGACATCGAAAGTCAATGGATTTCAGCTCCGAATACAGCTCATTTGCTTTAATTTAAAGGTCTCACTTTCAATTTTGTATGGGATGTTTAGGTTTCCTTGTAGACCTCTTAGGAATCACAAGCTTCTTTACTCCTTAACTGTATACTTCATTGCTGTAATCGAAGCTCTTTTGTTGCTATAATTCCTTCCTAATGCTACACTTTTAGTCAAGTATTCTTTCCCTCTAGAGGCATTAATTGTTGCCAATTTTGAAAATGCCCTTGATGGGTGTATACTTTTTGCTTCTGGTGCCAAAACATGTCACTGTTTGCTATTCTTCCTCTAGGTGAAAAGACTTTTTTTCTTCTTGTTCAACATACACTATGCCCTTTTTAAGCTCTGTAGTGTAATTTAGAGTATCTTTGTCTACCAGGTGGAAAGTCAGCATTCTTCATGGTTTCATGTACTTCACCAATTTGCAGTACATGTCTCAGGATAGAAGATTTAAATTTTCTTTTATTTGCTATTAGCTGTGAAATTATTGGTCACTGGAGCTTATGACAGTCTATCCTTGTTAAGGATTTACCTTTGGTTTATAGTACGTCGCCAAAATAAATGGTTATTTTCCAATGACAAGACCTTCACTGAAATACAAAGTTAAAAGGGAAGATACTTCTTCAAATGTAGCATAGTGTACGGGAAAATATCCTCTAGTTTGAAATTAAGTGAGTTTCTCTTTATTTAGTCCTGGTAACTATTTCAGATCATATACAGTTAAACGGATACTTTATTAACAAACTTTATTCCCTTCATTCATACACACGTGCGCGTGTGGGCACACACACACACACAAAATCTACCTCCAGTTAAAGAGGAAATATTATTTAATTATTGTTTTACAAAAAGTTATAAACACTAGGATATATTTTGAAATAAAAGCCATCACCCTTCAACCAGCATCAACTGAGTCCCCACACTGAACAGTCCCCTGTTCCAGGCACTAGAGAGAGAGCATTAAGCAAGACAGACAAATAACTCCCACAAAGCCTGAGTTTTAGAAAGATGGTCTAGATTTCATTTCCAATTTAAATTTATTCTGTCCTTCCTCATCTGATTCTTTACTAAAGGACCTTATAAGCTCCATCCAATAGGAACACGTTCTCCATGATGAGAGCACCAATTTGTGTTTCAGTGCTTGGAATTATGCAATTTATTCTAAAAGTCATCTGCTTCTGAGAGTAGTACAAGTCTATTTTATTATATAAAAATGAAATACACTGAAATTTACTATCATTTTACTGAATATAAATCAAGAAATAGATTCAATATACATTACCTAAGGACTGACATTTCAAGCCCCTTAGCCATGTGTTGCAGTAAATGTGTTTCCTTGTTCATTTACTGCTACATTTTTGAATCACTGCCTCTGCCCATATGACTGTTGATGTCTCTCCCTACAGCCTGGATGAACCCATTTCTTTCCAAGGGTGAGAGCTGCTACAAGATAACAGAAAACCTTGGCCTGAGCTACACAGAACTCTTGCTTATTATAATGTTGTGTAGAACTCAAAAGAAGAATTGATGTACAGTTTAGCCTTTTTTTATTTGAACTTAATTTTGTTTTATTAAAATACAAATAAAAACACAGTACTCTCAGTAGTTTCATAAACATTTTGCTACCTACTTTAACATTCTCAAATATTTTCTTGATTTCACATTTTTGATTTATACATATTTTATTTAAACTTCATTTGTGGTTTTGTAAAGTTTTATGATTTAATACAAAAAACTGCACATCTCCAAATTTACAATGAAAAGTTAAAACACTTTTTTACATGTTGAGAGTAAATTGTGAGGATTCTGGTAACATGGGTTAATTTCAGGTGTTGGGCAATAATTATGAAGACTTCCCAGGATGGCCTAGAGAATATCAGTGAGTTCTCCATCCTGCTGCGGGATTTGATTTCTCTCTGAGATAAATGTCGTTCTGTGTGTGTTTTTCTCTCAGGAGGTCGAGTTGTGTCGTGTTAACAGTCAAGAAAAGCTGGGCCTGACAGTCTGTTACCGAACGGATGATGAAGAAGACACCGGCATTTATGTCAGCGAGGTGAGAAATGCCATGGAGGAGAGGTTAAGGGAGGCAGACAGCGAGCAGTGAAATGACTCACGATGAGAAAATCCTTGGGAGGCTGGAATGGGAAGAATTGGCAATGTGCCAGTAGTTGTCACTTTCAATTAGGAAAGTAAATTAAGTTGCCCAAGTAGTGGAATTATTATCAGCCTATTTAATGTGGATGCTTTCACCACAGAATCCCAGTAAGGAGAAGTGCAAAAATTGTAACATTGTCTAAACCTGAGTAAAGTCCCTTAAGTACACAGGAAGCCGAGCAAAGTTTCTGATCAGCAAACGTTTGTCCTTCTGTTCCCGCTGTGTCTTTTAACTGTCCTGTTAACAATAGCATTGACTTTTAAATCTAATATTCACAATAATCAGATATTTTACTCTGCTGACAGAATTGATAAATTTAAATATCATATCCAAGAAGTGCATCCATTGGTTTGTTTTATTCAGCCCCATAATCACTTTCAAGAAGTGAGGTACTTACCCAGGGAACTGTATTCAATATCCTGTAATAAGCCACAACGGAAAAGAATATGTACATACATGTATAACTGAATCACTTTGTTGTACACCAGAAGCTAACACAACATTGTAAATCAACTATACTTCAATTAAAAAAAGTGAGGTACGTAAATGTGAAATACCCTCAGTGTTAATAATTTTGAAAAAATGTGAAGCAAAATTTATTATTATAGGTGATTTTTTGAAACTCCCAAAAGAATCATTTTATGAGAAGTAGTAAGGTATTATGTGTGTGAGATATATATACATATACACATACAAACATATTTATAATTACACATATACATGCAAACACATATATGCATATACAAGTATATATAGGTATGTTATCTAACTCCTGCATATATGTATGTATACACACACATGTGTGTGTGAAACCATGTATGTATATGTGTATGTGTATGAACCCAAACTGTATACTAATTGCTGTTCTGTGCTGTTCCAAAACTTCTTGGCCGTGACTTTGAAAACATTACGTAACTTACTGAGCTCCGGCTTCCTCACCTAGAAACTTAGTACGACAATGCTTATCACATTACTTGTATAGAGGTGTTTAGACTCTGGCAGAGATAATATAATTAATGAACTTGAAAACTACTCAGCTCTATAAATGTATCAGTTTACCAAAGAATCTACTGACTGGCTCTCACTATGGAAAAATCTCCAGAGAATACTTCACCTATATACTTCTTTTAAATAAACAACTATGATAACCCCTCTGCTTATGGTGAGGAAGTATAAGGAAACACCTGCAGCATTATCTTTTGTAGTATGTACGGAGGTACAAATGCAGAATTTTAATATTAGTTTGATTACTCTTCTGAAGACAAAGTTTTAGTTGTGAATGTCTTGTAAATAGGATACAATTGATTAATCATCCCTTATTTCCTTCAAGTAAGTCTCTGTTTACTATTGCAACATGTCAGCTTTGGAACTTTACTTTTCAGGGATAATAAAAAAGCCACAGGAACAGAACAAAATTACTTGGGAAAAATGTTTCCCTATACATCTTACGTGTAATTATAGTGTCTTTTGTTCTTGATTGATCACTTAAAACTCATTTATTGGCTGGCACCACCTAATTAAAAAGTAATATCTAACATCTGGATAAGATGGATCAACCTTACCCTACACTTGAAATACTTTGCTTTAAAAAGGAAAAAAAAAAAAAGGCTTTGCTAGAATAAGCTCCAATAAATTGTTTGAAGCCTTCATGTGAAATGTGATAGATGGAATTACCCCCAGTGAACAGTAAGTCATCACTCAAGTTTGGCCCATTAAAATGTTGATAAACTCTTAATAGAGCTTTAAATATCTATTTATTCTAAAATAAGTGACAGTTAATATACTTCACCCTATATGTAAAGTAGTGTCTAGTAATAATCTACATGGATAGGATTTTTTCATTTCTTGAGCTACATAGATTATAAATCTCTTTATAAATTAATGTGCTCATAACACAGAAATCCCTTTAATAAGTTTGGACTTAGGGTATAGCTATCAGGTTTTCTCAGATAGCTAAGACAGGATTTAAAAATCACCCTAGCAGAAAGTAAATTTCCTGGGTCCTAGTATTAACATCAGCTGAGGATCATGTCAGCTGAAGGCCATGTCTGACAGTTGGGATACAGAAATGAGTGAACAGATATAAAAAAAATAAATAAAATTAAATTAAAAGAGGGGGAAAGGATAAAAGGAAGGAAGAAACAAAGAGAGGCAGGGAGAGAAAAGTGGTCCACAAATCAAGATGTGCTCTAGTACTCTTTTTTTTTTTTAAACATCTTTATTGGAGTATAATTGTTTTACAATGGTATGTTCGTTTCTGCTTTATAACAAAGTGAATCAGCTATACATATACATATATCCCCATATCTCCTATAATAACTCTTTTAATGTCATTGACTGCTAATCTGACAGCTGTGTAAGTTCTAGTTTAGTTTTGTTTCATTGATTCAATCCTCATCAAGGGTCATATTTTCCTGCTTCTTTGTATGTCTAGTAATCCTTGACTGGATGCCAAACATTGTGAATTTTGCCTTGTTGGGAGGTGGCTATTTTTATTCCTGTGAATATTCTTTTTTTTTTTTAACATGCTCTAGCACTCTTTAATTTTATTGTAATTAATTCTAAAATAGTTCATTTACATTTTTAGAATCAGTTGACAGAAGAAAACTTTGGCATGCACTCTATAAATCAATAGAAAAACTTGAAATACATTTTTAAAAATATTTTTTAAAACCACACTTTTAAGTTCCTGGGAGGATATTGCATATCCAGTTGAAGCTGTGTGTCCTCTCCCTTACAGGTAGATCCAAACAGCATTGCTGCCAAAGATGGCCGGATTCGAGAAGGGGATCGTATTTTGCAAGTATGTGGGATGGTTATTTCCTTTAATTTCCTACTATCTGTCCAATAGTTTTCATTTTATTTTGTTCCTTGAAAAATGTTAGAGAAAATAATTTCTGTTTGTTTCTGGATAGTAACATCTACAAAACTAAAAGTGACCATTTAAAAAATAAGGATAGTGCCATTTAATAAGGAATATTAGCGAATAATTAGTGAGTAAGACATAATCTCTGGACTCAGATACCTCAACTTCAGCTTCCAGCTCCATCACGTACTTGGGCACTTTACTTAACCTCTCATTGCAAGCCTGTTTCCTCATCTTAAAGAATGGTAATAGTAAACTATATTGCTGCAAAGGTTAGATATGATTAAGCATGTGATGTGCTTAGCACACAGTGCATGGTGAGCAATAAGCATTAAGTGCTGTTGTTACTAGCATCAGCAGCAGTTATTGCTGCCTTTTCCACAATAAATTAGGTAAACAGGGATCCCAGTGTTCCACTACTATGAAAGTTTAGAGGTCTGAAGAAGTCTTAATTATTTATAAATGAGTTGCTGGGGACATGTGGAGGACAGAATGTGAAAACATAGAGGCTGACTGAATTCCAGTTTAAAAATAGAGATGGTAAGCACCTTAGAGGGGGTGTGTAGACTGGAAAGAGTTCCCGGCCCAACCAGGAAAAACTGCAAAAGCCAAAGTTTCTGTCCTAAATCTCCCTTGACCTGCGCTATCCGTTCTGAGTCCTTTCTCATAAAGGGTGGCTGGAGGAAGACACACAGCACCCCAGCTCTTATGTCCAGTTTAACCCAAAATAAGAACAGAGGTCCTTGGGGGTTGAGTTTCACTGCAGATAACAACTGCAAGACAGGAAGGAGGACTCAAATGACAAATTGAAGAAGTTACAAACTGTTAAAACATTCTGCAAAAGTTTTAATTGTTATGACAGATCTGTTGTTCCCATTTCTCCTTCCTAGATATGAACCCCTAACGAATGTTTCTTTCAATTTAATACATTTGGATTCAACACTCTACCTGGAAGCAGGGCTTTAAAAATAGACAAGATGCCAGGGCAGCCTTTGGGGCATCCCTGTGTATTTAGGAAGACAGCTGTTTACACAGATGGTTACAGTACAATGCGACGTTGTCGTGAGAAAGTTGTGCCACACGAGGGCTATTCTGCCCAGACTTCTGCTGGCCTTCCTTCCTTTCTTTGGGGGGGAGGGTACTCACTGAATCACACCACTTCTCCATACCCCTTCCCTTCTCTAGCGAGAGGCCACAGAACTCATTTTTCATCAAGGACCCTCTACTAAGGCTCCAATGAGGAAAGAATAAAAGTATGAATTAGAGGTTATGGTCCCACTAGTCTTCAGAAAACTTGAAGAATACATAATTCCTACTTTAATGAGCTCCCTAAGTGATGACCTGTAGTTAAACAAAATGGGATGTGTCTATCACTGGATAACTCAGGGGCAGGAAAAGTGAATCAAGAAACCAAGACTTGCTACCATACTTTCAATGTTTTTCTCACACTCGTGTGAGTAAACGAGTGAATGAAACACGGGTATTCAGTAGAGAGAGTGATAGGATAGATGGAAGAATAAAATCTGCAGTAAAGCTTTACTTATACATCCTCGTTAATAAAAAGGGGTACCATCTTCGTGTGTCATCCAGATAATGAAAGCTTCAAAAATATTTCATTGAGTTTTTGATTTAGAAATCATTTTAAATGTGTTGTTTACTTTGTTAACATCTCCAATTAAATATACTGAAAAGAATGTAACCTTCCTTTGATGCTGAGGGTCACGTCACACCCAGCAATCATCATGCAATGCTATATATAATAGAGCAAAATGCTCAATGGCTGAAAGCTGTAAGATTGTGTGCCCTGATATTAAATGACCCTAGCTGGCTACTTTTTCTGATGCATTGGGTCTATGTTTTGTCATTTTCCCCTTGCTGTTTCCAGCTGTCACTTCTTCCTCTCACCATCTACTCACCACGCCCCATACCCACTACTGTGCACTCACTGGCTCCCTTCCTAGTTTCCAGGTCACCACCTCCCATAGGCTAGATACACAAATACAGTTAGTAAAATGGTGTCTATTAGTTCTGTGGGTAGAGTTTGATAGAAATAAAGTACATGTGTTTCCACAGATTCATACTATGTATTTTGACACTTCCTTATTCTTGGCTCTATCATGGGCAGGTAAAGTTTTCAGATAAGATATTTTCTGGATAATAAGGCATTCTTTAATGGACTTGATTCACTGAAAAAACAACAGCAGGGTTGATAAAGTGCTGTGGTTTGCCTGATTAGTTTATGTTTAGTGACAAATATGTCACATCTAATGAATAAATACCTGTCACATTAAAAAGCCTAGAATTCAATTCTATCTGCACACACAGGAAACAAAGAATCTTGAGGATGATAGTAAAATTATATAAAAGAAAACTGTGACAAAATTGTACCGATAGACAAATAGCTCACGTGTGGCTGGTAAGGAGATTATGGGATACCCTGTAATGAACAATTAACGACTCCTTTCCCAGGGAGATGAGAGTGGGAGAAAGAGAGGATTTCTTCTCATCCTTTAAGTTTCCTGGCTGGCTTTGATTTAAATGAATCTCATGAGAGCAATTGTGATTTTAATTTCCTGTTCACAATGACCTACGTAGAGTATTTCTATGGTCCTGCCTTCATTGTGTAGCTAAAATTTTCTAACTGTGGTGCTCCACGGTCCTGTCAGAGAACCTCACCTAAAGGCACCACACACACAGGTAATCACACGATATTGTTAGAAGGTAGGGGTCATGCAGAAGAGAAACCATGACCCACCTTCGTGAGAACACATTCTAACTCTCATGTGTTTTTTCTCTGCAAGTGCTTGACAGTTCTATTTGCTGTGCTTTTGCCACAAACTGCTGGTATCAGATGTGTTCCCAGGAATTAATATGGGGAAGTCCTTTTACAAAATTGCCGTGCTGAGTCAGGAGAAAAATTAAAGACATACATGATCAGCCGTCTAAAGTAAAGAGTGCTCTAGTCTCACGTTCTCTTTGGCATATACTATTCCATGTAAGCAATCTAATCTCATGTTGGCCAGAAAAGTCAGTCATGTTTCTAAGGATTATTCCTGACAAAACCCTGCAAAAGCTCCAACAGTGGAACAATAAGACTTCTAATCAGCTCTCTTTCTTTCTCTGCCTTAAACTGGTCCTTACCGTTTCTTCCTACTCTTACTTTCTTCCCTTTGGATAACTGTTTTCCCCTTATTTCCCCTTATTTCTTGTTCTTTTCACCTCTGTATTTCTATTCTTCACTCACCTTCTTTCTCTCCACACTAAAATATAAGCACATTTGAAATAAATTTTTTTTCTCTTGCCTAAGATTCCTGGGTTTTCAAATAAGAAATTATATAGGTGGTTGAATGCCAAGAAGTGTAGTTGCCTACCTGCCTATGGTACACTGATACAGGAAACCTAAAAATTGGCATATTCAAGCAAAAAAAGCTATATAAATGTATTTCTAGACTTTTAGGGTTTTACACACACACACACACACACACACACACACACACACACTCATATGCTCCTACAGGAGATTACGCCTAAAGTGGAATTTTGGCTGATTTCTCTTTGTAATTGCCACAAATCTCTCCTAAGCCAAGATAATATCCATTTTGAAACTAATATTTGCATATACCATGCACAGAAAATGAGACAGATATATTATCTAGCAGTTTTTCCTCATTGATAACAAAGGTTAAATATTGCGTTCCTCCTTGCTCTCTTTCCCTCTCTTTTCTTGAAATGGAAGTCTTCCATTAAATTGTGCTGACTCCAGTTCTCATCTATGCTCTCCCCCTTGTTTCTGGGTCCTTCACCTTTCTGTCTGCATGATGTTTCCAGGCTCAGCAAGCTGCCTTCCCACAAGCAATCCTGTAGCTATGAGCCATCATTCAGCAACAAGAGCAAATGAAGGTGGAAAGGTCTCTCTGATTCCATTCCTCAAGTCTTGTCATTCCTTGAAAGGCATCTTTGATGAAACCTATGGCTGCATTTTTTGCCTCAGTATCAATCTGGGTATCAAGCTAATGTCCCGAGTACAACGGGATCTACCAACCAAGTGGCTAAGGTGGCCTTTATTTTGAAAAATAAACAAAGATTACATTTTAATGCCAGTTTTCTGTGACAGATTTCTTTCATTGCACATATGATTCTGGATGTAAAACTGTTTCTACAATGTATGATCTGTCCTCCCAAAATAAAAACATAATGCCAGGACTGAAGACCATGGCTTTCGTCAGTATGAGTTCACAGAGGAGAGAGAAGAACACCAACTATAAAGGAAATCAAATGCAGCCATATTGTTTCTTGATGGCCCTCTAAAAATATATATGAGATAGATATCTTTTAAACTAGAACCATGTTTCCTGCTATGGATTTCAATGTTATGCATGAATTTTATTCTATTTTTTTTTAATTTAATTTAATTTTATTTTTTATACAGCAGGTTCTTATTAGTTATCCATTTTATACATATTAGTGTCCATATGTCAATCCCAATCTCCCAATTCATCCCACCACCACTACTACCCACATGAATTTTAATATATGTGTTTTGTTTAGAAGAAAAGAGTCTTTCTGAGGGATTAAAATATAAATAATCATAGTAATAATAATAACAACAATAGCATTAACAGTAATATGTGCAAGCTTGAGCACTTTCTGTATAACAGGCACTTATTTAAACTGTTCACATATATTAACTCTTTTAATCCTATAACAGTCCTCCGAGAAAGGCACTATAATCTGCATTTTAATAGAGGAAATGAACAATAACATTAACATGTCTGAAGAGTGTTTAGACTAATGGTAAGTAAAGTTTAGATGAAGAATTTGGAAGTATGCATATACTCAAGTGAAAAAGTAGTAGTGAGAATTGTATTTCAAACAGAAAAGTTTAAGTTATGTGAGATCATCCAACTCAGTCTCCTTAGGATCAATGCCTACAATGGAGGGAAGATGAATGATTAGGTCCATAATTGATAGACAAATAGATGCATCACAGATATACTACTAAGGATTACTATGAAATGGATAAAAGCCCTCAAAACTGAAAGAAATCATTATTTTTAAACTACACGCAATTGAGGTGGGGGAGGTGTAGTGGAATCCATCACTGCCAATTTATGTTTATTTGAAGAATAAAAGGGCTTGGACTCAGTACAAAATTTTCAGATACATATTTACCAAAAAAAAAAAAACCCACAACACATCCTTCTTGGTCATTAGTCCCCAGTTTGGAATCAAAGTTTTCATTTTCTAATTTGGTGAATTTTATTTGAGAATTGCCAAAAAAAAAAAAGGGGGGGGAATGTACTTTATAAAAGCTGAATTTCCTGTCCACACATACAAGTGAAAAACTAAGGAGCTATTCATTTGATCACAGTAAGAAAATACAGCATGAAGTTGTATGATTTCCCCCCCCTTTGACTATCACTGTCTGCTTTCTTTGTGCTAAATATGAGTCTAGGAATAATAATCATTTATTGTGGTCCACAGTTGAGATTCCTGAGCTTGTCTTCAGATAATTATGTCTGTCTTCATGAATCAGCCAGAATCCCAGAGACCCGCAAGGAGAAAATGTCAGGAGTCTACTTCATGCTTTTAAGCAGAAATTCTCAGTGAAAGATGTTAAATTAATTATTAGAAAAAAAAATGGTCAATGCAGCCACACTTTCTGAAATAAATACTTATTTTAGATAGAATTACTTGACCTCTTCAATTGAAATTTCTTCCCACATTTTTGATTATGTGTTATGGATCAAAAATCTCATCTCTATGGAATTGAGCAATCAATAAAATAAAAGAAATTTAAAATATCCAAAGAAAAAAGTGTATCAATAAGAGCTAAATACATTTGAACATGAAATGTAGTTTAAAATACAAACTTTAGGAACCTTATTTGCCCTGTAGAACTTAGAAAAAAGAAAAAGGTACATTTCAAACACCGCTAGAATCTTTTGTTTTAATCGAAAGTTTACTCAAGCTTGGCTTCTTTCAGTAAGCATTCTTATTTAAATTTTTTTCTTATTTTATGTTAATTTTAAAAAATTTTATTTAAGTATACTTAAGAGATGAGCCTTAGGATATTTCATTAGTTTTGTTGTTTTAGGGAAGCGGATAGATCCGAGAAAGGAGCTGGAGTAGATGACAATGATACTGGTTCTTCGTTTGATTAGTTAAGCACTGAAAGATATCCCGAGAGTGATTTGGGGCAACTGAGTCAGACCCACACGCAAATACGAAATGATTAAATGAAAACGCAAGCAACAGCAGCCCGGGAGCATCGCCCGGTGAGAGATAACGCGGCAGCTCGCTAATTGGCTCACAGCAAGCGTGCAGGATGACGGATTTCAGTTGTGGTATTGCTGGTCCTACTTCCCCCAGCACCATTATCTCAGAGTGACACTTCCATTACTCTGAGCGGAGAAAGATGAACGTCACCTGTCAGGGGCTGGTTAATTGTGTTGCTAGATGTATGTTGCCAGGGCGCAGGTTGGACATTTATGAACATAACTGCTTCCTCTGATGTCCGCCATCCTTCAGGGATCGATACGGCTCTTACAGTAAGCACGTAATTGAGTGAAGGCACTTACCACTGAGGGGCTGAAGACGAGCCCATTGTGTGAGCTTCATTGTCCATACATTTACCATAAATGAGCTGATATTTGCCACTTATTGTGTGCAGCATTGTGGAAATGGAAACTAATGCGCCACTTTCATCTGTTTTCTAGATAAATGGGGAAGACGCCCAGGATCGAGAGGCGGCGGTGGCCCTGCTATCTAGTGATGAGTGCCGGAGAATCGTGCTGCTGGTCGCAAGGCCGGAGAGTCAGGTCAGAACAGAGAGAGCAAAAGTCTTGAGACTGCACTTTAGGTTCATTGTCTGCTATTCTATAACAGATCAGTGTCACGGATGTTTGTAAAACCAGGCATACAAAATATAATTGAGTCATCTTTCCCAACTGGCCAACCTTATCAAAACAATTATAAGTAAAGACTCCTTAATATGGCTTCACAGAAAGGCAGCTAAACATCTTATTTTTTTGAAAACACAAAATTGAATCATTACTCTCTCCTTCCACTTGCCAGTTATTTAAATGAATTCATAAATGAAAAATGATTGACTTTATGTGATATTTAATTCTGTGTGGATCCTTGCTTTAGTTTTTCATCTAAAAATACTTAATTGGCATATTAAGGTATCTTGAAAGAATCTCTAATGAGAGAAACATTAGCATATCTAGCTATCAACTTAAATTTTTTAGAGTAACTTTTTCCAATAAAATACCTTAAGTAGTACAGTGTAGTTCCATGTATAGTAAATGAATTTTTTCCAACTTTAGTGTGACAAAAACAAATTGATAGCTTTTAAAGAATCTTTTTATATCTTTACAGAGGGAGATGTCATGAAAGTAAAGGAGAGGTAATGGTGGAAGAAAAGTACTATTGGTACTTCTTTTTATATCCTTTTTATCCCCCACTACAATGCAGAAAGGACATTACATTGTCACCATTCTATCCATCTGTCAGTGCTGGATAACCAACTTCAGTGAGTGAAGTTGGTTATATCACCATTTGTCTTTCAGGTTATTGATCTGATATATTTTAGACTCAATAACTACATACTATCTATAAATTACATTGAGTAAGTGTATTTCAGTGTCAGACCGAATCCTGTCTTGAATATAGTGGTTTTAAAAGATCACCCTTTCCACATATATTTCCATTATGCCCTTGACCATTCTGAATGGTTCCCATAAAGCCTGCTATAGCCTAGGGCAGACTAAAGTTACACACCTGAGGTCCTAGGAGTGGGAAAGGAAACCCCACAACTGGCTGTGCTATGTGGGAGTGAATTATTAAAATACATATGAAATTGCACTAATTACCTGGAAATTTTGCAAACTGGTTAATCTCAATGATCCCATTTTCTTGAAAAATAACAGAATAAAGGGGCTAAATACATATTAGTGAAATTAATGGTAAATTGACGAGTACTCAATAGTCATCCTTGCTGTAGAAAAGATATTTCAACTTTATAATGTGGTTTCCCTGCCCTTTCCATGTAACTGCTAGAGAACCTCATTTATTTATAATTAAAGCATTTTCTTTATTATGCCACATAACAGCTATAACATACTGTGGAAAAAATAGAAATTAATAACATAAAACCAGATCCTGTTAATCTTTAATGGCGTACATGTGCTTGGTAGAACCACTGGTGTTTTTGAATATCTGGTTACACTCCTGACCCAAGAGTCAATGTTGGAGGATGAATTTTCAAACAAGACTTTCTTTCCACAGTTGATAAAAGATGGTTGTCTGACTCTGTAGCATATCATCCTATCTGTCAAAATCAAGATCTGCCCTAGCCCCTTGATCCTAAAGAAGCTGTCATGACACTGGAAGGCAGCTAATTGTCTTTAGAAAATCAGATTTCTAGAAAAATAAGGAAAGGAAATGCATTTTAATATCATAATTTAAAAATGTAATTTAAGCAATACATGCTATAAGGTGGCAAAAACAACACAAAACTTGTATTTATATCACCATATTTTCCCATCAGTTTCAGTATATCTCATTATTGCATTTTTTGCATGTGTATTTTATTTAGGGAGAGTATAGAAGTTTTAGTGTGCTTTTTCTAGTCTTTTTTTTTTTTTTTTTTTTTAATGTTTCAAATTCTCTCTACATTCTCGGAAATGATCAGAGTTGCTGGGGGCAGTATTGTGCAACTGTGCAATATTTTTAAATAACTCATTTCTTTCATTCCCTGTCAACTTACTTTCATTTTCTACCCATTTTCTTCCTCAGACCATTATAGATATTGCTATTCTGTCCTATTCCCCTTGGGACACTGGGGCAGAGAGGACTCTTGTAAGAACTGTAGAGAACTTTTGAGAGAAGTGCAGGTTGTTTCTTTCTTGGAAATGCCACGTGTGAGCCTCTACTGTGCAGACAGATCCCCCTGTATAATTATGATAGTCCCCCTTTCCCATGGCTCAACTCAAGGGAAAAGTCTGTCTCTGCCACAGCACTGAACTCAGACTGCCATGAATGTGTGTGTAGGGGGAAGGGAAATGCTACAGGGAAGGGAGGTGAGCCAGAAGAATCTCTCCTGACTTAGTGTGCTGTGTATTCCTCCAGCCTAGAGGGAAGTCTTAATCAAAGTAGACATACACTAACTACACATGGCAACTCAGGGATCTGTGGGGTTAGTTAATAAGAAAAGAGTTATAGGAAAGCATTAATTTCCAGCATGTGTTCTCTTTGTCTTCCCCATCCCTTCATTTCAATTTCAAAAGACTCTGTTCCATCATTCACTGTATCAGTGTTGGCAGATATTTTGTTTTGACCTGATTAAAGAAAAGGCCCTTGCTGTGCTTATAAAAAATAAACATTTCTAGCTTTAAGTAATTTCTTTTGGAGCCTGGCATTTGCAGCTTCATGAAACTTAAAAGGGATTAAAAAATGTAAAACTTGGACAATTATGAATTGGACTGAATTTAAATTTTTAGTCAGCTTAACCTTCATAGCTCATCTGTATATCAAAGTCACCAGAGTGGAACTTGGTCAAGTTATTCAGGCCACAGTGAGATAAATGAGGATGCATAAATGCATTGATGCTTTTGGCCCAGTCAAGTTCGAAATAATTTAAGGTCTAGGTAGCCTTTAGTAAATAAAAAGAAACCTATGATTGCCTTCATTTAATGAATGTGATACATATACACTAATGCCTCTTCTGGTGCAATTTAATGTCTTCTCAGGTTCGTTTGTTTTTAAGTTTTAGAAGTTCAGTTCTCTTAAAGACAAGCTTATTTTTTGTGTTTGTTTGGTGCTTACCCATTTGTCCGGTGGTGAAAACATCTCCCACTGTTGTCAATTTTGACTCACTAGAAAGCTGCTGTTTCTTTGTAACACAGAGTAAAGGGGAGCTTTAACAATAATTCAGTTAATTCAATCAGCATAGACAGTTAATTTATGTAATCCAGCTCCAAAAACCCACTTTGAGGCAAATTATCTGAATTGACTGTCAACACTTATCATATTAACAAGATAACCACCACTTTTCCACTTCCTTTTGTATTGAGAAGCCAAAAGGATTTGTTTGGTTTAGTTTGTGTAAGACTGCCACAAGAACACCTACCTTCAGCACCCACAAAGAAAACCCTGCACACTTCACACGGCTCCCTCACCCTTACGTGCACATTTAAGGTCTTTTTCCTTGGAATTGGGTCTGAGAAATGAATCACAGTAGTCATGGCACAGCATCACTCTTTATTGAGAGTAACTTAGAATTTTCCTTTTTTTTTTTTCAGATGAAATAAATGTTGTCCGTATTTGTGGCAAGCAGCCATCTTGTTAACTTGAAAGTCAGCCATCTAAAAATAAAAAAGCAAAATGAGGGTAGCATCAGTGTGTGTGTGTGTGTGTGTGTGTGTGTTGGTGGGGGGTGCTTTGTGTGGAGTTGCTTTGGGGGTTTTTGTTAAGGAAAAAGACCCGATTGTCTCATAACCCTATTAGGACCATTGCTGTTCTTTAACACGGGGACTGTTGGGGGTAATGAGCATGACAGCTGTGGATTATGCAGTATGCTTTTCATACACTTTGAAAGACGGTGATGTTCTGTGCTGAGGTCTACTCAGTTATGAGAGAAAATCTGTAGCTCTGTTTCAGGGAAGGATAAAAGGCATGAGTCCAATTTTTTTTTTATCACCTTTTCTTCCTTCTGAGAGGTGAACTATAGGAGGCTGGTATTTTGAAGAGAATCATTATGATAAAAGGAACTGGTCAGGCGTCACCATTTAAGTTTACCCTATTTTAGCTTGAGTTCTCATTAACTGAATGTAATGTACTAATGTATTCTTTTGCAGCTGGAGGAAGGCTGGCTAGAAGATGAAAGGAATGAATATTTAGAGGAGTTAAACTCGTCGATGTTGGAGGAACAGCATAATGAAGCAATGCAGAGCACTGCCAGTCAGGTGGAGCAGGTAGGGCCACGATCTGAACTCCAGCATTTGAAATGATGCTAGTTCTTTTTAAAATGTGTAACCATAAATGGAATAAAAAAGCAAAAATCAAAGAGTTTGACCAAACATCTCTGTGATGGTAATTTTTGAAAGCAAATGATCATCTCAAATGAAGCAGAGGGAATAAATACAATTTTTTTCTATTAAGAATATTTCTACTTTGGGAAGCTTAGGGGCCATTGTGGAGAGTACAGTAGTATTCAAATGCTGACCCAGGCACTGTTCAACCTAATTCGGAAATTTAATAGTAAAAAATGCATGTTGCTTCTCAATATACCAGCTAGAGATCAACTATATCTCATGAGGTAACCCCTCCCCCCCAAAAAAGTAATTTCGTATTTTAAAATATTAATGTATGTATTTGAATATTTAGGCAACTTTAGGAAGATGATGACATGATGTAAGCCATCAACCTTATTTGGGTATTTGGTATCGTGATTACACCTTTATACTCCTGAATTAAGAGTAGTTCAACTTGAGATTATTGACATCATTTTGTCTTAAGGTCATATATTCATTCAACAAAAAATTCTCAGCCCCTAATATGTTTCAAGAACCATGTTTGATCCTGAGAATACAAAGAAAATGAGCAAAGTTCCTGCCTTTAAGTAATTCATAACTAGTGAAAGATCACAGTGTGGTTTGTGGCAAACCAAGTCTTAGTATTCTTTTCATTTTTGTTGTTTTTCTACTAGATAAAATCAAGATCGATATAGCCTAGATTTTTTATGTCAGATTCATGTCATTCATTTGCCTAATATAATTTTATTCACACTTCCGCTGTCAATCTGCTTGTTTAATTATCATCCTATTCTCAACATTAATCTTTAACTCACCCTAAAAGGTAATTAAAAAAAAAATCCTGGCAGTTAGGCTTAGGAATATAAAACACAAACATCCTATCACTTTGCCAAACTGAATGATGAGATGCACTGACGTGCTGGCATCCCATAACAGAGGTGTGTGTGTGTGCATGTGTGTGTCTGTGCATGCGTGCTCATGTGTATATGCTAATAAATTATTAGGTTGCAAACTACAGTTGACAGAGCCATGTGTGCTACACTCTGTGCTCAACATGGATGCTCAGTGGCCACTTCACAAACAAGAGTTCATGCTCAAAAGCAATGCTGCTACTGTAGCAATTGCTTTTCAATATAAAGAGGACAGGTTGAAATTTTAATGTATGACTTCAACACTGGCCACAAATAAAGATATTTTTTGGTGGCAGCTGCTGGTTACAGCAAGAAAGTCCTTGCTCCAGGCTTTTTCTCTCTTAGATAAAAAATGTGACCTGATACAAAATTGACAGGAGGATGTTGGAATAAAGAAAGAAGGGAGAAATCCTGTCCAGGTGAAGTGATGTGGTGTCAGATGCTGCCTACTCATCAGATGTAATACAAATGCGAGGTCTTTTGAGGTAACACAAGATGTCCCTGAGGTGAGATTTTCATTGTGTAGAAATTTCTCTTCACCATGAGACTGAAAAATGATGAGAAGTACAGAAACCTTTAAAAGTCCTTTGCCCTTATAAACAATAATACTACATTAGAAGTGCCTTGGTAGAAACATTGCCTGTCACTATAATAATTCCATAGGGAAATGATAAATTATAGAGTAGCATTATATCAGAAACCAGGAATTCTAGGTTTGAGAATAGAAAACTGTTTTCACATGTGCTCATAAACCAGTGACAAAAGAAAGGGCAATTCAATTAAAAATTGCATATCCATATTTAAAAACTAAAATACATATCCACCTGAAGGTTTACTTCACATGCTGTCCTTGGTCCTGTAACTGTTGTTAACACACATTTTGCTAATTAATTTGTCTGTATCATTTATTGCATGAAAAATAAGAAAAAATACTGCCTTCCTGTATTTTTTCAGCTTACCATTAGATAGGAGAAAAAATATAAATGTAAGTTATATGGTATATAAACTCAAATGTCCAATATCAATAATATCATAATATCATCTGGGAGTTTTATTGCACAATGTGCAGATGTCACCACATTTGATGCTGTTGTCACCTTATAGCAAGGGACATAAGGATGTATCAAGCTTTCCATTGTTAGTTACAGTTACTTAGGTATAATATTATTTTTTATCAATAAGACATTTTAAATCAATCTCAGTATGTTCTTAAGAAATGAGGAAAAATATTTTAGGGAAAGATGGAGAATCCTAGAATAACCTGATACGTGCTCATGTTCTCCCTCCCGTTCATTACACTTTGTTCTGCCATTACTTAGGTGGAAGAAAACAATTATCTTAACCTTCAAGACCTGTTTTACCTTTTATCACCCATTCTGTCCTTCTTTGACACTAACAAGCTTGATTATAGTTAATTATATAATTTCCTGCTAAAGGAAAAAATATATATATATGTATAAAATAGTGAGCAAACTTAGACATAAGGAGAATACAATCTAGAAACTGCCATGTAGACTTTTATAAGAGAAGTGGTGGAAGAAAGAGTAACTTTACCGTATTCACAGAGAAAGAATTAGATGTGCACTTCCCTAGGGCAGTGACAGTTAATTGTTCTGCATGAAAAGCCAAAAATTACCAGGGAGTGAAGTTCACATATATTTACATACCTATCTCAAAATATGTTTTTTGACATTATGCCCATGTCTGGCAATCAGTGCTGCTCAGATTTTCAGGGGAACCGTCATTTTACTCTCAGTAGAATAAAACTCACCTCTGAAGGAAATTACTGGTTAAGAGAAGAAAAATCTTTTAAAGTAACCCAAGTGAGTCCAAAGACATTGCTGTTGCTTTTGAGCAATGTGATTTGGAGATGCACTGAGGTCAAAGTACATGTATGCAAGAATACAGCATCTTGGACATGTAAGAAATACTGGCCCTGGGGGATGGCATTGGCCCCCTAGACCTCTAGCCTAAGAAGCTACATCCATCTGGGATTAAGTTTCCTCATCTATAGATGGAAGGTCCTGGGCTCCAGTAACGAACCTATTCCTGAAATTTTGTGATGTTTGGCTTATCATTATCAGTGTATTACTAGATCCAAAGAAGTCTCCTCTGAACTTGAGAAAAGTTCAGAAAAAAGAAAATAGTAACAAGATGATGTGGCTTCTGAACTCTAGGCCTTCCTATTTCTAAAGACTATTTCGGCACTCTGTCTTACTCATCCTTTTACTCACCACAGAAACTCATAAAGTCACCTCATTTACACACCTTCCCTCCAGTTTCCCAACTAAGAGAAAACCTTAAGACAAGAATCACTTATTTAAATGTGTCCTGTTTTATTTATCCTCAAGTGAGTAGCATAGTCATATTCAAGCAGCTTTTGTTTTCTTTATATTCAAGCATAAAAAGCTGCCACGAGCTAATTGCCTTTATTTCTAAAATTGTTATGGACTAAAATGAGGGCAGCTTTCTAGGAACTGCACTTTTGCCAAGAAGCACTGTTTTTTCAAGCAAGTTTTCCAACACTTGGTGTTTTTCAAAATAATTAGCTTTCTTTCTTCTCTCAACTTTATTTTCTTAGCCAAAAAAACAAGAAGAAGAAGAAGGCACAACAGACACGGCAACATCCTCATCCAACAACCATGAGAAGGACAGTGGAGTGGGGCGCACAGATGAAAGCTTGCGGAATGACGAGAGCTCAGAGCAGGAGAATGCAGCCGAGGATCCCAATGGCACATCTTTGAAGAGCAAGAGAGAGCTGGGGCAGAGCCAAGACACTCTGGGAAGCACTGAACTTCAGTGTAATGAGAGCTTCGTGTCTGGTGAATACATTGACTCAGACTGTACTGGCAACCAAGATGAGGAGTGCGAAAGGTTTCGGCAGCTCTTGGAGCTCAAATGCAAGATTCGGAAGCATGGAGAGTATGACCTGTATTACTCAAGCAGCACAATAGAATGCAATCAAGGGGGACGAGAGGGAGTGGAGCACGAACTACAGTTGCTTAATGAAGAACTAAGAAACATTGAACTTGAGTGCCAAAATATCATGCAGGCTCACAGGCTCCGGAAAGTGACAGACCAGTATGGAGACATCTGGGCACTGCATGAGGGAGGATTCCGAAATTATAACACCAGCATAGATACGCAGAGGGGAAAACTAGATGACATCCTTGAACACCCAGAAAAGTCAGACAAAGACAGTTCTAGTGCTTACAACACAGCTGAAAGCTGCAGAAGCACTCCACTCACTGTGGACCGTTCCCCTGACAGTTCCCTCCCAAGAGTGATCAACCTCACCAATAAGAAAAACCTGAGAAGCACAATGGCAGCCAATCAGTCCTCTTCTGGACAGAGTAGTAAAGAGTCAACCAAAGCCAAAACCACTGAACAAGGTTGCGGCATTGAAGGCAAAGAGAAGACTTCAGAAAGCAGCAAGCTTTCTGATCCAGAGAAGACCAGTGGTGAACACATCCCTTACCTCTCTCCTTACCACAGCTCCTCCTATAGATATGCAAACATCCCAGCACATGCCCGGCATTATCAAAGTTACATGCAGTTAATTCAACAGAAGTCTGCAGTCGAGTACGCTCAGAGCCAGCTCAGCTTGGTGAGCGTGTGCAAGGAGTCTCAGAAGTGCTCAGAACCCAAGATGGAATGGAAGGTGAAAATCAGGAGTGACGGGACACGGTACATCACCAAGAGACCCGTGAGGGACCGCATTCTGAAGGAGCGTGCCTTAAAGATCAAGGAGGAGCGGAGTGGCATGACTACGGACGATGACACCATGAGTGAGATGAAAATGGGGCGCTACTGGAGCAAAGAGGAGAGGAAGCAACACCTGGTGCGGGCCAAAGAGCAGCGGCGCCGCCGAGAGTTCATGATGCGGAGCCGGTTGGAGTGTCTCAAGGAGAGTCCCCAGAGTGGCAGCGAGAGCAAGAAGGAGGTCAACATCATTGAACTGAGTCACAAAAAGATGATGAAGAAGAGAAACAAGAAAATTTTGGACAACTGGATGACAATCCAAGAACTGATGACCCATGGGGCCAAGTCCCCTGATGGCACACAAGTTCCTAATGCCTTTTTGTCAGTCACCGCGGTATGACCAAATGGATGGAAGGCAGCTGACTTTCAGAGGGTGCTACCAGTTTGGGTAGAGGATGCTTGCCTCGTTCAATGTGGCGTTTTTATATATATTTTGTGACTCTTTATAGTTTAAATTTTTTGTAAGCAAAAATACCTGCTAATTTTTCATTTGTTTTTCATATACTGGCACCTTCTTTTTGGCTGAGATTTTTCTTTAACTTGTGATATATTCGTATTACTCATTTATATATAAAAACAAACAAAAGGAAAGAAAACAAAAAAAAATGAACAAAAATACTGAGGACCTAATTAATTTCCTATTTTAATGTATCTATTGTAGATCTGGATTTATTTCTCTAGTTTACTTATTTTCTACTTTAATAACAACTCAATGTCAAAACATTTCTCTGCTTGCTTCTTGGCATAATACATATGAAATCAAACCTGTTGATAAATCATGTGCCACATCTTGTCTTATACATAAAAGCCACCTCTTTTTAACATGCCGTTGTACATTTAACACATAAATGGCCGTTGTCTTTGTCTCAGTAAAGTGTAGGTGGACAATCTTTCTGTGGTATGTAGTGACATTGGTCATGTAGCTAGATAGTTGTGGTAATTGTGACAATAAAAGCGAAATAAATTATTGATTATCCCTGAGAAAAGCTATCAAGGAGTGTTTTATTTCCATTGTTCACTGTGGTTACCAGATATAAATTAATTATATATATATACTATTTAGAAGACTCCTAATTGTGGATTATAAAATGCATACATTTTCTATCCTTTTTTTTTCAAGAAATTGTCCTGAAATACTTCCCACACATAATTGTGTCCTATATTCTTACCAGGAGTAAGTTAGATAACGTGTGTAGAGCATCTAACAGATGCTGACTAAGCATTCAATAAACATGAGTTCATGCTCTCCATGACTGCCACCCACGTAAGGAAAAGCCAAGAACAATTTAGGGGATGACATGGACAGAGAAGATCAGTAAAATATCTTAGATTTTTTGTAAGGACACTGTATAAGTCGGCTCAAATTACCATAACAACATACCATAGACTGTGTGGCTTAAACAACAGGAATTTCTCACAGCTCTCAAGTCTGGAAGTCCAAAATCAAGGCACCAACCAATTCAGCTCCCTGATGAGGGCTCTGTTCCTGTTTTGCTCATGGCCTCCTTGCTGTGTCCTCACATGGTAGAGAGAAAAAGAGAAAAAAGTTCTCTGGTGTCACTTCTTTTAAGACACTAATCCCATCATGAAGGCCTCACTCTCATGACCTCATCTAAACCTGATTACCACCCAGAGGCCCCATTTCCAACTACCATCACATTAGGGGTTAGAGCTTCATCATATGAATTTGTTGGTGACACAGTTCAGTCCACAGCTCTATGTGCATTTATTTAGTTCATCCTTTGGAAATAAATTTTTATAAACTATCTTTTGAATCATTTTCAGCATAGTCAACTATAAACGCCTTATTAAAAAGTTAGCTTGTTAAATTATCAGATAGGTTTTTTAATCTGGCTTTTTATCATGTAAACATCAACTATATTATATATCAATCATAATGCCTCCAGAGTGAAAGGCCAGATCAATGCATGCATGAGCTTGATCAAATTTTCATTCAATGCAAGAGATTGTTTTAACATAATGGAGACACAGCATCCAAACATTTTTGAAGCTACTTTCCTGTTTAAAAACATACAGTGGCTCCTTACTAGCTCTTGAATCAGACTCTGATGCCTCAGCCTTATATTCCTAGTCCTCCATTAACTTGCCCACCTTGCCTATTGCCCCACTTCTTTAGATTTTCTGAGTTATTCTGGCTCCTGAGCGGCTTGCCCCTTTTCACTGAGGTTATCTAATGCTACTCTCTCATCTGGGATTTATATGCCAAATCCTACACCCCTCTTAGAAGGTAATCACATATACATTTTCTCTTTGGAGCCTGTTTTGATGACACCGGGTTTTCTCAGCATTTTAGCATACACCATGATGCACCTGCAGTTTATTTTACCTTGGAAATTTTATTCTTCTGTTATTTGAATCACATAGACAGAACTTATTGTCTCCCTGCATGGATATTATGTTCGTGGAGTTTGGCCCTTGCGTCACCCCTGTCTTTATAAACCTCTGGTAGAATGCCATTTAAACAATTATGAATGCTATTTAAGATGTTTTATTCACTTATCTCACAGATTGGTCCTTTTGTTACTGTTTTCCATACTCATCTACCCTTCTAAGTTCTTACCTTTTAAAGGGCTATTACATAGATGGAAAGAAATGAATCTTATTTATATATAACAAAAAGCTGGACCCCAAAATTTTAAGATAGTGATAGTACTAGCAACTTAAGGCAATTGAAAATTTCACCACTTCTAACTTTAGCTATTTCTAATCCAATTGATAAAACTACTCTGAGTGCACCTAGAGTTAATTTTTGACCAGATAGTTTTAAATAAGAATGCCTGTCTATCTTAAAAGCTCAGTTCCTTCCTGACCTAATACCTATAGTTATTGTTTATCCTCTTGGTACAACTGGGTTTAAATATTCATTGAATTCAAATTACTCCTATAGATAAATGGGATTTGGAACCGACATGTAGATTTTTTTCCAGAAGAAACATGTACACGTCTCACAGAATGCAGTGTTTCCAAAGTCAGCAGTTTAATTTTATTTTTATTAAGGCCAAGTGTGCTTGCCAATTTTTAAAAATGTGCTGTTGGTGTTTTTCATGTCTGTGTTTATACAATTCTATGAGTTGAGAAATGTCTTTTTCAAAAATCAGTGAAAATCTGAGAAGTGTTATGTTTTACCTTTCTATATAACATATCTTTGTGCTAAACATGTTTCTTTTTAGTAAGTGAATAATAAATCTGCTGCTCAGCAAAGAAAAGTAATTGGCTGTATGTGAGATATTTCATTTTAGTTCAGAAGACATACGTGAATGTGAAGAGGAAAAATATTTTACTTAGGCTTAAGTAATTAGAAATTCCATCTTTTTTTTAATTTTTGAATTTTATTTTATTTATTTTTTATACAGCATGTTCTTATTAGTTATCCATTTTATACATATTAGTGTATACATGTCAATCTCAATCTCTCAGATCATCCCACCACCACCACCACCCCCGCCACTTTCCCCCCTTGGTGTCCATATCTTTGTTCTCTACATCTGTGTCTCTATATCTGCCCTGAAATTCCATATTTTTTATTGACAGAAATTGGTGTTAGGCTCCATATGTGAATGACCTAAGGAGGGGAAAAACAATGTATATTCTACAGGCTTTTCTTCACTGTGTGCCATGAAGAAGACTATTGTTGCCATCTTGTTTTGTGCAGAGTGTCCCTTTAGGAGCACATAATATGGGCTCCTCTAATGTAACCTTTCCGTAGCTACATACTGATTTAATCCATGTCTTGTTGGTGTGTCTAAATCTTCCATCTAAACACATTTTTATGCTTCCAGTGAGCAGCTGCTCTCTACTTCAAATTCTTTATTTTGCGTTGGTGCCACCATTGGCCTGCTCTGTCATGCTTATCACCTGAGTCTTCTCGAATTTCTCTTTTATCTGGTAAGGCAAAAAAGCTGTGTGAATTTTTCTTCAGAGTATTTCAGGTTGTCTTCGATACCCTTACCCAGTCACCTTTCGGGCTAGGCTGTCTCTGTCTCATACCTAATTACCACCGCAGATCTAGACCTACTCTCCCTGGGCACTCTTTCCAGTCTCTCCTATGTGTGGCAGCAACACTGGGCCTCCTAAATATTACTTTCCTCACTGTGCTCGGATACCTTCAGGAGTCTTGTCCTGAGCATGGGATAAAATCTGGGTGCCTGAGACATTTATCAAGGACTTCATAATTTAACCTCAACCTTTTTTTCCACCTGATTTCACACCTCTCCAGGAAGAATTTCTAACTCAGACCTCAAGAAACCTGTGTCTTAGGTAGATGAATAATTTGATGCACCTTCAAACTAATATTCTTCCAATTTTAATTAAAATTTAATTAAACTTTATTTTCTATTGATTTGTACTCAATTAGTTAATTTCCATTATTTTTCTATTTCCATGAATAATCATTAATAGAATTGGTATGATATCATAAAACAATAATTATTATTAAATAATTTCTATTAATTTTTGATTAATAAAGTTGAACACTGCAATAGGTTCACCAACTAATTCACTTCTTAAAAAATAAAATAAAAAAAAATTTTTCCAGCAAATTATTTTCCACTTACCTGAAGTCTGTTCTCTCTACAGTTTCTCATCATTATTTTCCAAACATATATCTTTGGAGGTATATTAAAAGGACTTAAAATCTAGATAAAACACACCATTTGCTCCTGTAAATATGCATGAAATGGCTTCAGAGCAGAATTTCAGTGAATAGTAGCTACAGCAAACTACTGAAAAAAATAATTGACCAAAATAGTCCTCAATAAAGTAGTATTTTGAGATTTTTTTGTCCTGTTTTTTGCTGTTTCTGCTTAAGTATGCTCCCCTTTTCAGCAGGACCAGTTTACACTGTAGCAGGTTTGTAAGAATTCTCCTTGTAGAACTGCATAAATGGGCCCATAAAGCTGATTATTTGGGGTATGTTTTGCGCTACTTCTAGCATCCCACTCAGATTCTCCTTTAGTCAGACAGGACTCCGTACAGTTTTTCAAACATGGTCATTCTCATTTCCATTGCCACACTGCTTGTGGTGCTTTCCATGTCAAATAAACCCTTCTCCTTTCTCTTTGTCCATGTCTTCCCATCTTTCCAGGAGACTTTCGTTGACTCTTGCTAACAGCCACTTATTTCTGCACACACATAAGTGGTATTATCTTATCACTCCCTTGGCTTTCTACCCAATAGTGTCTAATATTTTTTTCCATAATGTGTCTCTCATGAGTGCAGTGTGTTGCACTGTTAATAACCAATGCCACATATACCCTTCTGGCATTTCTTCTGTTTTACCAACAAACGGCTGCTCAGGAGTTTTAGTGCCATGCATTTTTTACATGTCCCAGTCAACAGTGTTGTGTTGCAACAAGCACTGCCCCTGGGTTCACCGGCCAACTATAAACTAGGGTCCCGTTTATTATTCAGTACCCTACCACAAGTTTTTAACCTATTAGTAACCACTACTTACTTACTGCCTTCCAGCTCTGCCACTTACAAGGTGTGTATTCTTAGGAAAGTTGCTTAAGCTTGCTGCTGCTGGGTACAGGGGAGATAATTGTAGACTTTTTCATTGGTTGGGAATTAATTGAGTTAATACATATAAAGAAGCTAGATGAGTGTGGGCACAGAGTGGGCACTCAGTAGATATTAGAGATTATTTTTATTTACACATGAGCAAGCTGTGTCTAATATAATTTTAGTTACCTGCCACAAATTCCAAGACTAGTAGGCCATAGATTAGGGATTCAAATCTGTGATGGTCTGCCCCCAAAATTTCTCTTCTTTCTACTACTTACAGCATCTAAGTTAATTAAGAATGGACATGAGAGTTAACAGCAACTTGTTCACTAAACTCCATCTGCTTCTGCTTCAAACAGAAGTCCAGACACTGCCACCATTTTTTCTGTCATCAGAAGTGCTGATGAAACAGGAGGGAAGGGGGCAGGGCACAACCTTTAAAAGAATGACATAGCCATTGAGGATATGACAAAAACTGGTTAGAACCAACTAGGTCCAAGATGGTGGAAGATTCAGCTTCAAGTAGACCTTGATCCTCATTATATGTTCATTGTAATACATCAGCATGCTAAATGACACACCCACCAGCATCATGACTGTTCCAAGGCTGACAATAAAAGGCCAAAAAGTGGGCAGTGATCCAATTCCTGGAAATCTCACCCTTTCCCCCAAAATAGTTGGGATAATCCTCCCACTCATTAGCCTATGAAATTACACAGCACATAAAAACTAACCACCCCATATTTCGGAGCCTCTAGTCTTTTGAGATGGCCCACACTCAGTCTGTGTATTGTGTTTCTCCCAAGGCCATTCTCGCCTTTTAAGATGGACCATATTCTATCTATGGAATGTGTACCTCTCTAAATAAATCCACTTCTTACCTGTCACTCTGTCTCTCACTGAATTCTTTCTGCAATGAGACATTGCAGAAGAATAAAGAACCTGAGCTTCATCAAGTCCTGGGACCAGGTGTGTGATCTCAATTAAAAGACCATGGGTTGAAGTCCCAATCTGTGTTTAGGGTGGGTTCGAGTCCCAGCCCACGTGTTCGAGTCCCAATCTAAGTTGCACGGTTTCACTGACTTTCTTTATTTTGCTCTGTTTTACCAGTCAGCCTATTTCTTGAAGTGTGTGTTTTCTATGATGAGGATTATGGTGGTAGATTTTGATTTTGATCAATAAGCCTATGATTCTTTCTCTAGAGCTAACCAATATATAACTACATTCTGCCTCAAGTTTATTATCACCTCGTTCCATTATGCTGCCTGCCATGTCCATGATCAGAAAAGTGACACTTATAAAGAACCTATTGGATATCCATTTATAGAACTGTCACAAATTCTTAAAGCCTAGTATTTTAATATGAAACACTGTCAATGCTAGATATTCAATCCTAAAATGTGTTTGAATAAGCAATTTAATAAACCAAGACATTTATTCAACTTTACCTCGTTGATGGTGATAAGAATAGATTAGATGGGATGCAACTTGCCAACACATCTTGGAAAATTTGTGAGGTATTCTGTGAAGCAAAATGTACTCAAATATTTCCAGAAACTAGCTCTACCCTGATGTTCTCATTATGGTAGTGTCAGTGGGTAGAGCATAGATTTCTATTTGTGTCCATTTAATTTAGTCTGACTTCATTTTTGAAATAGAATGCTAATTAGAAAATCAATCAGATGGAGGACACAAAAAAATAGAAATGGTACAAAACAGTCAAGAGAAGGAAACATATTTGAGAGCCTACAATGTTCACTGTGTAGATACTTTACATGGGGCATTAATAAACTTCTTGTCTTGGGAAGATGAAATGTGAGCATGTGAAAAGAAATCTAACTGTATAAAGCTATTAGTGTAGGGTGACAGAGTGAGGAACACAGGAGGGTTAAGGGGAGTGGGAATTTATGGGTTATCACTATCTTTGGAAAGCCTTCCCTGGTCTCACAGCCTTGAGTAATGATTCACGCATAGAACAATTCTCATCAATTCTGTGATCTTGAGCCAGTATGTCCCTTCTATGAGCCTCCATTTTCTCATCTGTAAAATGGGAATATTGGAATAAGTGCTTTCCAACACCCATTTTATTTCTAACATTCTAAAAATTGGCAATAAATAATGAAACATTTTGTTCCAAATTTCCTTTTGTTGCAGCCATACCACAATTTCTTATGGAGCTATCTTAAGTAAATTCATCATCTACCAGTGAAGAAAATAAAGATTTTTCAAAAGGAAAAATAAGAAAGCAATCCATCCACCTCATTACAAATAACTCAATTTCGTTTCTTTTTATGGCTGAGTAATATTCCATTGTATATATGTGCCACATCTTCTTTATCCATTCATCTGTCGATGGACACTTAGCTTGCTTCCATGTCCTGGCTATTGTAAATAGTGCTGCAATGAACATTGTGGTACTTGACTCTTTTTGAATTATGGTTTTCTCCAGGTATAATAAACTCAAAATTGATTAAAGACCTAAATGTAAGGCCAGATACTATAAAACTCTTAGAGGAAAACATAAGCAGAACACTCTATGACATAAATCACAGCAAGATCCTTTTTGACCCACCTCCTAGAGAAAGGGAAATAAAAGCAAAAAGAAACAAATGGGACCTAATGAAACTTAAAAGCTTTTGCACAGCAAAGGAAACCATAAACAAGATGAAAAGACAACTCTCAGAATGGGAGAAAAAATTTGCAAACAAAGCTACTGACAAAGGATTAATCTCCAAAATATACAAGCAGCTCATGCAGCTCAATATCAAGAAAACAAACAGCCCAATCCAAAAATGGGTAGAAGCCCTAAATAGACATTTCTCCAAGGGAGATATACAGATTGCCAACAAATACATGAAAGGATGCTCAACATCACTAATCATTAGAGAAATGCAAATCAAAACTACAATGAGGTATCACCTCACACTGGTCAGAATGGCCATCATCAAAAAATCTACAAAAAATAAATGATGGAGAGGGTGCGGAGAAAAGGGAACCTTCTTGCACTGTTGGTGGGAATGTAAATTGATACAGCCACTATGGAGAACAGCATGGAGGTTCCTTAGAAACTAAAAATAGAACTACCATACGACCCAGCAATCCCACTACTGGGCATACACCCAGACACTTGCATATTTATAGGGAAGATGAAAAGGGAAAGGAATCATCCTCCAACTGGATAACTCTTAGCTTTGCAGTCAGGGTTACAGCCCTCCTAGTATGAGAAAGCTTGTTGCTGGGCTCCTTGAGGGACAACCTCTGTGGTCATCTAGCAGACATATTGGCTAGTTTCTCCACATAACGTGTAGAATTAAATTAGAAGAAGGATAAGACAGTTAGGCGGGAGCCAAGTCATGAAGGGTTTCATGTGCAAAGAAGTGGGAGAGTTAAAGTGATCAAATGAATGTTTTAGAAAGATCAGTCTGTTCGCAATATATATTGGGTGGGGAAACATTTGGAAGAAGGACAACCAGTTAGGAGGTTGTTCCAATGATACAGAAGAGAAGAGACAAGAGCTTGAACAAAGAAAGAGTCAGTGAATACAGAGAGAGGATTTGACAGATGTTAGGGACTAGGGTTACAGATTTAGAAAATAAAATACAGGATGCCCAGTTAAATTTGAATTTCAGAAAGAAAAAAGTCAATAATTTTTTCTATGTAAGTATACATTGGGGACATACTTATATTAAAGTTACTTGTTTTTCTGAAACTTTCGTTTAATTAGGCATCTTAAATTTTATCCAGCAATCCTGCTAGGGAAGTAGAATAGCTGAGTCTTGGGAACTGATAGGAAAATAGAATGGAAGATAAGGAGATGGAGGAAGAGTTTGAGGATGTTGTCCAGCTTTCTGGTTGGGGACTAAGTGAATGATGGTACCACTCAGCAGGACATGCCTAACATGAGAAAGATATTCTGGCAGAAAAGGTGAATAATTCAGTCTCAGGTATGTGGATTTTAGGGTGCCAATAGGACAATACAGGGAAAAGTGTCTAATGGGCAATTTAAAAAGCAGATATGGAATTCAGAATAGGAGACGGGAACTAGAGGAATACATGTTGGGGGTGCACATAGTACCATCCACTGGTTCTCTGTCTTTTACCAAGGCCCTTCCATGGCCACAGAGGTCTGGTTACCAGGAGAGGAACAGTGAACAGGAAACTGTTGGTGTCAAGGAGGTGACAGGTATGTCAAATTGCCATTGCCCTTCCTCCTCCTGTGCCCTGTCCTACTTATATGGGGGACATGGTTTGCAAATATCACATCTCTGCCTCATTGAGAATGGAAGGTTAGATCATCCCGTTCACATGCCCTCCCAGCTCCGCAGATTCTTTAGAGCCACCTTCAAGTCTAGAGAACAGGTTTTAGAAACATTCTCAGTAGCATCAGATAAAGCACCCCAAAACCAAATACATTAATAGTTTTTACTGAAACATATGACTATTTAAGTTATAAATATCCCCTTGCAAGTTCGGTTCAAGTTTTGCAACCCAATTATTTATGAAAAATGTTCTGTTTTCAGAAACATAAACTTTAGAATTTCAGCTGAAGGATTATGAACCTTATTTACATCAATGACAGCATAGCTGAACAACCACTTTTTACTTAGTGTCATTCCGTATTAGTCCATAAAGAGTCTCCTCATTCCTTTTGATTGTCCTCCTTTTTCTTTTTTTTTTTTTTTTTTTTTTGCGGTACGCGGGCCTCTCACTGTTGTGGCCTCTCCCGTTGCGGAGCACAGGCTCCGGACACGCAGGCTCAGCGGCCATGGCTCACGGGCCCAGCCACTCCGCAGCATGTGGGATCTTCCCAGACCGGGGCACAAACCTGTGTCCCCTGCATCGGCAGGTGGACTCTTAACCACTTCGCCACCAGGGAAGCCCCTGTCCTCCTTTTTAAAGAGAATAATATTCCATTGTATTGATGTACCATAAATATATTAATCTATCACCCATTTATGTATATTTTGTCTCTAATTTTAACTATTGCAATGTCTTAATTAATAAACTTATAAATATATCATTTCATGATAAGTTTCTAGAAGTGGAATTAGTATGGCTGTGATCATAAATACTACCCCTCCACAGAGGTGGCACAATTTTTATTTCAACTGCTATCAGCAGAGTATGAAAGGACCCTTTTCACCCACTTCCTTGCTGTGACATTTTGGCCCTATTTCTCTTCACCTACTCCTCAAATTCTCATGGACTGTATGTCCTAAAGCTGTCAGGTCAGCTGGTATTAGTCAATGGAGGCAATGACAGAAGAATAGAGGACAAAAGGAAGGAAAAGTCACGGCATTTTCCTTCTTTCAGGAGAATATTTCAGGTTTTGTGGGACCTGTGGCTTAAACACTCAAAAGTTCTAATTAGAAAGATAAATTTTAAAATTCTGAATTCAAAATTAGGCACGAAACAAAATATGTATTTAGAATGTGGAAAGAAAATGCAAACAACTACAAATTTTGAAAAGTTTATAAATGTCACATCACAAAATTTTTAATTAATTTTTATTAATTATCTGTCAGACAGGTTTAATATCCATTCCACCTATGTTTTTGGATGCCTACTTTAAAATTTTCTCTTTGTATGACAATTATTTTGTGATTACCTGTATGGTTAGAATAAAAAGATAATATTTCCTTTATCATAGTTGATCAACATTATTTGATTCCTGATAGTTTAAAATATTTCATTTTCTCAACTCATTATTGGTAATGTCATCTAAATTTTTAGGATTGTTGTGAATTTAAGGAAAGCCTCTTTTAAGTTTCTTTCTTACATAAGCTGAAAACTATTTTTAAAATTTGACCCTAGATTCTCTTCTAACTGTATATTTTAAAGCTTGTTTCTCACCCACGACTCATATATTTTCACTGCTAGGAAGTGAAGAACAAATTCACAGCCCAATAGGAGTTCTGGCCCTCCTCTTTTGTATAATGTCACACAGTGAGTTAGGACAGAGGATATTTCTATAAATTATTCCTATGCCAAGACAGCTAGAAATAACCTAATTATACATATATATAAGTAATTGCGAAACATGAAAACATATCCCAACAAACCAAAAATAAATATATTGTCAACTCACCTTCTCTTTAGTCTGAGCCCCAAAATGTCCATGGCTATTCTATCACCACCCGACAGGAAGGGAAATGTGACAGGGAGAAAGCTGAGTAAAAAAAAAGCAGCAGTCTTAACTGATTACAGTTATAATCTTAATTTCACTAATTTTACATAAACATGAGACCATGTGAACACATTGACCGAGCCCCTCCCAGGAACTTATAGAGCAAATGAGGCTGAAACTCAACCCTCCCTGGGCTCTACCCTCCACCTCCTCTGGCTCTTCCTTCTCTCCTGGGACAACATCTCTGGCAGAAGCTGCACCTCCTCCATGGCCACATCTCCCACCAGACAAGGCCAACCAAGCTTCCAGATTCCAAGGGACCCTAGCCCCTGAATGCCTGTAAAACCTGCCTGGGAATGATAGTGGCCTCCCACTGTTTCTAATTTATGGATTGTCTCATTCACACTTTTTCATCTCCCTTGATGAATTCCTTTTATTAAACTCTCTTATTTTAAGCAATTTCTATTCTCCTGCTTTAACTAACTAATACGGTTCTTGGTACTAGATATGGTTCCAGTAAACAAACCCCCAAATAAGATTCTAGAATAGAGTTACTCTCTTGTTTGTGTGTGAACATATTCATAACCTCCTTGAAGATGGAAAATGAGACCTTAGTAATGTAGGAATGCAATATATCACCTATAGTTGCTTAGCATTAAGTACCTGTAGAAATCATTATTTTAGGAAACCAAATAGTTGCTAGGTTGTTATACTTGCCCAGTAAGGAAGTATTGATGATTACAAAGAATGTGGGATGAGGTAACTATTTTTGACAGCACTAGGGAACTTATAAGGGGAAAAACACTAGGGAAAAGGCCTGTTTTTAATAGAGACTCATCGATGGGCCATCAGAAATAACCACTGTCAGTCTTACAGTGCATCTCTCCTGGACAAACTAAGTTTCAGAATGCCTAAAGCATCCATAGTTCCCTTCTAAGTAGGTTTTTAAAAATTACTTACTAATGATTTACATTTTAAACTTTTGTGTCAAAATAAAACACACATAGAAAAGTCTATAGAAAATTATCACAAAATGGACACACCTGTATAACCAGTATCCAGGTCACGAAATAACACTTGGCTGGCATTCCAGAATCCACCTCCTAAATATTACCCCTCCATCCCTTCCAGCTGTAAACACTATTCAGGCTTCTAACACAACAGATTAATTTTGCCTATTTTCAAGTTTGTATAAATGGGATCCTACAGTGTGTATTCTTTGGATCTGGCTTCTTTTATTTAACATTTTTTTTGTGAGGTTGATCGATGGTGTTACATGTATTTGTAGTTTGTTTATTTTCATCACTATCAGTATTCTGTTGTGAGATGACCACAATTCCTATATCTATTCTATAGCTGATGAACATTTGGGTTGTTTTCAATTATTGATTATTATACTTAATATTTTGAACATTTTTCTATACATGGTACACACTTGTTCATTGGGCATATACCTAGAAGTTGAATTACTGGGTCTTAGATTATGCATATGTTCAACTTTAGAGATATGAAACAGTGATTATAACAATTTATATTACCACTAGCAGTGTGTGAGTTCTCAGTATTCCACATAATTACTAAGACTTGATATTTTTTAAAATGGGGGGGCAGAATTTATTTTCTTACAGTATTAATTATGCATGCCAACTCAGAACATCTAAAGACTATAAGAAATACTTATTTTTAGTATGTAAACGATCCAGTTTATTGAAACAACTGACCCAGTTTAGTAGAACATCCCTTATTGTTCTTTCCTTATTTAAATTTTTACCAGTTCTATTGATCTATAACTGGCATATAACACTAAGTTTAAAGTGTACAACATTTTAATTTGATACATGTATACATAGCAAAATGACTACCACGATAAGGCTGATTAACACCTCACATAATCACCAATTTTTGTGTGTGGTGAAAACATTAAGATCTACTCCCTTAGCAACTTTCAAGAATACAACACAGTACTGTTAACTAGAGTCACCATGCTATCTATACCTTAGATTCCCAGAACATATTCACCTTATAGCTGGCAGTTTATACACTTTGAACAATATCTTCCCATTTTCTCCACCCCTCAGGCCCTGGGAGCCACTAGTCTACTTGCTGTTTCTATGAGTTCAACTTTTTTAGATTCTACATATAAATGAGATCATACAGTATTTGTGTTTCTCTGGCTGGCTTATTTCACTTAGCATAATACCCTTCAAGTCCATTCATGTTGTCACAAATGACAGGACTTTCTTCTTTATTGCTGAAAAAGATTCCATTGTGTACATACATATATACATTTTCTTTATCCATTCATCTGTCAATGGATATTTAGGTTGTTTCCATGTTTTGATTACTGTGAATAATACTGCAGTAAACATGGGGGTGAAGACATCTCCTTGAGATAGCGATTTTTTTTCCTTCAGATATATACCAGGTATGATTCAGGTTGCTAGAACATGTGGTAGTCATATCTTTAATTTTTTTAGGAGCTTCCATCCTGCTCTCCATAATGGCTTCACCAGTTTACATTCTCCCCCAACAGTGTAGGAGGGCTTCCTTTTGTCCACATTCTTGCCAGGACTTGTTATCTCTTGTTTTTTAAATAGCCATTCTAACACGTTTGAGACGATAACACATTGTGATTTTGCTTTGCATTTCTCTCATGATTAGTTATGTTGAGCACTTTTTCATGTACTTTTTGGTCATTCATATAACTTCTTTGAAAAACTGCCTATGCAAGTTCTTTGCCCATTTTTAATTGGATTATTCATTGTTTTACTATTGAGTTATAGTAGTCCATCTTTTTTTTTTTAACATCTTTATTGTAGTATAATTGCTTTACAATGTTGTGTTAGTTTCTGCTGTATAACAAAGTGAATCAACTATACCTATACATATATCCTTATATCCCCTCCCTCTTGCATCTCCCTCCCACCCTCCCTATCCCACCCCTCTAGGTGGTCACAAAGCACAGAGCTGATCTCCCTGTGCAATGCAGCTGCTTTCCACTAGCTATCTATTTTACATTTGGTAGCGTATATATGTCAATGCTACTGTCTCACTTTGTCCCAGCTTACCCTTCCCGCTCCCCATGTCCTCAAGTCCATTCTCTACATCTATGTCTTTATTCCTGTCCTGCCCCTAGGTTCTTCAGAACCTTTTTTTTTTAGATTCCATATATATGTGTTAACCTATGGTATTTGTTTATCTCTTTCTGACTTACTTCACTCTGTATGACAGACTCTACATCCACCCACCTCACTACAGATGACTCAGTTTCATTTCTTGTTATGGCTGAGTAATATTCCAATTGTATATATGTGCCTCATCTTTATCCATTCATCTGTCGATGGACACTTAGTTTGCTTCCATGTCCTGGCTATTGTAAGTAGAGCTGCAATGAACATTGTGGTACATGACTCTTTTTGAATTATGGTTTTCTCAGGGTATATGCCCAGTAGTGGGATTGCTGGAGTCATATGGTAGCTCTATTTTTAGTTTTTTAAGGAACCTCCATACTGTTCTCCATAGTGGCTGTATCAATTTACATTCCCACCAACAGTGGAAAGAGTTCCCTTTTCTCCACACCCTCTCCAGCATTTATTGTTTGTAGATTTTTTGATGATGGCCATTCTGACCGGTGTGGGGTGATACCTCATTGTAGCTTTGATTTGCATTTCTCTAATGATTAGTGATGTTGGGCATCCTTTATAAAGCAGTCCATCTTTATAGGTCACCTCTAACCATACTGATTGGACCAGAGGGTGGGCATCTAACCCCAAAGTATCCAAACTTGAGGCCAGCCATCTGTCTAAGAAGTAACCTAGAATATAAACATTGTCCAAACAAGAATAGTGATCAAGTGGATCAATCAAATTTCAACTGGAGCTTTGAGGAGGTCATCAGTTAATTACTAGCTGATGTTCAAGCCAATAGACACTCAGAGAAAAAAAAGGAGTCTCCATAATGGTGAAGAACTATAGTAGGGATGCATGTGTTCTCAAAGAAGGACAATCCTGTGAGTGGTTATCTAGTTTCTGTCTCCATAAAGCTTGACCATTGCAGTTTATGCTTTTTTAGTAATAACTGGTATAAAGTTTCTTCTGTTTTAACATGAGGTCTGAATGTGTGATTGAGATTCCTATATTCCCTGTGTTTATGTGTATGTTCGTGATGGGTCACCATTATATTAACCTGAAGAAGTTTCCATTAACTGCAACCAGAAGAACCCACCTAAAACAATGTCCTTCTAAACCTTTCTATGCAAATGTATAGCTTTTTTTTTTTACAAAATCAGATCATATGATACAAATGTTCACGTCCTAATATATTTTAAATATCCACCTATAACAATAAATGTTTATATGCAGTACGTTCAGTGTTTATAGAGTATCCATTATATGGCTGAACCATAACTTATTTAACAATCGCCCTTTTCCCTTTCTCTTACCATTTGCTGCTGGTATAATAAATAACGATTCAATAATCATACTTGTTCACACATCTATGTATGTATTCTATATATGTCTATATTCTGAGTGTGTATTCTATGTATACTTTGTATGTATGTATTCTATGTGTGTATTGGATTATTTCTTTTGGATAAATAACCAGGAGTAAGCCTGCTGGACTAAAGAATATGATCATTTAAAAGACTTTTCAATCACATTCTTAAAATGACCTCCCAAAAGTTATTAACAATTGTATTCTCAAAAGCAATGCATGAGAATATCTATTTGCATGAAAAAATAAATATTTACCTTAGGATCTCACTATCTCTGAGGAATATCCCCAGTTGCAGTGACTACACATGCCAAGGGAGGCCTATTACTGAGGGAGGGATTTGGCGGTGAATAGGTCTATTGAACATAAACATGCTAAGTGGCTAGTCAAATTTTCAATAATTTGGTGGATGAAAAGTTGCTGGAGACACAGCTTTCTAAACACTTTTTAGGAAAAATAGTATATACTTCATGGAGGGTTAACCAGAATTTCTTTCATATATGAGTTTTTCTTTCCTTACATAGGAAAGTTTGAAAGTTCTAGTAACTAATTACTTTCCTCTTGAGGTATATTTCTAAGTAATGAAAGACAAAATGAGGCATTTTAATATATGGATATTTAAATTGTGTAAATAAATATATTTGGAAAAATACATATTTGTATAAATAGTATGTGTGTATGAAAAAGTGTTTATTTGATATAAGAGGTAATGTGATATGGTGGAAAGAGTACTGAACTAGCAATCAAAATACTAGACACAGCTCTCTACAAACTGTGAACTTGAGCAAATTACTTGAACTTTTAGAGGCAATAAAATAAAAGAATTAAGCAATAGGATACTTTCTACCTTTTAAGTTATAAGAGATGAATCAGACAATGCATATTATCAATAGAAGGTGATTAGACCTATGAATTTCTTGAGAGGACTCAAAAAAGCTTCAGTGATTTAATTTGTGACCTGTGTAAGTTGTCAATCAAGGTAACCTGACAAGAGCCCTATGTGGTGACTGACAATGAGCTAGAAGACTGAGGCTTCACTCTGTGGTCCCCAGTGGCACTGGCATCACACAGGCATTGCTAAAAACCCATGGCTTCTCAGTGAGAATCCTGCCAAGAAGGCTGCATGAATCCTTGAGTCCACTGTTTGAATTTAGTCCTGAAAGTGTTGAGAAGTGTGTAAATAGAAGATCCATTCATCTTCTTCCTAAATGAGAAGTCATACACTGTGAATTAAATTTTTATGCTAGAAGACAAAAAGGTTGACACCATATTTATGATGGCTGGACCTTCTTTGGCGGTAACTGTAGAAAAAATTCAAGTAGGAAGTTGAGCAGTCAGCAAGCTCGTGAAATTCACTAGAGATCAAAACAGTCCCTTTGGCACTTTAAAGGTTTTCCTCTTATTTTCTGAGGTTATTTAACCTTGCTGCCAATCTCAACTGTGCATAAATATTTTTGTTGCTTTGAAATCACCATCTTAATGGCATATAGGTGCTATACAATGAACAATATGAGGTGTATAAATATTCATATCAGTCAAGATGCTGTCACACCTTAGACAGGACGGGATCTCCAAAATTAAAATATAAAAAGGATAATTCCATTTCCCTCCCTTTTTGACTTCATACTTAAGTGAACAGTGAGAATAAAGAAATGGACCCTGAAATTCATATCAAGGCGTAAAAAATTAAAACTAAAGACCAGTTCAACCCGACAGTTTAATTTACTTCTCTTAAGATCTTTAATACCAAACTTATCAGTTCTCTCTGTTAGGCATTAACTTGTTAAATGAGTCTTAATTATACATAAGCAGATGGAGATTTGAATTAAAATTACCTTACACTCGAGTGGCTTTAGTTCATTATAACATATCTTCCTCTTAATCATTTAGGCAGTCTCATCATCTTTCATATAGAAAGTTATTAAAATATTCCAATTTCCATATTTCTTCAGATACAGCCACTATTAAATGGCAAGTAATGCACATTAGTAGGTGACTTATACCATCTAAGAATTGGTGAATTATTCATGTCAGGACAATTTTTGTGCTTTTCTCTCATCTGTAGCATTTTCTTTTAAATACTTTTTATTTACTTGATACGTGGAACCTCACCTCATTTAATTTTAAGTACCAATTTTAATTCCATTCCGTTTTCAAAGGGATGATGAAAAAGGACTCCATCAACTTTATTTTGTAGTTTGGATCAGCAGACGCCAGAAAGTCGAGGTATAGGAGCATGTTCCTTGAAAACTCATAAAATGATCAAAAGTAAGTACCTCTTAACCACATTAGCCTTCAAAAAGACTGCTGCATTCCAACGCAGCACACGCATGAAAAAAACACAATGCTGAAAATTAGCTCACGTACTGCAAAATATAGAGAAGTAACTCAGTAGTAATTTTACCACTGGAAATTAATATTTCTTGACTAAACAACCAAACCTAAGATTTGTTCTTCTTCAAAGTTGCTGAGAATGCTGAGACCAGGCTCCACCCAGATCCTGTTCTAAGGTCAAAAACTCCAGCGTGCAATGACGCTAACTTAGGCCAAGTACTAGCATTTTAGTATTCCTGAAAGTGAGGAATTTACAGCTATTCCCACAGGAACCCTCTTGAGAAAATTTCAAAGCCCAACACTGACCTGCCTTCCTTCAGAAGTCGAATTCCCCGTAGGCTGTTATTTTATCCAAGTAATCAATCCACATCCAGTAATGTTCTGTTCCTGAGGCGTCACTGGATTTACAGGCAGCAATGACAGTGGCAAAAGAATCAAACTAGACAGCTGACAATAGTAGAAGATCCTGAGTCTCGGCTGAGTCATCAAAAGTTGTCAGTCTTGTCAAGCATCATCATATTTTATTTATAAAATGAAGCACAATAGCATCCTTGACATTTGACAAAACTCAATATTCAGCACAGTGCTTTCTGCACTGCTTAGACTGTGTGAGTGAAGATAAATGATGTATCTCAAACCCGTGAGTAACTTAAAAAGCAGAGTAAACTGGGTCTGAGTTACGATGAGCTGTAATAACGTCAAGTGGGATCTAAGTAATACTGTTCAGAACATCGATTCTGAGAGATTACTCCTTGATTGAAAGGAGACTTTAACCAGCAAGCAAGAGTTATATTAATTTTTAAATGCCGCACATTAGCAGTTTGACATCACAGCTTGCAAATGCAGGTTTCCATAGGAACGTAAAGTAAAAAGTATAAACATATTTACACCTTGAAAGCAAATACTGAGAATATAAGATGTGATAGAGAGGAGACCTTCAAGATGGTGGAGGAGTAAAACATGGAGATCACCTTCCTCCCCACAAATACATCAGAAATACATCTACATGTGGAACAACTGCTACAGAACACCTACTGAAGGCTGGCAGAAGACCTCAGACCTCCCAAAAGGTAAGAAACTCCCCACGTACCTGGGTAGGACAAAAGAAAAAACAGAGACAAAAGAATAGGGACGGGACCTGCACCAGTGGGAGGGAGCTGTGAAGGAGGAAAGGTTTCCACACACTAGGAAGCCGCTTCATGGGCGGAGACTGTGGGTGGTGGAGGGGGATGCTTCAGAGGCGCTGAGCAGAGCTCAGCAACAGGGGTGCAGAGGGCAAAGTGCAGAGATTCCTGCACAGAGGATCGGTACCGACCAGCACTCACCAGCCTGAGAGGCTTATCTGCTCACCCGCTGGGGCGGGTGGGGGCTGGGAGCTGAGGCTCAGGCTTCGGAGGTCGGATCCCAGGGAGAGGACTGGGGTTGGCTGCATGAACACAGCCTGAAGGGGGCTATTGCACCACAACTAGCTGGGAGGGAGTCTGGGAAAAAGTCTGGAACTGCCTAAGAGGCAAAAGACCATTGTTTTGGGGTGCATGAGGAGAGGGGATTCAGAGCACCGCCTAAACGAGCTCCAGAAACAGGCGCAAGCTGTGACTATCAGCGCGGACACCAAAGATGGGCATGAGACACTAAGGCTAATGCTGCAGCCACCAAGAAGCCTGTGTGCAAGCACAGGTCACTCTCCACACCTCCCCTCCCAGGAGCCTGTGCAGCCCACCACTGCCAGGGTCCCATGATCCAGGGACAACTTTCCCGGGAGAACTCAGTCTATTGCAATGTCATGTTGGCCTCTGCCACCACAGGCTCACCCTGCAGTCCATATCCCTCCCTCCCCCTGGCCTGAGTGAGCCAGAGCCCCCTAATCAGCTGCTACCTTAACCCCGTCCTCTCTGAGGGAAAAACAAATGCCCTCAGGTGACGTAGAGGCAGAGGTGGGACCAAATCCAAAGCTGAAGCCCAGGAGCTGTGCAAACAAAGAAGAGAAAGGGAAATCTCTCCCAGAAGATTCAGAAGCAGTGGATTAAATTTCCACAAATAATTTGATGTACCTTGCATCTCTGGAATACCTGAATAGACAGCAAATCATCCCAAAATTGAGGCACTGGACTTTGGGAGCAACTGTAGACTTGGGGTTTGCTTTCTGCATCTGACTTGTTTCTGGATTTATGTTTATCTTAGTTAAGTATTTAAAGTTTATTATCATTGGTAGATTTGTTTATTGATTTGGCTGCTCTCTTCCTTTTATATATATGTTTTTTCCCTTTTTATCTTTATGTGAGTGTGTATGTGTATGCTTCTTTGTGTGATTTTGTCTGTATAGCTTTGCTTTTACCATTTGTCCAAGGGTTCTGTCTGTCAGTTATATATTTATTTATTTATTTATTTATTTAGTATAGTTTTTAGCACTTGTTATCACTGGTGGATTTCTTCTTAGTTTGGTGGCTCTCTTCTTTCTTTCCTTTTTTGTATTACTTTTTAATTTTTTATTTTTAATAACTTTTCTATCTTTTATTTTAATAACTTTATTTATTTTTCTTTCTTTCTTTCTTTTTTTCTCCCTTTTCCTCTCAGTCATGTGGCTGACAGGGTCTAGGTGCTCCTGTCAGGTGTCAAGCTCGTGCCTCTGAGGTGTGAGAACCAACTTCAGAACATTGGACCACCAGAGACCTCCCAGCTCCACATAATATCAAATGGTGAAAGCTCTCCCAGAGATCTCCGTCTCATCACTAAAGCCCAGCTCCACTCAACAACCAGCAAGGTCAAGTGATGGACACCCTTTGCCAAACAACTAGCAAAACAGGAACGCAACCCCACCCATTACAAGAGAGGCTGCCTGAAATCATAATAAGGTCACAGACACCCCAAAACACACCACAAGACGTGGTCGGCTCACCACAAAGACAAGATCCAGCCTCATCCACCAGAACAAAGGCACCAGTCCCCTCCACCAGGAAGCATACACAGTCCACTGAACCAACCTTAGCCCATGAGGGCAGACACCAAAAGCAACAGGAAGTACGAACCTGGAGCCTGCAAAAAGGAGAACCCAAAAACAGTAAGTTAAGTGAAATGAAAAGACAGAGAAACACACAGCAGATGAAGGAGCAAGGTAAAAACCCACCAGACCGAACAAATCAAGAGGAAATAGGCAGTCTACCTGAAAAAGAATTCAGAGTAATGATAATAAAGATAATCCAAAATCTTGAAAATAGAATGGAGAAAATAAAAGAAACATTTAACAAGGACCTAGAAGAACTAAAGAGCAAAAAAACAATGAGGAACAACACAATAAATGAAATTAAATATTCTCTAGAAGGAATCAATAGCAGAATAACTGAGGCAAAAGAACAGATCAGTGACCTGGAAGATAAAATAGTGGAAATAACTACTGCAGAGCAGAATAAAGAAAAAAGAATGAAAAGAATTGAGGACAGTCTCAGAGATCTCTGGGACAACATTAAACACACCAATATTTGAATTATAGGGGTCCCAGAAAAAGAAGAGAAAAAGAAAGGGACTGAGAAAATATTTGAAGAGATTATAGTTGAAAACTTCCTTAATGTGGGAAAGGAAAGAGTTAATCAAGTCCAGGAAGTGCAGAGACTCCCATACAGGAAAACCCAAGGAGAAACACACCAAGACACATACTAATCAAACCATCAAAAATTAAATACAAAGAGCAAATATTAAAAACAACAAGGTAAAAACAACAAATAACATAGAAGGGAATCCCCATAAGGTTAACAGCTGATCATTCAGCAGAAACTGTGCAAGTCAGAACAGAGTGGCAGGACATATTTAAAGGGATGAAAGGGAAAAACCTACAAGCAAGATTACTCTACCCAGTAAGGATCTCATTCAGATTCGATGAAGAAATCAAAACCTTTACAGACAAGCAAAAGCCAAGAGAATTCAGCATCACCAAACGAGCTATATGACAAATGCTAAAGGAACTTCTCTAGGCAGGAAACACAAGAGAAGGAAAAGACCTACAAAAACAAACCCAAAACAATTAAGGAAATGGTAGTAGGAACATACATACTGAAAACTACCTTAAATGTAAATGGATTAAATGCTCCAACCAAAAGACTTAAAATGGCTGAATGGATGCAGAACAAGACCCGTATATATGCTGTCTACAAGAGACCCACTTCAGACCTAGAGATACGTACAGATTGAAAGTGAGGGGAGGGAAAAAGATATTCCATGCAAATGGAAATCAAAAGAAAGCTGGAGTAGCAATTCTCATATCAGAAAAAAAAGACTTTAAAATAAAGACTATTACAAAAGACAAAGAAGGACACTACATAATGATCAAAGGATCAATCCAAGAAGAAGATAGAACAATTGTAAATATTTATGTACCCAATATAGGAGCACCTCAATACTTAAGGCAAATGCTCACAGCCATAAAAGGGGAAATTGACAATAACACAATCATAGTAGGGGATTTTAACACCCCACTTTCACCAATGGACAGATCATCCAAAATGAGAATAAATAAGGAAACACAAGCTTTAAATGATACATTAAAAAAGATGGAATTAATTGATATTTATAGGATATTACATCCAAAAACAACAGAATACACTTTCTTCTCAGGTGCTCATGGAATATTCTCCAGGATAGATCAAATCAAGCCTTGGTAAATTTAAGAAAATTGAAATCAGATCAAGTATCTTTTCTGACCACAATGCTATGAGATTAGATATCAATTACAGGAAAAAATCTGTAAGAAATACAAACACATGGAGGCTATATAATACACTACTAAATAACCAGGAGATCACTGCAGAAATCAAAGAGGAAATCAAAAAATACCTAGAAACAAATGACAATGAAAACACAATGACCCAAAACCGATGGGATGCAGCAAAAGCAGTTCTAAGAGGGAAGTTTATAACAATAAGTTCCTACCTCAAGAAACAAGAAACAACTCAAATAAACAACCTAACCTTACATCTAAAGCAATTAGAGAAAGAAGAACAAAAAACCCCCAAAGTTCACAGAAGGAAAGAAATCATAATGATCAGATCAGAAATAAATGAAAAAGAAATGAAGGAAACAATAGCAAAGATCAGTAAAATTAAAAGCTGGTTCTTTGAGGAGATAAACAAAATTGATAAACCATTAACCAGACTCATCAAGATATGGGAGAAGACTCAAATCAGTAGAATTAGAAATAAAAATGGAGAAGTAACAACTGACACTCCAGAATACAAAAGATCATGAGAGATTACTACAATCAACTATATGCCAATAAAATGGACAACCTGGAAGAAATGAACAAATTTTTAGACAAACACAACTTCCAAGACTGAACCAGGAAGAAAATGAAAATATAAACTGACAAATAACAAGCACTGAAATTGAGACTGTGATTAAAATTTTCCAACAAACAAAAGTCCAGGAGCAGATGGCTTCACAGGCAAATTCTATCAAATATTTAGAGAAGAGCTAACACCTACCCTTCTCAAACTCTTCCCAAATATACTAGAGGGAGAAACATTCCCAAACACATTCTATGAGGCCACCATCTCCCTGATACCAAAACCAGAAAAAGATGTCACAAAGAAAGAAATCTACAGGCCAATATCACTGATGAACATAGATACAAGAATCCTCAACAAAATACTAGCAAACAGAATCCAACAGCACATTAAAAGGATCATGCACCGTGATCAAGTGGGGTTTATCTCAGGAATGCACAGATTCTTCAATATACATAAATCAATCAATGTGATAAACCATATAAACAAATTGAGGGAGAAAAACCATATGATCATCTCAATAGATGCAGAAAAAGCTTTGGACAAAATTCAACACCATTTTGATAAAAACTCTCCAGAAAATAGGCATAGAGGGAACTTACTTAAAATAATAAAGGTCATATATGACAGACCCACAGCCAACATTGCTCTCAATGGTGAAAAACTGAAACCTTTCCCTCTAAGGTCAGGAACAAGACAAGGTTTTCCTCAAAACTATTATTCAACATAGTTTTGGAAGTTTTAGCTGCAATAGTCAGAGAAGAAAAACAAATAAAAGGAATGCAAATCAGAAAAGAAGAAGTAAATGTGTCACTGTTTGCAGATGACATGTTACTATACATGGAGAATCCTAAAGATGCTACCAGAAAACTACTAGAGCTAATCAAGGAATTTGGTAAAGTAGCAGGATACAAAATTAATGCACAGAAATCTCTTGCATTCCTATACACTAATGATGAAAAATCTGAAAGAGAAATTAAGGAAGCACTCCCATTTACCATTGCAACAAAAAGAATAAAATACCTAGGAATAAACATACCTAAGGAGACAAAAGACCTGTATGCAGAAAACTATAAGACACTAATGAAAGAAATTAAAGATGATACAAACAGATGGAGAAAGCAATCTACAGATTCAATGCAATCCCTTTCAAACTACCAATGGCATTTTTCACAGAACAAAAAATTGTACAATTTGTATGGAAACACAAAAGACCCTGAAGAGCAAAAACAATCTTGAAAAAGAAAAACAGAGCTAGAGGAATCAGGCTCCTGGACATCAGAGTATGCTGTAAAGCTATAGTAATCAAGACAGTATGGTACTGGCATGAAAACAGAAATACAGAGCAGTGGAACAGGATAGAAAGCCCAGAGATAAACTCATGTACATACGGTCACCTTATTTTTGATAAAGGAGGCAAGAATATACAATGGAGAAAAGACAGCCTCTTCAATAGCGGTGCTAGGAAAACTGGATAGCTACATGTAAAAAATGAAATTAGAACACTCCCTAACACCATACACAAAAATAAACTCAAAATGGATTAAAGACATAAATGTAAGGCCAGACACTATAAAACTCTTAGAGGAAAACATAGGGAGAATACTCTTTGTCATAAATCACAGAAAGATCCTTTTTGACCCACCTCCTAGAGAAAAGGAAATAAAAATGAAAATAAACAAATGGGACCTAATGAAACTTAAAAGCTTTGGCACAACAAAGGAAACCATAAACAAGAGGAAAAGACAACCCTCAGAATGGGAGGAAATATTTGCAAATGAAGCAACTGACAAAGGATTAATCTCCAAAATATACAAGCAGCTCATGCAGCTCAATATCAAAAAACAAACAACCCAATCCAAAAATGGGCAGAAGACCTAAATAGACATTTCTCCAAAGAAGATATACAGATTGCCAACAAACACATGAAAAGATGCTCAACATCACTAATCATTAGAGAAATGCAAATCAAAGATACAATGAGGTATCACCTCATACCAGTCAGATGGCCAACATCAAAAAATCTATAAACAATAAATGCTGGAGAGGTGTGGAGTAAAGGGAACCCTCTTGCACTGTTGGTGGGAATGTAAATTGATACAGCCACTATGGAGAACAATATGGAAGTTCCTGAAAAAACTAAAAGTAGAACTCCCATACAACACAGCAATCCAATTACTGGGCATATACCCTCAGAAAACCATAATTCAAAAAGAGTCATGTACCACAATGTTCATTGCAGCACTATTTACAATAGCCAGGTCATGGGAGCAACCTAAGTGTCAATTGACAGATGAATGGATAAAGAAGATGTGGTACATATATACAGTGGAATATTACTCAGCCATAAAAAGAAATGAAATTGAGTTATTTGTAGTGAGGTGGATGGACATAGAGTCTGTCAAACAGAGTGAAGTCAGAAAGAGGAAAAGAAATACCGTATGCTAACACTATATATGGAATCTAAAAAAGAAAGAAAAATGGTTCTGAAGAACCTAGGGGCAGGATAGGAATAAAGACGTAGGGAATGGACCTGAGGCCATGTGGAGGGGGAAGGGTAAGCTGGGACAAAGTGAGAGAGTAGCATGGACATATATACACTACCAAATGTAAAATAGCTAGCTAGTGGAAAGCAGCTGCATCACACAGGGAGATCAGCTCGGTGCTTTGTGACCACCTAGAGGGGTGAAATGTGGAGGGTGGGAGGGAGACCCAAAAGGGAGGAGATATGGGGATATATGTATATGTATAGCTGATTCAGTTTGTTATAAAGCAGAAACTAACACAGCATTATAAAGCAATAATACTCCAATAAAGATGTTTTAAAAATGTGACAGAGGCATTAATTCCAACTTGCTTTGTTGTTTTCTTGAACAGAGCATCCACCTACATATATATGTATGTATACACATATATATATATGTATACATACATATATATGTATATACACACACACACACACACACACACACACACATATATATATATATATTCCTTTTGCCAGACCTCATGGAAATAAAGATTTTCTAAACAGGCCTTTTTCCTTTTCCTTTTTGTATTTGTTTATTTCACCTACTGTCATATACTACTGAGGAAAAAGAAATATATAAATGTAATAAATATAATGTGCTCTCAAAAGCAATTTAAATTCATCAATAATCTTTAGAGGCTTTGAAAACTGTCCAGCCAGAACAGCTTCCTGCCAAGGGTGGTGGATTTCAGCATGGTCACTTCTCCACTGAAAGCCCATACATTGTTTGGGAATCCTCCAGCCAGCTCAGGCTCTAACTCCAACTAATTAAGTTTTCTGCTTGCTGCCATTGGAAGCTTCAGTCAGGTATAATTAAAACTGAGCCAATGACAGCAGTGGCATTTGTCAGAATCATCCAGTGAATCAGCAGTGGTTCAAATACCAGTTCTGACAGAAATGTCAAACTGATAGCACTCCCATCTTCCCAGTGCATGCAAGGGAAGAGCAGCAGGGCTTTTATTATAAATTCTTGGCTGATAACCTTTTTGAATCCCAGAACACCAAGTGCCTCACATGAAATTTCATTATCCGGGAAGAAAATTCAGCTCATAAATGCTCCCTTCCCATGAAGTAAAGTTCAATCTAACTCGATGGTCTTTACTTCTATCAGCTCTTTTAGAGAATTTTGAAATTAAAAAACAAAAAATGTCAAATAGTTATGTGGAAAGGAATGCTCTAGTTGTAGGTACATCAATCTCTAAGTGAAAATTTTCTCAGACTTAAAACTGTGGTTATCAATCAAATTTCTAGGTACATTATTAGATTTGAGCTTTGTCTTTTGTTTCAGTAATAAAAGATCACCCAAAATTAGTGAAGGCACCATCCTGAAAGGGGAAAAGCCACCGTCCCCTGGCACACACCATCACTGACTGATTTTATGATCTATTGCCTCACATAGTTCCTGGTGGTGCTCAAGGTATGCTTTGTGAGTTAAACAGTGAATGAATGAACCAATGAATGAATCTCACACACATTCTCAGGAAGATAATTTCTAAATCACAAAATGAAAGTGGTCATAGTGAAAAGACAACTTTGTGATTATTTATTTTTAGAGGTGAGAAAGATGGGTGATGGAAAGAAGTGATTTGTCTTCCTTCCCTTTCTGTGTGAGTGCATGGTATTGAAGATTGGATAAAGTAATAAATATAAAACCCTTTTGTCAGTCTTATGGCCAAGAAAAAAATTACTATGTCCAGAAGCCAAACAATAACACATAAGAAATGGTTGAATTAAACACTTGAGCTATTGTATCTTAAAGAAAGATTTAACATTATACACAGGGAATGTCATGACTGCATATTTCTCTCCATATTTTGTCCATATGTTTCTTAGTTATATCCCAAGAAAAAGTGTTGTGTTCTATGAAAAAGATTTATAAATACCTACCTGTGTGTGTGCATGTAAAACTATAGAGTTAGGAAACAGAAATCAGAGAAAGCTGCAATGACACAGAGCTACAACTCAAATAAAAAGTCAAAAAATACCAATATGCCTGGTACATGGGAGATACTCAAAAAATACTTGTTGACTGATGAGAAAGAAAAAATAAAAACGGAAAAGAGGAATTTGTTTAGAACAGAGCTCAGAAAGCCCTTCAAGAGTAAAAGATGAGATCCTAGGTCATAGATAGAAAAAGACAGGTGATGACTACACCACTCTCCATAGTTTAAAAACAGGAAACGTGAATTGGAGAGAGAAAAGCTCTGGACAGACGGGAGGGAGGGAGGTAACGGCCAGAGCCACATGGTAGGAAGTAGGAGCCTTTTGCAAGAGGTGGCTAGCTAGAAAATTTTTAGTGAACAAGGGGATGAAAGACTTTTGAGACCAAGGATCTCAAGAGGTTTTAAGATGTTTGCTTTTCTATGCCTTAAACTCCTCAGTCAGTGCAGCCAAACATCAGGAAGGTCTATTATACACACTGACTAGGAATTGGATTTCTTAAAACCAGGGAGGATTGTTGAGTCAACTGTGTATAAACAAGAGCTGGATTATTTCGACTAATGCCTGGGTTTTGTACTCAGTAGCTTAATTAATTGAGTCATCTCTCAATTATGCATTTTTATAAAGTCTTTCATTTAATTACCTCACACCCAGAATTGCTATACATCAATATTTTTCCAAAATGTTTCACAAGAAAGACCAGTCCACTGGGATATCAGATATCTTTCAAAAACAACAAACAAACAAATAAACAAATAAAAACAGTCAGAGGAAGGGGATTTCAATTCCTTTGTCAAACTAGTTTGTGGATACTAAAATGACAAAATAATACATGATTCTTCACAGCAGGATTTCTATGAAAGCCTTAAGTATGCTAATGTCCAAAAGAGCGGTTGCATTTAGCAGTGTTACCTAAACATTTTTGATCATGGGCTCCTATTTCCATTGAACATCTTAAAACACTCATCAATATTCTTTGAGAAACACTAGCCCGTGCTCATTGGATCAACCCATGAAATGGATATTAGCCTATTTTGGGCCACAGATACTTTTGAGAATACCTTAAAAGCCTTACACTCTCTCCCCTCCCATTTATACATATATAACTTTGAAATATTCATATGACTTTGAAACAGGAATAGGGAGTCCTGAAATTCAGAGGGTTTTTAGATACTCAAAGGATATTTATTATATAAGTATGCCACAATTTATTTATCCATTCTATTTTGATGAACATTTGGGATGTTTCCAGTTTTTGTTTATTAAGAATAATGTTTCAATATCCTGTGACAAACCATAATGGAAAAGAATAGGTAAAAGAATATATATATATGTATAACTGAGTCATTTTGCTGTACAGCAGAAATTAAACACAACATTGTAAATCAGCTATACTTCAATAAAATTTAAAGATATTAAAAAAAGAATAATGTTGCTATGAATATAGTTTAGGTCACAAACGTACATATTTCTGTTATAAAAATGAAGCGTAGAATTATTGGGTTATAGAGTGTGCATATGTTCAACTATAGAAGATATTGCCAAATAGTTTTTCAAAGTAATTTAACCAGTTTACATTTATACCATCAGTGATAAGAATATCATATACAGTTGTCCCTTGGTATCCACAGGGGATTGGTTCCAGGAGCCCCACGTGGATACCAAAATCCACGAATGTTTACATAAAATGGCAAAGTACAGTCAGCCCTTCTTGCCTGTGGATGTGGAACCCACTGATATGAAGGCTTGACTGTATCCTCCTTGCCAATTAGTTTTAATGTCAACCATATCCCACTTGCTAATGACAGGTATTTTGATTTTAGCCATTCTGGTGGCGATATAGAAATGTATCACTGTGGATTTAATTTTTATTTTCTCAATGAATAATAAAGTTCGGCACTTGTCATGTGTTTATCAGCCAGTTGGATATCCTCTTTAGTGATGGTCCTGCTCAGTAATTTTGCCTGTGTTTCTCTTGGGTTGTCTGTAGTTCTCTTATTAAGATATGAACCTTTTGTTGATATGTGTATTACAAATATCTTCTAGTTATGGCTTAGCTTTTTTTCCCTTTCGGTAGTGTAAATTTGCAGATCTGATCAATGATCTCCTCAAGTGCTTGGAACTGAAAACCTTCGATGGCTCCCAATGCACTTTTAAAAATCTTCTTGGCTGAAGTGTAGGGAAGAGGTCAGAGGGGCTGCAGTGAGTTGAGGGAGACAAATGAGAAGTCCAGTGGATGGTGCCCAAGTGACAGAGAGATGGACAAGGACCAATATTTGAACTGAAAACCACAGTGGTCAGGGTCATGGCCAGAGGAAGACAGTCTTGAATGGAAAAGGCACTCAAGGGGCATCCCCTGTGTGGGCTGCATGCACCTGCCAGGTTTAGTGAGGCAGTGGGAGAGCACAAGACTGAGGCATGCCCTCCGGCTTTAGCACAACTGGGAGACATTTTGGGTGCTGATCTCTCTGATGCAGGTTCCAAGTGCTGGGGTGCCTAATGTGAGGCACAAATCCCTTATTCCTCAGGGAGAAGCTCCATATTGTGAAATCTTTCCCAACTGTGGGTCATGGTTCCAGGGGTGGGGTTTTTGGCAAGACCATGACTCTGATTCTCCTACTCATCTCAATGTAGCCCTCTTATCCTTTGTTGCAGAGGAGATGTTAGGTAGTTTTCAGGTCTTTTTCAGAGGAATTGTTCTAAATGTAGCTATAGATTTGGTGTGTTTGTGGGAAAAGGTGAGTTCAAGATCTTCCTACACTATCATCTTGAACCTCCTCTCTACCAGCAATTTTTAGTTATAAATAGATGTTCAATTTTATCAAGTGCATTTTCTGCATATATTGAAATAATTGTATGATTTTTCTCATTTATTCTATTAATGTGTTATACTGAGTAACTTTCATATGTCAAAGGAAACTTGCATGGCTGAAATAATCTCAGCTTGGTCTTAAATATTATCATTTCTAGACTTGGTCTTGTAATACTTTATGAGGATTTCTTACATCTATATTTAGAAAGATTGTTCTGTAATTGTCCCTTCTTATAATGTTATTTACAGGATTTGGTATGAAAGTTATGCAGCCTTCATAAAATGAGTTGTATTGCCACTTTTTTATTCTCTGGAATATTTTTGTCTAAAACTGAAAGCATTTCTTTCTCAAATATTTGATAGAATTCAACAATTAATATATTTGGACTTGGAGTTCTCATTGTGAGAGAGAGGGCTTTTATTTATAGATTCAATTTATTTAATAAATATGGGATTATTTCTTCTTGAATATGTGCAAACTTTTTCTAGGAATTTGTCTACATCTAAATTTTCAAATATATTTGTTGAAAGGGCTTTAGAACATCTTAATATCTTTTTTAATGTCTGTAGGATCTATAGCAATGTTCCCCTTCATGTTTCTGTTTTTGATAACTTTAACTTTCTTTAGTTTTTTTTTTCCTCATCAGTCTTGCCAGAGATTTATCAGTTTTATTATTCTTTTCAAGAAACCAAGTTTGTCATTTTTAATAATCTCTATTATACATTGATTTCCTTTACCCTCTTATTTTGTGTTAGTTTTCACACCTACATGTGGCCTCTCCAGGTGGCTAGTTTGGGCTTTCTTGCCACATGGCAGTGGGTTCCAAAAGCAAGTGTCCTATGAAAACCAGGTGGAACCATTGCCTTTTTACAAAAAGAAAAGCTTTATTGAGATAAAATTCACATAATATACAATGGAGCCCCTTAAAGGTGAAATTCAATGGTTTTTAGTATATTTACAGTTGTGCAACCATTACCATAATTATTTTTAGAACATTTTTATCTCTGCAGAAAAAAGTTTATATTTCCCCAATCTTCCCATCCATAGGCAACAGCTAATTTATTTTTTGTCTCTATAGATTTGCCTATTCCAGACATCATATAAATTGAATCATACAATATGCAGCCTTTTGGGTCTGGCTTCTTTCACTTAACATAATTTTCTTTGATTCATCCATGCTGTAGCATGTACTAGAACTCGATTCCTTTTTTATGACCAAATAACACCTCATTGTGTGATATACCACATTTTACGTACCAGTTCATCTTTTGATGGACATTTGAGTTGTTTCCAATTTGAGGCCATTATGAATACTACTGCTATGAACAATCATATGCAAGTTTTTCTGTGGGTTATATTTTTATTTCTCTTGATTATATACCTAGGAATAAAATTTCTGGGACATATGGTATTCTATGTGTAAACTTTTGATGAACTTTGGACTGTTTTTTAAAGTGTTTTCACAATTTTACATTCCTATTAGCTGTGTATAAAGGTTACAATTTCTCTACATTCTTGCTATCTCTTGTTTTTATTAATCATTTTGCTGCTTGTTCTATCACTTACGAAGAGAAAGAGAAGTATGTTAAATTTCTCTCCATGATTGTGTTTATAACTTTTTCTGCTTTTAGTTCTTTCAATTTTTGTTTCACATATCTTGAGTCTATATTATTAGATCCATACAAATTTAGAATTGTGATAATTTTGGGTAGAATGGCACTTTTGGTCTCTCTTTATCGTTAGTATTCCTTCCTACCTTAACATTTACTTTGTTTTTTATTATTAAAATGATACCAGCCTGCTTTGGTTAGTGTATGTAAAGTTATCTTTTTCCATTCCTTTACTTTAATCTTTACATAATCTACACCAAACAGCCTATAGTTAAGTTTTGTTGTTTTATCCAGACTATAATAGACCAATATTACCTTCGATTTTTAATAGAAATATTTAGTCCTATTAATTAAATATAATTACTGACATATGTGGCATTAAATCTACCATCTTGTTACTTGTTTTCTACTTGTTCTGGTTGTGCTATGTCCCATTTTTTCTCTTTTCTTGCCTTCATTAGAATAATTTATTATTGTTGTGATTATTTCCTTCTATATAAGTTTTATTATATTTACTATTTTATTCCATATGCATCACTGACTTACTAAAGTCTAATATAATTTACAACTTCCCAAACAATGGAGGGAACTTAGAACATTTTAACTCCATTTACCCATCTCCCATCTTTATGTTACAGTTTATATGTATTACTACATACATTTTTAATGGCAATTGACATTGTTTTTGTTATTTTAATCAATCATTATTCATCTAGACTTACCCACATATTTTACATACACATTTTATCATTCTTTATTCCTTTTTACATCTGTCTGTTCCATCTGGGATAATTTTCCTTTCACCTGAATAAATCCCTTTTGTGGCTTCTTTAGTTCAATTATATTCATGAAGAATTATCTCATTATTGTATTTTAATATATTTCCATTTTCCTTTATTTTTAATGTCTTAATTGAAGTATAATTGACAAAAAAAGCTGAATATATTCAGTTTATAGTATGCAGTTTCATAAGTTTTGACATACATATTCACCCATGAAACTATACCACAATCAAGAAAGTGAACATATCCATAAATCCCAAAAGTTTTCATACGGCCCTTGTATTATTCCCCTCCTGCCCCTAACTGCTCTCCCATTCCAAACAATCACTAATCTGCTCTTTGTCACATTTGCTTGCATTTTCTAGATTTTTATATACATAGAATCATGCAAGTATGTATTCTTTTCTGTCTGGCCTTTTTCACTCAGCATAATTATTTTAAGATCATCTATTTTGTTATGTGTTTCAATAGTTCATTATTTTGAATTGCTGAGTAGTATTTCATTATATGGATATATCACAAAGTATCTATCCATTTATCTTTTAATGGACACTTGGGCTGTTTCCAGTTTAAGGCTAATAAAAATAAAAGTGCTTTGAAAATGTGTGTACAAATATTTGTATGGGCACATGCTTTCATTTTTCTTAGGTAAATATGTAGGAATGGCATGTTTGATTCATATGGTAGGCATATGTCAACTTTTTGAGAAACTGCCAAACTTTTCCAAAGTGGTTATGACATTTTACACTCTACCAGAAGTGTATGAGAGCTCCAATCTCTACACATCCTTGTCAACACTTGGTATGATCTGCTGGTTTAATTTCAGCCTCTCTAATAGCTTTGTAGTCAGATAAAAATTGTGGTTTTAATAGTCTCTCCTCAAATGATTAGTGATGGTAAGCTCTTTTGTGTTCTTATTTGCAGTCTCTATACATTCTTTAGTGAAAAGTCTATTCAAATATTTTGCTCATTCCTTATTGGATTATTTGGGTTTTTTTATCATTAACTTTTGAGGGTTTCTCCTCCCTGTGCTCTCAGCTGGAAAATCTTTCAAGTCATTAAGCTGGGGTAACTATAGTGTTTACTTCATTTGTTTTACATCTCTCAGGGATCACTCTTTCACTGCCTTTATGTCCAGTGTCTGCAAAACTTTTGTTTTATTTATCTTTTCCAATTTGGGGGATTTTTTTGTTTGTTTGTTTGTTTCAGACAGGAGGGTAAATATGGTCCCTGAAACTTCATATTGACTGGAAGAAGAGGCCCATATCTGTTTTGCCCTATTTTAATCCTACTTTTGCTGCACATAAAAATCTTCAGCACTTTGAAAATAACATCCTGTGTTCTGACTTGCATCATTTCTGTTGATGAGTGATCTCTCAGCCCTATTTTTGCTCCTTAAAATGTACTATAACATTTTTCTCTGGCTTATTTTAACATTTTTTTCTTAGTCTTTTGTATTCGGCAGTATTATTATATGTCTCTATGTAGATCTCTTTGTATTTATTCTGCTTTGAGATTATAGCCCCTCTTGAATCTATTGCTTGATGTCTTTTTACATTTGTACAATTTTCTGACATTGAGCCTTCAAATATTTCTTTTCTCCCATTCATTTATTCTCTCTCTGCCTCCCTCTCCTTTCCTTCTTCCCTCACTTTTTCTTCCTTCTATAATCCCAATTACTTATATGTTAGACTTTTTGGGGGCATTCCATACCTCCAATGCTTTTTCCTGAACTTTCCAATCTATTGTCCCTTTTTGATTTAGTCAAGATATTTTCTCCTAACCTGTACTTTACTTAAATGAATAATTCTCTCTCCAGCTGAATCTAATCTGCCATTAAACACACCAGCTGACCTCTTATTTGGAAGTGTATATTTGTTAGTTCTAGATTTTCCATTCTAGTAAGGGAAGATGTATTACTGCTCTCTTCCAAAATTCTTCAATTGTCATATAATTTTTGGAACTTGTATTAATCATACTCACTTTAAGTCTACTCCAATATCCATATTTCTTGTGGACCTGTTTCAATGGTTTTGTTTGTTTGTTTTTGTCTCTTGATTTCTGGCTAGTTTTTACCTTTTTTATCTTATTATTTTTAAAGTCTGTCATACCTTTTGTGTGTGTGAAAAACTACAAAAGAAGTTGAGGCTCTAGATGATGTTATATCCTCCAGAGTATGTTTATTTTCTTGAAGAAAGTTATTTGGGAGGATTACCTTAATATAATCATAGATTGAACTTATTCAAAGCTGAGTTTTTACCCTGTATTCCCATTCTATGCAGGAATTTTAATTAATTTCATGTATTCTCAAAATCTAAGAAGGGGGTTCAGATTCTGGGAAACTAAAAAGAATGACAAATGCTCACCTAGTATATTATCTAAAAAGTTTAAAATCTAGGAAAGTATGGATTCTACCAAGTTTTAAATACGTGTCTAGTTGAGTGTATAAAAAACTAATTTGATCTGTTCAGAAATAACTTACTAATAATTGTCCTGGTGACCTGACACATTCATCAAATGTGGGACTCTAGATTTTATGCTAAGCGAGTGATAGAAGAGCTCCTTGTCATTTTAATTTTTCTGTGAACCTCAAGTGACACAGATGAAACAGAGAAAATGTACTTTTTTTCTGGAGCATAAATAGTTGAAGATTTTCAATAGGATCTAGAGTAGCAGATACTAATCTTTTTTGGGGTAGATATGAACTCCTTTTGGGAGCCAGTGAAAGCTATGGATTCTCCCTCCAAAAATGGAAGTGCACAATCCACATTTACATTCAACATTATGTGTACCATATCAGAGAGCTTAGAGCCCAGCTGAAGCTCATGAGTGAGCCCAGTATTAAGAATTCCTGCTCTACAACAAAGAACATTTGCTCTTTAAGAATGAACAAAAGATACAACATTGGAGTTTCAACATTGCTTTTTCATTCAGCACTTCAGTTTTGTATGTCACAGAACCCATATCCCACATTTTGCCTTTTATTTTACCTGAGAATTGACAATTGAGAGTCACTAATCATAGAGGGAAAAATTCATTTAACCTTTAGATTTAAAAATATAATAATATATAATAATGAACAGCAATTCCACAAGCACATACACTGAAGGATAGACATCTATCTTCCAGCAAATAGATTTCAAAGAATGAGAGGGTTGGGGGCAAACCCCTTGTACCACAGTGGCAAACTGTGAGCCTAAAGCTGTATCTTGCTCACAGACAGTCTTTGTTAGTTCCACACAGTAATTTCAATTTAAATTAGTCGTACACACTTAGAAATTGGGAAATTACATGTAAAATTTTCTTTTTCTGTCTCCTCTTGAAATTCAGAAGATACAGGCACAGTTGGCCCATACTTCTGTGTAGCAACAAACCATAGGGGCCAAGTAGCCACTACCTGTTTCCCCAGCTCACTGTAATCCCCAGGAGCACCTACTTCACTCTTACTCATTTCTAGTAGGTAGAGTTGGCATTGGAGCTTGTGACCCATTGTAGTTAGCCCCTGGACATATGGGCAGCCTTTGAAAAAGTGGCTTTTGACGCAGTGTCACAGAACACTCTCAGCCTGCTTTTCCCATTTCCTTCCAGCCTCTAATATTACACCTCATTCCTTGACAGGAGATTCCAAATTCATCCCATTCTCTCTGAATTCATCTCTACTCAATTTTTTCCAGATAATTTCCAGCTGACCTCCCACCATGCTCATCCAAAGAACAAAGCTTCCTTCCTGCAAGATGAAGGAGGAAGGACTAGGCCTGGAATGCTAACCTCCCAGTTAACAATCTCCATGGTGTTCACATTTCTCTACACCACTTTTTCTTTCCTCGTTTTGCTTTTTGTTAATTTTGACATTCATTGGAAAGGTTAGTACACTTCATGAGGATACTTAGTGCTTAAAGCTATGTCTGAAAGGACTATATTTTTTAGTAAAAATGTCTAAGAGATCATGGTTAGTATTTGTAGCAGAGCTGGGTCAAAATTAACATATTACAACTGCTTATGTCAGCCTGGGTTGCAAACTTTCCTGAAGAAAGGGCACGCTGAAAGGTCACACTCGTCAGCTTGTACCACAGAGCACTGCAGAATTCTAAAAGATGATTTCTTCTCCTTATAAATAAAAGTCACTGATTTCCTGTTGCTCCAGCCACCACCCTCTCCTGCCTATACACTGGACTTACACACACACCACGCTCCCCACTGTCCAGCTACAGGAACAGCTACTTTCTCTCCTACCTGTTTCTGTGAATTTAAGTCTTTGAGCCAGTTCCTAGCTTTATTAAATAGGTGTTCCATTGTTCTACCTTTTCTGTTTGTTTGTTTGCTCTGATGGAAATGCTCTTTAAATCATTAATGAGCCACTAGCCCAGACGTGGACAATGCCTAGTTAACAACGCAGAGTTCTCACGCTCGCTACACGGAGCATGTGGTCTGTGTCTGTGCCTGGTCTCCTAGCCCTGAAACTTCTTTAATACCTCGTCCCATTCTGCCAATACCACAGATGCCCTATTTCAGCTGCTGGTGTGCAGGTTGTGGGCCGGGTTGCACAGCCCAGCCCACAGCCCGTCAGTGGGACTGGCAGAGTGTGCTGGGCCGCAGGTTGCTGCAGAGATGGATGCTCAGTGGATTCTGCCCTCAACTAGGAGGCTGAGCCTGACTTGGCTGCTCAGTCAGCATGATGGCAAAATGACAGGTTATTTTTCTGTTATTTGTCCTCCACTATTGGCTTTATTAACCCTTGGCTTTATTAAGGTTGGTGAACCTTAATAAAAGATGAAAAAAAGAGTGAAAGATGCCTTTACTTTACCACTAATGCTATTGCACTAATCTGTCCAGGTGAGAGCTGAGTCTCTGAGAGCCAAGCTGTGTCCTCCGAGAACAAAAGGTGAGGAGAACTTAAAGCACCTGCTGGGATTTTCCTTTTCTCCACTGGCTCCGGCATCACCACCAGAGAGTAAGCCAGTGTCTTCAGTTAGAAGACAGCGGCTAAAAGGTGCAGTAATTGGAAAACATTTCAATTTCCAGGGATCTCAGAAAGTCTCAAAGTTTCATGTCACCAGACATAATATTTGCTTAGGCTACCCAAAGAGAGACCTTTGATTTTGCAAAAGCCTATCTTTTTCACTGAGGTTCCATCCTTTCTATGCCCTTCATCCCATACCACCACCTACTCATATTACATCCTGTGCCACTAAAATAATCTCTCTCTTTCTCTCTTCTTCTCTTTCTCCTTCTCTTTCTCCCTCCCCTTTATAAAGCGTGCTGTCTTTCAATTAACATAGTGATGACCTATTGTCACCCATTACCATGCTAATCCTGAGCTGGTGTGAAATTACTTTATAATAAACACTATGGAGTTCTGACTTTCAATTAATTTTTCACATGCTGCACTAAATCAGATTAACTCTCCCCCCACCACCACTACTTTTGACCACAGATGTAATTCTTTTCTTATAATGAAATGGAAGATTAATTTATATGAAGCATATCTGTACACATTGGCAAATAAATGTAAAGATAGACTTTGTGCCATATTTGCATTATGCAGCGTTGGGTCTAATGCAGAATCTCTGAGATGATTAATTTTTTGTGTTCACTGGGGTGGGGAAAGACATTTCTAGTTGTTGTTGTTGTTTCTCTATTAAATTCAAACTAAATGTTTCCACGAAGAAGAGGCAAAGAAATGCTCACATATGCTGAAAGAGTGGTGACTTCTCCCATAAATCATACAATACTACACTAGGAGAAGCTGGAGGAAAATGTAAACACTCTGAAATGGAAACAATAATCATTAACTACTAAATTGATTGGTGCTCTCCCTGGATAGGTACCTTCACATTCATCCCGAATAAAGGGGGGGATGGCTTTTTAAATGACCATTAAAAGGAAGGATTTTGATGACAATTGAAAGCAGATGATGGCTCATGCCTCTTGAAAACTAATACAGCCCCTGCACTAAAGTATATTTTTGGTGAAGTAATTATTTTCATCTTTGAAACTCATTATTAGAATGGAGTGATGGAAGATGAATGTAGGCACATACTAAATGAACAAGTTTGTGTTAAAAAAATTAATCATGCTACCCAGATGCTGGGCTATATATTTTCCTCTGTCAGTCTCCAGTGTATTTCATTCAGCTTCTTTTATTACTACAAAATATTGATAGAAAAAATTGCGCAATACATATATATTTTTTGACACCAAATGAGAAAAACTGCCAGAAGAACTAAAGGTATGGCACATATAAGAGATAAATGTGTACTTATCAAATCCTTTTAAACCAATCTTTTATTAACCATAGAAGAAATAAAATCTTGCTCAGTGTTGCAATAATGAAAATACTTACCACTGAGTTATTTTAAGACAGACTAAGCAAATCATGTCTGGCAAATACTAGAAATTTATTCATTCATTCAACAGGTATTTATTCTATGCCTGCTATGTGCTAACCACTACTTTAAGTATAACTGATAAATCAGTGAACAAGACAAATTCCCGTGCCCTCGTGGAGATTCCCATCGAGGGGGATGCAAACTTGAAATTATAAATAGAGTCTGTCACCATCTTCCTAATCATTTATTGAACTCTTACTGTGTGCTCACCACAGTGCTAAATGCTTTCCATTTACATACTTCAATCCTCATGCTTAACACTTTCCTTCTAGGTTATTATCATACACATTTTATAGATAAATTTGTTACTGACCCTTCCCCATTTGGTCCCCAAGAAAGGTCCTTCTTCTGTTCCGTAGCAAAGGAAAGCTTTATTCTTTGATCAGAGAATGACAGAGTTGCGAGCTCAGGCTATGAGGCCCGTATTCTCCCAGGCAGGCCGTGGGTGGGGCTGCTTTATAGGGATCTCATCAGGTGGGGAGGGAGTGGAGTTCTCTCTGGGCATGTGCAGCTGTGCGGCTCCTCTCAGCGCTGGCGAGACCTCTGCACATGTTCCTCTATAAGTAAGTAAAACTAGGCTAAGCACAAAGGGAAGAAAGCTTAGATATCATTTTATTACCCAGATTCTGTTTTTATTCGCCAGGAATTGTTAATGGGCTTTGCCGCTGACAGAATAGCTAAAGCTTAGAAGTTAATTTGTCCTAAACCCACAGATACAAAGTGGCAGAGGTAAAATTCAAAACTAAGTTTTTTGGACTAAAACTCCTGTGTTATACTGCTTCTGCTGTTCATTGTCTCAAAAGCACATATCATCATCTTGTATTTGTTCAAATTTTAGTTTTTACACTATGGTGGGTGTAAAATAGGTGTAAGGTGTAAAATAGGGTGTAAAAATAGGAACAGAAGGCACATCCCTCACTTAAGATTTCCAGTCTATTGGGAGAAAATTACACACTTATGAAATAACTAGTTTTAAATTTTCTTTGGACAGCTAAGTTTAGAGTCCATGGACATGACGTGTGCATGTTGAGGGGGAAAGGGACAGGATTATTTGCAGACATTTATCTCTGTTTGAATAGCATATTCAAATTTTATGGATTTACCCATTGTAGAGTACATTATTAATTTAATAGAAGCTTTTAAATAAAAATTGAAATAAGACAACATTAAATGTAGCCATTATATGCTATACAGTGTGTCCTGATTTCAATTCTATGGAATTGTGAGAAGCTTGATTCTTAGAGTGGAGGATGTACAGCAGCATAAGAACAATCTGTACCTTGAAGGTTGAAAAGACTTCACTTTGAAACTGTATGGACCCAGAACATTTTAAAAAAGGATCTTCTGGCTCACTCTGGCAATCTATTTCATGATATTATTAAATTTTGCTATTTTCCTAGATATTTTTTCCAAGTTTTCAAAATATATTATCATAAATGCAATCAAAATATATCTTTATAACCAAATTAATCTTGACATCTGCAATTATTTCTAACTTTTAATGCTTATTTTTTTATTTGCTTTTTCTTTTTTCACTTGATCAGATTCATTAGTATCTTATCTCCCTTATTGTTTTTTGGTTATCTTCTTTATGGTTCTTCAAAGAACCATTTTATTCAAACTGTCAATTCTTACATTTGTTTTTCAATGTTCTTTATTTATTAATTCATTCATTACTGCTTTTATGCTCATTAATTGTTCTCCTTGCTCTACATAGGTATATTTTTTTTCTTTTTATAATTTCTTGAGTTAAATAGTAATTTTTAATTGTAATTTTTCCTCTTTAAATCCTGTGAATTTTCTTCCTTGGCTGTATCTCATGATTATTTTCCTAGATATTCTGTATTTTAAGCAGTTTTGAGATCCTTCTTTACCTAAGAATTTTTTAGAGTAATGTTTCCCAAATGATTCAGGTTTTTCTCTGTTCATACTTTCAATATTCATTCCAGTTTCAATAGAATGCAGTTCAGAATGTTGTCTAATATTTCGTCACATAGGTACTTGAAATAAAATGCTTTTACTGTTCATATAGTATAAAGTTTGATGAGTATCAATTTAAACAAGTTTAGTTATCATTCAGATTATCCATGCCCTAGTTATTCCTTGAGCATTTTATTTGAAAATAACTGAGAACATTGTGTAAGATCTTCTAATGCTATCATATTTCTGTTCATTCCTTTTTTATAGTTGCAGTAGTTCTACTTTTAAATTTTAATACTGTGATATTCAGGATGTAAATATTCATAATCATTGTGTCTTCAGCAGCAAAACTGATCCTCTGGTTTCATGTAATAAACCAATATACTGGGATACTTAATGAGATGTTGTTTATGACAGAAAAGATTTGAGGCAGACTAAAGGTCCATCAGTAAGGGCTTAGTTAAATAATTTATATACATCCATACAATCAAACATGTATACTCATTGAAAATAATGAGAAAATCCTATATGTACTAATTAGCGACAATCTCAAAGATCTAGTTCTAAGTGAACAAAGCAAGGTTCAGAATAATGAATAGAGTATATGTTATCTGGTCCATGGAAAGCAGAGTACCAGTGGTAAGAACTCAAGTTCTCATGTTAGTCTGTTTGAATGAATCCTGGCTAAAACTCCTACTAGTTTCTTGACCTGAAGGTAAGTTACTTAACATCTCTTCATCTTCACTTGTAAAATGCGAACAAGAATTAAGTACCTATTTCTTAGAGTTTTTGGAAGGATTAAATGAATGAATACAAGAAAAGTGCCTAAAATACTGCCTGGCACCATGTGCTCATAAATGTTTATTTGTTAACATTTAAAGCAAAAAAAAAAAAAAAGACAAAATTAAAAAACCCTCACATACATAAATATGTACGTGTATATAGATATATATCTATATCTCATAACATATAGTTTGAAGGTACAGTGGAGTGATAGCAAAAGCATCTCTGATCCTTTACCCCTCCCTGTATCTGTGCTTTTACAAGGTGATTTACTGCTCCTCCCATCAAGACATGGAATCTATTTCCTCAGCCCTTGAATCTGGGCTGGCCCTAAATATTAGAATGCAGCAGGAGTGGCAGTTTGCCAGTTCAGAACCTAGGCCTCATGAGGCCTTTTGTGCTTCTGCTCTCTTTCTCTCAGACCCCTGCCATTGCCACCATAGGAACAAGCCTGGGTTAGCCCGCTGAGTAAGGAGAGACTACATTGGGGTACTCATCATCCTACCTGTCCCAGCCATGGTCATCACAGGCCAGCCACAAACTGACCAACCCCCCCCCCCCACAAACCAAAGATTCATGAATGAGCCCAGCTGAGACCAGAAAACTGCCCAGCTGGCTCATAAAACTATAAATGCTTACTATTTTAAGTGACTGGGTTTGGGATGGTTTGTTATATATCAATAGCTAGCTGATAAAGAAGAATATATGACAACTGACAGCAAGGATTATCTTGGGGTATGAATTTTGGTTCATATGAATTGGGATGGACTGAGAAATAGATTTCACTGTAGACCTTCTAGATTTTTTTATGATATACAGGTATCGCCAATTTTTAAATATCATTATTTTTAAGAGAATGAACCATGCACTCACTAATTCTCAATATAGGAGACCGACTAGATCTAAACTAGATATTTGGTGTGATTCTAAACCAAAAAAAGATATAGAATTTTAAGATGATTCTGCAGTGATAAAGGTGTGTGTCATGAAGGTTTACATTCCTGCCACAGCCATACAGATGATTCATGAAAGATACCTTGAAGAGGCATAAAGAGTTTGTTTGACTCCTTGAATGTCAAGGAATGAAATTAGAATGTTCTCTAACACCATGTACAAAACTAAACTCAAAATGGGTTAAAAACCTAAATGTGATACCAGATATGATACAACTCCTAGAGGAAAACATAGGCGGAACACTCTTTGACATAAATCACAGCAATGTTTTTTTTGGATCCTTCTCCTAAAGTAAAGGAAGTAGAGGCAAAAATGAACAAATAGGATCTAATTAAACTTAGATGCTTTTGCATAGCAAAAGAAAACAACACAAAAACAAAAAGGCAACTTAGTGAATGGGAGAAAATATTTGCAAATAATATGACTGATAAAGGATTAATATCCAACATATATAAATAGCTTATACAATTCAACATCAAAAAAACAAACAACTCAAAAAGAGGGTAGAAGAACTGAATAGACATTTTCCCCCAACTATTGCAGACAGCCAACAGAAACATGAAAAGATGGTCAATATTGCTAATCATCTGGGAAATGCAGATCAAAATCACAATGAGATATCACCTCACACCTGTCAGAATGGGTATTATCAAAAACTCTACAGGGAGACCTTCAAGATGGCAGAGGACTAAGACATGGAGATCGCCTTCCCCCCACAAATACATCAGAAATACATCTACATGTGGAACAACTCCTACAGAACACCTACTGAATGCTGGCAGAAGACTTCAGACTGCCCAAAAGCAAGAAACTCCCCACGTACCAGGGTAGGGCAAAAGAAAAAAGAAAAATCATAGACAAAAGAATAGGGATGGGACCTGCACTTCTGGAAGGGAGCTGTGAAGGAGGAAAAGTTTCCGAACATTAGGAAGCCCCTTCACTGGCGAAGACAGGGGCGGGGGGGTGGGGTGGCAGTGGGGGAAACTTCAGAGCCACCGAGGAGAGCTCAGGAACAGGGGTGCAGAGGGCAAAGCAGAGAGATTCCTGCACAGAGGACTGGTGCCGACCAGCACTCACCAGCCCTAGAGGCTTGTCTACTCACCTGTCGGGGAAGGTGGGGGCTGGGAGCTGAAGCTTGGGCTTCGGAGGTCAGACCTCAAGGAGAGGACTGGGGTTGGCTGTGTGAACACAGCCTGAAGGGGGCTAGTGTGCCACAGCTAGCCGGGAGGGAGTCTGGGAAAAAGTCTGGACCTGCCGAAGAAGCAAGAGACCATTGTTTCAGGGTGCGCGAGGAGAGGGAATTCAGAGCACCACCTAAACAAGCTCCAGAGACGGGCGCGAGCCGTGGCTATCAGCACAGACACCAGAGACGGGCATGAGACGCTAAGACTGCTGCTGCAGCCACCAAGAAGCCTGTGTGTGAGCACAGGTCACTATCCCCACCTCCCCTCCTGGAGGCTGTGCAGCCCGCCACAGCCAGCGTCCCGTGGTCCAGGGAAAACTTCCCCAGGAGAACGCATGGCGAGCCTCAGGCTGGTGCAACGTCATGCTGGCCTCTGCAGCCGCAGGCTCGCCCCGCATCCGTACCCCTCCCTCCCCCCGGCCTGAGTGAGCCGGAGCCGGCGAATCAGCTGCTACATTAACCCCATCCTGTCTGAGCAGGGAACAGATGTCAAAGGGCAACCTACATTCAGAGGCAGGGTCAAATCCAAAGCCGAGCCCCACGAGCTGTGAGAACAAAGAAAAGAAAGGGAAATTTCTCCCAGCAGCCTCAGGAGCAGCAGATTAAATCTTCAAAATCAACTTGATGCACCCTGCATCTCTGCAATACCTGAATAGACAATGAATCACCCCAAAATTGAGGTGGTGGACTTTGTATGATTTTGTTTGTATAGCTTTGCTTTTACCATTTGTCCTAGGGTTCTGTCTGTCCGTTTTTTGGACAGACAGAGTAGAGTCTGAGTTTTTAGCGCTTGTTATCATTAGTGACTTTGTTTTTTGGTTTGGTTGCTCTCTTCTTTCTATCTTTCCTCTTTTTTTATTACTTTCTAATTTTTTTAATTTTTAACAATGTTTATTTTTTAATAACTTCTTTTCTTTCTTTCCTTCTTTCTTTCTCTTCCTTCCTTCCTTCCTTCCTTCCTTCCTTTCTTTCTTTCTTTCTTTCTTTCTTTCTTTCTTTCTTTCTTTTGTTCTCCCTTTTCTTCTGAGCCATGTGGCTAACAACATCTTGGTGCTCTGGCCGGGTGTCAGACCTGTGCCTCTGACGTGGGAGAGCAGAGTTAAGGACATTCATCCACCAGAGACCTCCTGGCTCCACATAATATCAAACAGCAAAAGTTCTCCCAGAGATCTCCATCTCAACGCTAAGACCGAGCCCCAATCAATGACCAAAAAGCTACAGTGCTGGACACCCTATGCCAACAACTACCAAGACAGGAACAGAACCCCACCCATTAGCAGAGAGGCTGCCTAAAATCATAATAAGGTCACAGACACCTCAAAACACACCACAGGACGCAGTCCTGCCCACCAGAAAGACAAGGTCCAGCCTCATCCACCAGAACACAGGTGTCAGTCTCGTCTACCAGGAAGCCTACACAACCTACTGAACCAAACATAACCACTGGGGGCAGGCACCAAAAACAAGGGGAACTACCAACCTGCAGCCTGTGAAAAGGAGACCTCAAACACAGTAAGATAAGCAAAATGAGAAGACAGAGAAACACACAGCAGATGAAGGAGCAAGGCAAAAACCCACCAGACCTAACAAATGAAAAGGAAATAGGCATTCTACCTGAAAAAGAATTCAGATTAATGATAGTAAAGATGATCCAAAACCTTGGAAATAGAATGGAGAAAATGAAAGAAACGTTTAACAAGGACCTAGAAGAACTAAAGAGCAAACAAACAGTGATGAAAAACACAATACATGAAATTAAAAATTCTCTAGAAGGAGTCAATAGCAGAATAACTGAGAGAGAAGAACGGAAAAGTGACCTGGAAGGTAAAATAGTGGAAATAACTACTGCAGACCAGAATAAAGAAAAAGAAAAGACAAAAATTGAGGACAGTCTCAGAGACCTCTGACACAACATTAGATGTACCAACATTCGAATTATAGGGGTCCCAGAAGAAGAAGAGAAAAAAAAGGGACAGAGAAAATATTTGAAGAGACTATAGTTGAAAACTTCCCTAATGTGGGAAAGAAAACAGTTAGTCAAGCCCAGGAAGTGCAGAGAGTCCCATATAGGATAAATCCAAGGAGAAACACACCAAGACATATATTAATCAAACTATCAAAAATTAAAAACAAAGAAAAAATATTAAAAGCAGCAAGGGAAAAACAACAAATAACATACATCGGAATCCCCATAAAGTTAACAGCTGATCTTTCAACAGAAACTCTGCAAGACAGAAGGGAGTGGCAGGACATATTTAAATTGATGAAAGGGAAAAATGTGCAACCAAGATTACTCTACCCAGCAAGGATCTCATTCAGATTCAATGGAGAAATTAAAAGCTTAACAGACAAGCAAAAGCTAAGAGAATTCAGCACCACCAAACCAGCTTTATAACCAATGCTAAAGGAACTTCTCTAGGCAGGAAGCACAAGAGAAGGAAAAGATCTACAATAACAAACCCAAAACAATTAAGAAAATGGTAATAGGAACATACATATTGCTAACTACCTTAAATGTAAATGGATTAAATGCTCCAACCAAAAGACATAGTCTGGCTGAATGGATACAAAAACAAGACCCATATATATGCTGTCTACAAGAGACCCACTTCAGACATAAGGACACATACAGACTGAAAGTGAGGGGTTAGAAAAAGTTAGTCCATGCAAACGGAAATCAAAAGAAAGCTAGAGTAGCAATTCTCATATCAGACAAAATAGACTTTAAAATAAAGACAATTACAAGAGACAATTACAATTACAAAAGAAGGACACTACATAATGACCAAGGGATCAATCCAAGAAGAAAATAGAACAATTGTAAATATTTATGCCCCCAACATAGGAGCACCTCAGCACATAAGGCCAATGCTAACAGCCAAAAAAGGGAAAATCAACAGTAACACAATCATAGTAGCAGACTTTAACACCCCACTTTCACCAGTGGATGGATGACCCCAAATGAAAGTAAATAAGGAAACACAAGCTTTAAATGACACACTAAACAAGATGGACTTAATTGACATTTATAAGACATTCCATCCAAAAACAACAGAATACACTTTCGTCTCAAGTGTGGACGGAACATTCTCCAGGATAGATCACATCTCGGGTCACAAATCAAGCCTTGGTAAATTTAAGAAAATTGAAATTGGATCAAGTATCTTTTCCGACCACAATGCTATGAGACTAGATATGAATTACAGAAAAGATCTGTAAGAAATAGAAACACATGGAGGCTAAACAATACACTACTAAATAACCAGGAGATCACTGAAGAAATCAAAGAGGAAATAAAAAAATACCTAGAAACATATGACAATGAAAACACGATGACCCAAAACCTATGGTATGCAACAAAAGCTGTTCTAAGAGGGAAGTTGATAGCAATACAATCCTACCTCAACAAACAAGAAACATCTCAAATAAACAACCTAATCTTACACGTAAAGCAATTAGAGAAAGGAGAACAACAACAACAAAAAAAACCAAAGTTAGCAGAAGGAAAGAAATCATAAAGCACAGATAGAAAAAAATGAAAAAGAAGTGAAGGAAAAATACAAAGAACAATAAGACTAAAAGCTGATTCTTTGAGAAGATAAACAAATTTGATAAACCATTAGCCAGACTTATCAAGAAAAAAAGGGAGAAGACTCAAATCAATAGAAATAGAAATGAAAAAGAAGTAACAACTGTCACTGCAGAAATACAGATGATCATGAGAGATTACTACAATCAACTATATGCCAATAGAGTGGACAACCTGAAAGAAATGGACAAATTCTTAGCAAAGCACAACCTTCCGAGACTGAACCAGGAAGAAATAGAAAATATAAACAGACCAATCAAAAGCACTGAAATTGAGACTGTGATTAAAAATCTTCCAACAAACAAAAACCCAGGACCAGAAGGCTTCACAGGCAAATTCTATTAAACATTTAGAGAAGAGCTAGCACCTATCCTTCTCAAGCTCTTCCAAAATATAGCAGAGGGAGGAACACTCCCAAATTCATTCTACAAGGCCACCGTCACCCTGATACAAAAACCAGATAAAGATGTCAGAAATAAAGAAAACTACAGGCCAATATCACTGATGAACATAGATGCAAAAATCCTCAACAAAATACTAGCAAACAGAATCCAACAGCATATTAAAAGGATCATACACCATGATCAAAAGGGGTTTATTCCAGGAATGCAAGGATTCTTCAATACACACAAATCAATGTGATAAACCGTATTAACGGTTTTTTCTCCTTCAATTAAATTGAAGGAGAAAAATCATATGATCATCTCAATAGATGCAGAAAAATCTTTGGACAAAATTCAACACCCATTATGATAAAAACTCTCCAGAAAGTAGGCATAGAGGGAACTTACTTCAACATAATAAAGGCCATATATGACAAACCCACAGCAAACATCGTTCTCAATGGTGAAAAACTGAAATCATTTCCTGTAGCATCAGGAACATGACAAGGTTCTCCACTCTCACCACTATTATTCAGCATAGTTTTGGAAGTTTTAGCCACAGCAATCAGAGAAGAAAAAGAAATAAAAGGAACCCAAATCAGAAAAGAAGAAGTAAATGTGTCACTGTTTGCAGATGACATGTTACTATACATGGAGAATCCTAAAGATGCTACCAGAAAACTACTAGAGCTAATCAATGAATTTGGTAAAGTAGCAGGATACAAAATTAATGCACAGAAATCTCTTGCATTCCTATACACTAATGATGAAAAATCTGAAAGAGAAATTAAGGAAACACTCCCATTTACCATTGCAATAAAAAGAATAAAATACCTAGGAATAAACCTACTAAGGAGACAAAGGACCTGTATGCAGAAAACTATAAGACACTGATGAAAGAAATTAAGGATGATACCAACAGATGGAAAGATATACTATGTTCTTGATTGGAAGAATCAACATTGTGAAAATGACTCTACTACCTAAAGCAATCTAAAGATTCAGTGCCATCCCTATCAAACTACCAATGGCATTTTTCACAGAACTAGAACAAAAAATTGCACAATTTTTATGGAATCACAAAAGACCCCAAATAGCCAAAGCAATCTTGAGAAAAAACAGAGCTGGAGGAATCAGGGTCCCAGAATTCAGACTATACTACAAATCTACAGTAATCATGACAGTATGGTACTGGCACAAAAACAGAAAGATAGATCAATGGAACAGGATAGAAAGCCCAGAGATAAACCCACACACACACGGTCACCTTATTTTTGATAAAGGAGGCAAGAATATACAATGGAAAAAGGACAGCCTCTTCAATAAGTGTTGCTGGGAAAACTGGACAGCTACATGTAAAAGAATGAAATTAGAACACTCCCTAACACCATACACAAAAATAAACTCAAAATGTATTAAAGACCTAAATGTAAGGCCAAACACTGTAAAACTCTTAGAGGAAAACATAGGGAGAATACTCTATGACATAAGTCACAGCGAGATCCTTCTTGACCCACCTCCTAGAGAAATGGAAATAAAAACAAAAATAAACAAATGGGACCTAATGAAATGTGAAAGCTTTTGCACAGCAAAGGAAACCATAAACAAGACAAAAAGACAACCCTCAGAATGGGAGAAAATATTTGCAAACAAAGCAACTGACAAAGGATTAATCTCCAAAATTTACAAGCAGCTCATGCAACTCAATATGAAAAAATCAAAGCAACCCAATCCAAACATGGGCAGAAGATATAAATAGACATTTCTCCAAAGAAGATATACAGATTGCCAACAAACACATGAAAGGATGCTCAACATCACTAATCATTAGAGAAATGTAAATCAAAACTAGAATGAAGTATCACCTCACAGCAGTCAGAATGGTCATCATCAAAAAATCTAGAAACAATAAATGCTCGACAGGGTGTGGAGAAAAGGGAACCCTCTTGCACTGTTGGTGGGAATGTAAATTGATACAGCCACTATGAAGAACAGTATGGAGATTCCTTAAAAAACTAAAAATAGAACTACCATATGACCCAGTAATCCCACTACTGGGCATATACCCTGAGAAAACCGTAATTCAAAAAGAGTCATGTACCACAGTGTTCATTTCTTCTCTATTTACAATAGCCAGGACATGGAAGCAACCTAAGTGTCCATCTAACAGATGAATGGATAAAGATGTGGCACATATACACAATGGAATATTACTCAGCCATAAAACGAAACAAAATTGAGTTATTTGTAGAGGTGGATGGACCTAGAGTCTATCATACAGAGTGAAGTAAGTCAGAAAGAAAAAGACAAATACCGTATGCTAACACATATATATGGAATCTACAACAACAAAAAAATGGTTCTGAAGAACTTAGGGGCAGGACAGGAATAAAGACGTAGATGTACAGAATGGATTTGAGGACACGGGGAGGGGGAAGGGTAAGCTGGGAAAAAGTGAGAGACTGGCATGGACATATATACACTACCAAAGGACGTAAGGTAGATAGCTAGTGGGAAGCAGCCGCATAGCACAGGGAGATCAGCTTGGTGCTTTGTGACCACCTAGAGGGGTGGGATAGGGAGGGTGGGGGGGAGACGCAAGAGAGAGGAGATATGGGGATATATGTATATGTATAGCTGATTCACTTTGTTATAAAACAGAAACTAACACACCACTGTAAAGCTATTATACTCTAATAAAGAAAAAAATATGTTAAAAAAAATAGCTACAGATAACAAATATTGGTGAGGATGTAGAGAAAACGGAATCCTTGTATACTATTGGTGGGAATGTAAATTGGTGCAACCACTCTAGGAAACAGTGTGGAGGTTTCTTAAGAAACTAAAATAGAATTACTGTATGACCCAGCAATTCCACTCCTGAGTATATATCTGAAAAATTCAAAAACACTAATTCAAAAAGATACATGAACCCCAATGTTCATAGAAACATTATTTACAATTGCCAAGATATGGAAGCAACCTAAGTGTCCATCAACAGAAGAATGGATGAAGAAGATGTGATGTATATACACACACACACACACACACACACACACACACACACACACACACAATGGAATGCTACGCAGTCAAAAAACAAAAGAATGATATTTTGCCATTTGTAGGAACATGGATGGACTTGGAAGGCATTATGCTAGGTGAAATACGTCTGACAGAGAAAGACAAATAACATATGCTGTCACTTATATGTGGAATCTAAGAAATACAACAGACTAGTGAATATTACCAGTGGAAGTGGGGAGGGGCAATATAGGGGTAGGGGAGTGTGAGGTACAAACTGTTGGGTGTAAGATAGGCTCAAGGATGTATTGTACACCATGGGGTATAGCCAGTATTTTGTAATAACTGTAAGTGGAAAGCAACCTTTAAAAATTGTATAAAGAAAGAAAATTTTCAAAAAATAAAGCAAACATTTAAAATTTTCTAATTAATTTTTTTTTAAGTAGTAAAGGAACAGGACATAAAATATAAGGCTCTGGGCTTCCCTGGTGGCGCAGTGGTTGAGAGTCCGCCTGCCGATGCAGGGGACGTGGTTTCGTGCCCCGGTCTGGGAGGATCCCACGTGCCGCGGAGCAGCTGGGCCCGTGAGCCATGGCCGCTGAGCCTGCGCGTCCGGAGCCTGTGTTCCGCAATGGGAGAAGCCGCAACAGTGAGAGGCCCCAATACCGCAAAAAAAAAAAAAAAAAATATATATATATATATATATATATATATAAGGCTCATTTTAAAATGACATAATGCAAGGAAGATCTTCCTGTTACCTTTTTTTTTTCTGTTTTGTCTCTTTCTTGTACTTGTGTCTGATGAATGGTGCACAAAATAAGCAGGAACAAAAGAAGAAAGAACATTTGCTCAATTTGGAGGGAAAGGAAAAGGCTTGGTGCAGAAAAGTGGGGTAGAGTTAGGCAAGGAAAGAGATGAGGGTAGGATATTGCAGTCTGAAGGGACAATGTGAACCAAAGGCCTCAAGTAGGAAAGTGTGTGTGTGCGTACACATATGTATGTGTGTGTGTTATGAAACATGTATCTGTGTATCCATGCTACTTAAATGTATGCATACATATAAATATATTGATATGTGCATCCGTTTAAGGTAAGTCATTTAGTTCACCCAACAATCCACTAGACTCAACTCCTTGATACCTGAAACCTCATATTTGTCAGCAACTGTCATAATGTCTGATATATATTAGGGGTTCAATAAATATTTGTTGAATGAATTAAAAAATGAATGAATGAATGGACACAGTAGGATAGGTATGAAAAACCTGAGAGTCAAGGTGTGGCTTTCCCAAATTAAGGAATTAGTAGAATGTATTTCTGACAGTGTTTTTTGTTTTTTTTTGTTTTTGCGGTACGCAGGCCCCTAACTGCTGTGGCCTCTCCCGTTGCAGAGCACAGGCTCGACGCACAGGCTCAGCGGCCATGGCTCACGGGCCTAGCCGCTCCGCGGCATGTGAGATCCTCCCAGACCGGGGCACGAACCTGTGTCCCCTGCATCGGCAGGCGGACTCTCAACCACTGCGCCACCAGGGAAGCCCTCTGACAGTGTTTTCACCTCTATTTCCTTTTTACTCAAAGTCATCCATGGACCAGCAGCAGCAATATCACCTGGGAGTTTATTAGAGATTCGGAATCTCAGGCCCCACCCCAGACCTACTGATTCAGAATCTGCGCCGTAACCAGATCCCCAAGTGATTTGTATACACTTTAAAGTTGGAGAAGCACAACACTATCTTCACTGTATCCTGGAAGAAGAAGATAAATTAGAGAATTCTGGAGATTTGTGAAAGAGAAAAATGAAGAATAAATGTGGAGATGTGAGTGGGATGCACTTTGAGGAATACTATGAATTCAAAGCTAAGGAACTTCTCTTATAAACCAGGGTTTCCAGAGTGTCTTGACCCCCAGCGGTGCACTAGGTAATCAATCCACTAGGATGTGGGAAGTAAACTTTAGAACTCATTAATATTTAATTTTTATCTAAAAACAAGAAAGGAATTTGACTTTACTGATATTTAATATTCAGACAGACCACCATACCCTCACCAGGTCTGTTACTCAGGTTTCAATTCAGGTATGTCACAGGGAAAACCACAATTTTATTGTCCGTGTTCATACACTGGGTATTGAAGTATAGGCATGCTTTACCTAAGAAAACACTTGTATTAATTATATCATTTTAATTAAAATAACATTCACAAAGTGAACAAGTGGTTCTAAGTGATTCCTGAGTAAGAACTGTGCAGGTACACATGTGCACATACCAGTACACACACATACACTCACATCGGATAGAGAATTAAAAATGCAGCAAAAATGAAAAAGAAAATAGTAGAGCTAATCCTCCCCTTAGCATCTGATGAAAGCTCTTAGCCACATCACAAGGGGAAAATTATGACAATCTTACCAACTCTGACAAGAAGGCAGCCAACAAATGAAAAATATAACTGTTCTTCAAAGAGACTTATGTCATGAAGTTCGCATGTCAAAAATGGATGTCAGGAAATATGGATTGTGTTTTTGTTGACAATAATAATGTGAGTGTGTCTTCTATAAAAATTTGCATATATGCATATTTGAAACTCTTGCAAACAAATTTCTAACTTTAAAAAAGTCTTCTAAGTAGAATGAATTACACTGAGTTTAAACCAATGTAAAAATTCAGCATCTATTTAGTTTGCAAAAACAACTGATTGACATAAGGAAAGATGAAAATTTATGAGCTGGCTTTAAGCAAAAATGTTGGCTTTACTGTTGGTTGGGATTAAATAATGAATATTGTGATTTAGTAAGTGTAGCTCATCTTTACTAAACTTCTTTAGTTTAGATGTACATATCTTTGTGAAGTATCTTTCTCAATTATGACATAATACCAAGTACTTAAATAAACTGAATTTAGTACTTAAATAAACAAAAATTTTTTAAATAATGAAGCATATTCAACCACATTGTTCTAAATATATTATGAGAGCTAAGAAGTTTTATGCCACTAATAAATTTTTAATTAACATATTTAAATATTTACTTTCTTTACATAAAAATTTATTTTTATCTTTGTGTATATTTTACAATGTTTGGTATTATGTTACAATATGTCACTTTATTTCATCAAATATAAATGCCATCAATTAAAATAGGTTACATAATTATATGTTCCACTAAGAAAGGCAAGAACACTGTAATTATTATAAGATGTCATTAGTTGTAAGAAGCATTCAGATTTCAGAGATGTTAAAAAATCTGGTGGGGTGGGGGAGAAGGGCATTTAGAGTAATTATGATTAAGTTTGGCAGCTAATAACAACAACAAAACAAAAACAGCAGTGGTCTTAACAATAAAGGAGTCTTTCTCTTTCTCGTATAAAAGTCTGGCTATGTGCAGTCCAGGCACATAGTGCCGTTTCTTCTTGAATGCACGAATCACTTTACTGCTTTGGGGCCTGCACCCCTACATCCCTATTCCTTTTGTCTATAGAACATGCCTCTCACCTACTCTGGATTAATTTCTTCTCAACCATCAGGTATCAATTTAAGTATTATTCTTCAAGGACATCTTGCTTGACTCATAATCCAAGTTAGGTTGTCCTCCCTATTACCTCTCATGTTCTTTCCTTTCCTGGCACTCATCACAATTTGTCATTAGACATGTGTGTGTGTGTTTGCTGTCTGTGCCCCTCGCTCCCCCTGGAAGGCAAGGACTGTGTATGCTTGTTTGTTTCACTTTCACGTATTCACTGTCCAACATGGTGCCTGGCAGGAAGTACATGCATGATGAACAGTTGCTGAAGAGCTACAGAGCTAACAGTTATTGAGCCCTTACTCTGTGCCAGACACTCTTCTAAGCTTTCCATCCTCAACTAAGGCTCAAACTCTATTAGGGAGAAACTTCTTCTACAGATGAAGACACCGAGGAAGAGGGGTGAAGCTACAACCCAAATTCAGTTCTTTCTTCAAATACCCTTTGCACATTTATCGAACATCTACTGTTTCAGTCACTTAGGCTACATCAGTGAGTGAAACAGAGAAAATCACTCCCCTCAGAAATCATACCATCTCTCAGATAGTAAATGACAAGCTAGGGTACAGACACTGCAGTGACTCGGGAGTCTGAGGATTTGGTCCCTACTCCACACTCCTCCCCCACGCTTCCGGAAGGAATGTTGAGGGGAGACTATAACAGACATTTCATTTTGAAAACCACACTTACCTAACTTAACTTCAGGTTATTCATTCATTCCACTTTCAATTTGTTTGTTCTTAAGTTTCTCCTGATTTCTCAAAGAAAAATGATATGTAAAACTCATTTAATCTCCCGTAGAACCTTATTCTTCTTTATATCCCCAGTACCTTCATCTGTTAAGCACAGAGTGATACTAAAACACACATTTATTGAATGAATGAATGAGGAGCAATAAATTGTCCTCTCCTATGTGCATCAACCACCCATCTGTAACTGTGAAGAGCTTCTCTTATTTTTTGTTTTGATTTTTTAGGCAATAGACTCCGTACTCAGCTCACTAAGACCATGTCTTATCAAATACATGAATATTTAGAGTGATAACTGGTGTAGTTTTCACCCCTGCAGGGAAGACAAGAGCATCAGCAGAAAGTCTCAGGAGAGGACAGAGGCATTAATCTGCAACTGTATTTGACAACAGGAAGCAGGCCAGGCAATGGGGCTTGTGAGTAAGGGGAAAACCAGAAAGGAGAAAGTGAGGAAAGAGGGAAGGACAGAGAATAAAGGCACCAGTGAGAGTGAATACATGTAACAATGCATAGTGGTAGTTTTATAAACGAAAATATTATTTACAGAATATATTCCTTGCCTCCCTCCTTTTCCTGAGCCTTTTTCATTAACAACATAAGTATTTACATTTAATTTCTTGTTGGTTCAATGTTTAATTTTTTTATGCCTAATGAAGTATTTCCACTTGAATAAATAATATTTAATATTTATTAACAAGGATTCAAAAAGCAGAAACCATTCACTTGCTTGATACAATATCCATGTTTTTTCATAAGATGAAGAAAAACATTTCCTAAAAGAAGCTTCACACTGTGACCATATGCCCATCATACTCAATGTATCTGACTATCACTGTATTCTAAAAAAATGTCCCGGCAAATTTGTCAGATAGTCTGAAAGGTAGAGAAGGGGGCGGTGATGAAAAGTGATTTTGCATCTCAGGAATTCCTTCAAGACACATCATTTCATCACTCTCACACCCAGGAGCTTAATCTGCATGGTTGAGTTATATAACATATAACACAGTAATTCTAAGTCAATTTGTTTCACTCTGGACTCTCTCCTGACATTCCCATGGTGGTGTTAACTGTGAAATGGGCTAATCTGCTATCACATCCTAGAAAAATGGAATAGTTTTGTGCACTGATGAAATATAATTCCTTTGATTATTGATTGTCTTCTCCGATTTTGAACATTAATTAGTATATAACATGCATGTCATAATGACATATTGGTGACTATTGATTAAAAGCAAGGTTCTAGAATACTGTATGCATTTGCATAATTCTAAAGCAGTGTTTTGTAACACTATTCTGGTGAATCTCTCCACCCATGGTTACATTTTCAGGTTCTACCCACTTTTACCGTTAGACACTAGAAAGAATTGTAGCACCAAATTCCAAGCTGGATTGTAAATGTCAAAACCAAAACGACAAGGCTGACTCTTTCATGTGGCATATGATTCCCCATTCTTAAGGAAACAGAAATCAGGGAGAGGATTGAAGATAGGAGAATCTTGTATCATAACAATATCACTTAGCAGCCATCAGAAACCACAAAGGTCATTCTTAGCCAGATTCTCTTGAATAAAGAAAATTGACCAAACAAAAACAGCCAGGGTAATACTGGCTTTTCCACGTTCCCATAGTTCCTAAGGTGCCACAATGGAATATACATAGCTTTGATAAAATAGAAAGTAAATGCATGTAACAATCTTCCTCAAAGGGAGGTCAAGTCATTTTTCCTGAACAAGAGGTCTTCAAAAAATAAGAAGAAACTGGAGCTTTAAATATTTCAGAATAAAGCCTGTAACCTTCACAGAGATATTTATTCCAGCTGTGTTCACATTCATTATAATGACTCTGGAGAACAGCACTGACTCATTTTAGATGATGACTACATAACAATTCATTTATAATTAATGAGTTTATTCCACCAGGTATATGATGAACTCTAAACAAATAGTGTCATTGAATCACACATGTCAATAAATTTGAGTACTAATCTGATTCCACCTAACAAAGGTAATGATAAACTAGAAGGAAAGAGAGCTGTGTCTAATTAAGGAAAATGCCCTTTGTATTTTCTAATGGTTGAAACATTAACTTGAAAATGGCCTTCCCTGCAATAATTTACAGACAGGCATTCTTTAATGGGAAAACAATTCAAATTTATGTGCAATTGAACTACAATTATTTGATTAACTTTATTAAATTCTTGTTGATTCTAGAGTCTAGGTGAAGTGTATCATTTTTTTTTATGAGTTTCATACGTTGCACTTTTAAGTTTTTCAACCTGAAGATTCAGTTGATCCTGAGAATGTCCTTAAGTACCTGCTTCCGTGACTAGCGGACAGAACCGAGGTGGCTAGGATTCATTTCACTTGTCTCTTTCCATAATGGTCATTTTATTTTTGTATTCAAGAAGCACTTGAATAAATTTAGTAGCAGCATTTACATGACTCTTTTTTGCTTTGTGTGTATTTGAAACCCAGGGAAGCATTGCTTCCCATTGACTGAAAGAAACTCCATTCAAATTAAATGAAATCCATATCCAAATGCTTAGTTTTAACTAGATACTACTGAAAACTCAGATATTCTCTGCTGTATTTACATGTAGCATGAAAGGCTTATATTGAAAAAAGAGAGAGAAAGGTCCCAAATCAATAACCTAAACTTACATATTAATAAACTAGAAAAAGAAGAGCAAATCCAAACCAAAGTCAGCAGGAGAAAGGAAATAAGAAAGGTAGAAGGGGGAAAAAAAACCCTAAAAACAGAAAAACAATAAAGAAATAAATTAAACCAAAAAAAGTGTTTCTTTGAAAAGAGCAATAAAATTTATTAATCCCTACCTGAAGTGGCCAAGAAAAAGAGAATACATAAATTACCAATAACAGGAATTAAAGAGGATATGTTTTTATAAGTATAACAGTAGAAAAGGATAATCGGGGAATATTATGAATAACTTTATGTCCATAAATTCAACAACTTAAAGTGGATGAACCACTTGAATGATGCAAACTATCAAAACTCACTCAAGAAGAAATAGGTAACTTGAATAGTCCTAAATCTATTAAAGCAATTGATTTTGTAGTTAAAAGCTGTACAACAAAGAAAACTCCATGCCCAGATGAATTTACTGGAAAATTTTACTGAACATTTAAGCAAGAATTAATATAAATTTTACACAATCTTTCACAGAAAATAGAAGGGAATACTTACTAATCTTGTGAGACCAGCATTACCTTGATAAAAAAAAAAAAAGACAAAAACATTACAAGAAAAGAATATTACCGATCAATATTCCTCATGAAAATAAGCAAAAATCTTTAACAAAATGCTATCAAAATTGAATCCACCAATATGTAAAAAGGATAACATGTGACACCAAAGTAGGGTTTATGCTGGGAACGCAAGCTTGCTTCCACATTCGAAAATCAATGAAATTCAGGATATTAACAGTTTAAAGAAGAAAAGCCACATGATCATCTCAATATAAACAATAAAAATAAAAAAACAATAAAAACATTTGACAAAAATGCAAAGAGTTTTTAGATATGACTCTAAAATCATGATCCACAAAAGAAAAAAATTGATAAACTGGCCATCATCAAAATTTAAAACTCTGGGTCTGAGAAAGGCACTGTTGAGAGAATGAAAAGACAAGCCACATACTGGCTTAGCAATTCACATATCTGACAAATGATTTATTAGCAGATTATATAAAGAACTCTCAAAACTCAACATTAAGAAAACAACCTCATAAAAAATTGGAAATGATTTAAACAGACACTTTACCAAAGAAGATATAAGGATGATAATTAAGCTCATGAAAAGATGTTCAACATAGATCATCACTAGAAAAATACAAATTAAAACCACGGTTAAATAGATACTACCACATATCTATTTGAATGACTAATGAAAACAGACAATTCCAAATGCTGCCAAGGTTGCAAAGCAATTGGAACTCTCATACATTGCTGGAGGAAATGCAAAATGAGGTAATCATTTTGCGGTTTGATGGTTTCTTATAAAGTTAAACATTCACTTACCGTATGACCCAGAAATTCCACTCCTAGATATTTACCCAGGAGAAAATATATGGTCATATAGTAAAACCTGTATGCAAATGTTTAAAATAGCCTCATTTACAATAATTTAAAGCTGGAAACAATCTCAAAATCCTTCAACTCATGAATAGATAAGCAAATTATTCAGTAATATTAAGGAATGAACTGATGTTACAACAAGATGGATGAATTTCAAATGCCTCATGCATGATGGAAAAAGACAAGCTCAAAACGTGACCTACTGTATGTTGCCATTTTGAAAAGTCACAATTGTATGGGCAAAGAACCAATCAGTAGTTTCCAAAGATTAGGACTGGGTAGAGGTGTCAACCGCATAGAGGCAGGATGAGGGAATTTGTGGGGCATGAGACTGAGGTGGTGATATTTACATGATCTGTGCACTTGTCAAAACTTATAGCACTGTATACCAAGAAGTGTGAATTGTGTGGTGTGCAAATTAAAAAGAAAATAAATCCATAGAGATCTAGAGTAACTGAATTTCACCTTATCTGATATTTCCACTTGTCTTATTTTGCTCTTAAATAAAAACTCTTTACTAATTAATCCATCATAATCGGTGGAATTACCTTTCTTCTGATCCTTGATTATCATTATCTCCCTATCCTTGACTTAACTTCTTACATTCTGCAGCATTGCATTTCTAATCAATTACCAAGTTCTGCCAAATTTTCCTATGTAATATCTTTCATATTCACTTTCTCTTTCTCATTTTTTTAGCTACCATGCTTTCCCCTTTTCACCAATCAATCACTATGTCCTACTAGCTAGTTTGCCTGCCTATAGCAAGTAGTTTGTCTTTTTGTAATATCATCTTTAAATATCATTTTCTTTCCTCTGATAAGAAATCTTCAGTGGTTTCCCATTTTTTATCATATCTGTTTCCAATGCCTCAAAATTATTGACTATCCTACATACTGTTTTCATCTTCATGACTTAGAAATCTCCATTCATTCCAAACTAATACTAATAAACCTAGTATTTACTCTTTATTTTTTTTACATTTTATACCCCATGCTAAATTATCTCTTATTATTTCTATTTAATCCTGACAGCAATTCTATGATGTAGATTTATCCCCATTTCACAAATGAGAAAACTGAGACCCAAAGGAGTAATTAAGTTTCCTAAGATCAGACACCAATCAAGGCTAAAATGGGATTTAAACCTTGTCTCCAAGCCCTGTTCTTTTAGCTTCTAAACTCTTTATAAAATCCTTCAAATTTTACTTCACTTGATCCTCAACTATCTTCTCAAATTATTTCTTCGCCTGAAAGATTCTTTTCTTCCCGGCTGATCTTTGCCAAATTCTTTAAGAAGAGTTCCTGACTACCCCACACTACCATTTAATTGCCCTCAGCAAAAGTTTTAAAGATATATATTCTTGCCACAAATCACACATTGTTCCACAATTACTCTCTAAGATATTTCACATGTATATGTTTTATTTTCTCCCACCTCACAATCTTATTCATTCATTCACAAGAGAAAGTAACACAGATTTAATGAGCACCTATTATATGCCTAGCAACGAGCAGGATAGGTCACTGATTCAAGGAGCTCACAGCAAATTCTTGAGAGCTTGAATCATGTCTTTTCCCTTTTATATTTCTGCATTCCTTCAACCTCCCCAAGAACCTATTATGCTGCATTCCACATGCTTTCAGGGCAGATGAGTGAATGCACTGGTTTGCCTTGCTCACAAATACACGACATCGGAAAGCCAGGAAGGGCTATCACAGCCCTGTGAAATTTTATGTTGAAAAACTGTTAATGATGCCATCAGGCCCAGTGTCCTTCAGGGGAGAAAATGAGCTCTTGAGGCAAACATGTAGAAGCTGCAAACCATTTGTAATCAGAAAGTGAAGTATGCAACAGGGGAAGCTTGCCAAGCTCAAGGACTCAGTGGCTTTAATGATGGGATGGTATTACCAGTGGAAATCAAAGTTGCCTACCAGCTGAATTAGCTCATCTTCACAATGAGCTTTGCTGGCTGATAACCACAGGGTCCTGAGAAATTAAGCAGACCCACAAATTACCTGCATAACATTCTGGCTAGATGTCAGAAAGTTGAATTAATTGCCTGAAAATAAATGAATGGGGTAGGGCCAAGAATCTCCTCATTAGTATTCAGCAGCACTGCTGTTTTAGGAAGAAAAGAAGAGGAGGTGGGGGAGGAGAGCAAAACAATGGGAAGTAGAGAGGGAAGGGGAACTGGGAAGGATAATGAGAAAAATCATTATTTTACAAGTGCATTGTGGGCACCCTGATTTTTCAGAGTAGTTACAGAATTTCCTAAGCTAGCCCAATTCACAATTTCTAGGAGGACTCTACTCACACTTTCCGATAGAACAGATGCTTTTGGCAGCCCAGCAATCGATACATGTGCAAAATACAAATCAGGCACTTGGACCCTTTCCCTTTATCTTCTGAATGAGAGTTAGCAACATTCAGGTGTTTTTCTTTGGCAAGAAAGTGGGGAAATGGAGAGAAACAGTGCCCAACATGTACACCACTGAAACATTTTCATCAGTGGCTTACTTCCAGCAAACGCTAGAGCTAAAGCCTGGATCCTTCAAGCATGAGTACGCTTTCTCTTACAGCATGTTTAATTTCTTCAATTAATAATTCTGCTCACTCTTATAAACCACAGTTGCAAAGCCATGTCTTGTGATGCTCATGTGCACAGCAAGTTTTTCCAAAACTTCCTGTTAACGCATCATTAGAGGACGCTGCTCCTGTGCAGCTCCTTGGAAAAAAAGCCATGCAAAGGTCATAATATGAAGGGGATGGTGAGGCCACCTTGGTGGCCAGACCCTGACATTGGCAAGCAGCTTCCTCCCTAAAAATGGCAGTTTACCAGTAACTTACCAACTATTTCTTCCTGAAAACCTATGGAACCTTCTGTTTGATCTTTGCAGTACAATCATTTCCTAAAGTCAGTTTTTTTCAGGATCACTGACATCCTTATGAAATCAAAGCCCTTCTGCACTGATTTTATGAAGCCTAAAGGAAAAACTGCTACAATTCGGCTTCATTCATTTGTGAGCCGCTTTCCTTTGTTGTCAGGAGTGATATCTCTTTGTATGATGTGTGTGCTTTGAGTAATTTATAACTAAATGCTTTTCTTCATTTTGAGTGCTGAGAATATGCCTGTCCAGGATACTTAAACCTGCACTTCTCTTTACACCTCAAGGAAGATTTCATCTAATTGTCCTCACCACACCTTTTAGACGGTATAGCACCATAAGAGTATGCAAAATAAAATCATTATTATTATTTTTTTTTTTTTTTTGCGGTACACAGGCCTCTCACTGTTGTGGCCTCTCCCATTGCAGAGCACAGGCTCCGACACAGGCTCCGGACGCGCAGGCTCAGCGGCCATGGCTCATGGGCCCAGCCACTCGGCGGCATGTGGGATCTTCCCAGACCGGGGCACGAACCTGCGTGCCCTGCATTGGCAGGCGGACTCTCAACCACTGCGCCACCAGGGAAGCCCAAAATCATTATTTTTTATGTTCCCTGTAAGTTCCTTTGTCTTTCAAACATCAAATTGGCTATTTTGCTTATATTTTTCTTTTATACCCCTAAAATTCTGCTATATGCTGGCAATAATCTTAAAAAGCAAAAATATTCTCTCTGACCTATGATTTATCTTGGTGAGGATGTTTGCTTTACTTTCTTTATATCCAGTAATAGAAAAGTGAATCTCTTTTTTTATCATACATAGATAGCAAAAATATTTTAACCTCATTTCAAAAAAACAAAGGAGATTTCGAAGTGAGAAATCAATCATCACCAAATATATGTTGAGAATCTATTTGGGGCACTGGCCTATGCACACTGAGGTATGTATTTATGTAGAAGAACTGGGAATCCAACTTGTTTTATGGATGTTTTCTTCTTCTGCTTATTTCAAGAAGCTGGGTGCAAATGATTACACAAGTGATTCATAAATTGCCACGTATTTTTTTTTCCAGAGTAAGAATCTCTTGTGACTCTATGCATATTTCACTTATCTCAGGCTCAGCCTAAACATTCTCATTTTAGGAAGAGTCTGTCAGCCCAGGAGACAAGCTTATGCTTTCATGTTTGCCCTTAAGTTTTGGTATTATTTTGGACTTGATGAATTCCTTTATCAGTTAGTGTCCTTTGGCTTGTAAACATAAGAAAATCCATCCCAAACCAACTTGAATAATAAAGAGCACTTACTGATTAAAGTAACTGAAAAAGTCTAAAGTTAGAGTTATAACTAGGCATGGTTTGAGTGGAGCCACAGCCTATTTTCTGTTTTCTTCATCCCTGTCCACTGAGTGTCAGCTTCATCCTCAGAATGGAAGAAAGAACATCTTCTCACATCTTATGCCAGGGGTTGACAAACTATGCCCCATGAGCTAAATCCAGCCTGTCACATGTTTGTATAAAGGAATGTACTCTCATCCATTTACAAAGTGTCTATGGCTGCCTTCTCACTGTGAGGGCAGAGTTGAATAGTTGCAACAGATACTGCATGGCCCACAAAGCCTGAAGTAGGCACTGTCTGCCCCTTTACAAACAAAGCTGGCCTTTCAACTCTTGTGGCTCTTTCTTGAGAGCTAAGAAACTTCTTTCCTACAATGTCGGTAAATCTCTTGACATCTCATTAGTCCACATAGCTGTAAATAAAGTAATCTGTGGCCATATAATGCCGAACTGGTAGGCTTAAACCCACTGTGGCCCAGAGCATGGGACTGTCTGTAGATTAATCAGATTAGTGGTCTGCATGGGAGAGATTCATAGGAGTAGATATGATTGCTTTATCGTTAGGACAGAGTAAAGAGAAAATGTACACAGTGTTATGGGTTGCATCCCCACCAAATTCATACGTTGAAGTTCTAGTTCCCAGTACCTCAGAATGTGAGTGTATTTGAAGATGTGGTCTTTACAGAGGTAACTAAGTTAAAAATGAGGTTATTAAGGTGGACCCTAATCCAATATGACTGGTGTTCTTATTAAAAGGGAAAAGTTGGAGAGAGACTCACACATAGGGAGAATACCGTATGAAGATGAAGGCAAAGATTGGGATGATGCTTCTAGAAGCCAAGGAAAGCCAAAGATTGCCAGCAAACCACCAGAAACATGAGGAGAAGCATGGAACAGATTTACTGTCACAGCCCTAGGAAGGAACCAACCCTGCCAAACACCTTGATCTCCTACTTCTATCAGATGAGTTAATAAATCACTGTTGTTTAAGCCACTCAGTTTGTGGTGCTTTGTTACAACAGCCTTAGAAAACAAATACACATGGCAAGACAATTAATAATGTCCACGACCTTACCATAAATTTCCCTATCTGGAAAGTGATCTGAAAGACCACAAGAAAAAAAATATCTCTTGAATCTTTCTGTGAATGACTTTCATGGTTACAACAGCCTAGTAGTACCATGATAGCAAAGAGTACATGTCAGGAGGAAAAGGATGCAGCATCGGACAGACACAACCTCTAGACAAAGAATAAATATAACTTTGGGATAAAATTAAATAGTCTGAGAAGACTCCCCACCCAATGGATCACTCAACTGCCTTCTCCTTAACCTTTGGACATTGTCTGATTCTTTTTAAACTATCCTATGTTACACTGTCTAAATCCATCAATCAGAGATTTGTCTAAGTTTAAAAGCACTCTGTTTTTAAAACATAAATATCCTGAAAGGGCTTCTATCCATTCCTATTCATACTGTTGGCATTTAGAGAGATTTGGGAGTGAGAAGGAGTTAAAGTGAACAAGAAAACCAAGCATTATTTCTGTATTGCAGGCTCAAGTAAGAAGAGTTAAAAACACCAGCCATTGATATTGTAGCCCTGAGATTTATTCAGTCACTCAACAAGTATTTATGGTGTTCCTATTTCCATATTAAATGTTAAGAATACAAGAATGAACAAAACAAACATGGTGTCTGTCCTCATAGGGCTTAGAGGTTAGTGGGGCAGAAAGGTACAGAAAGTAAGAAGAATATTACAATATGGTGTGACAAGTGCTAAATTATAAAAACTAGGGGAAGTTTATGATTCATGGATACACATTAGGACATGTAATCTGATTTAGAGCGGGTCTGGGGCAGTTTTCTAGAGGAAGCATTGTATAAGCTGAGACTTGACAAATAATTAGGATATATTCAAGCCAAAAGGAAGGGTATGAGGGAGAATAGAGGAGGTCATGGGTAGTGATAAAAGCCATCTTAAAAGTTATAGTCTTTATCCAGAAGAAAATGTGGAGCCATGAGAAGAAATATAATCAGACAGTCAATTTAAAATGATGGTGTCAGCTCAGAGCAGTAAGGATGTTGTGCTAGGTTTGGCCTTGCTCTCACAAGGAATTATTTCTGAGTCAAGTAAAGATACATAACCCTACCTATAGAGATTTAACCCTTAGTTAACTCAAGCTAAAACTATCAATTAAAAATTAACCAAAGCTTTACCCACCCAAAATAGTCAACTTACCAGTCATTATATGGAAGCCAAAGTAACCAGAGTAACGTAAGAAATTATTAAACAGGAGTTTTCTTCAGGAATGGGAACACCATGATACAACCTTTAGGCAAAATGATTTAACTTGTTAGTGATGATCATTAAAAAAGATCACAGCTATTTAAAACATGATATTAGAAATAGCACTACAGAGGGCAGATAGAAGAAGCAAAAAGAATTACAATCCTGCAGCCTGTGGAACAAAAACCACATTCACAGAAAGATAGACAAGATGAAAAGGCAGAGAGGGCTATGTACCAGATGAAGGAACACGATAAAACCCCAGAAAAACAACTAAATGAAGTGGAGATAGGCAACCTTCCAGAAAAATAATTCAGAATAATGATAGTGAAGATGATCCAGGACCTCGGAAAAAGAATGGAGGCAAAGATCGAGAAGATGCAAGAAATGTTTAACAAAGACCTAGAAGAATTAAAGAACAAACAAACAGAGATGAACAATGCAATAACTGAAATGAAAATTACACTAGAAAGAATCAATAGCAGAATAACTGAGGCAGAAGAATGGATAAATGACGTGTAAGACAGAATGGTGGAATTCACTGCTGCAGAACAGACTAAAGAAAAAAGAATGAAAAGAAATGAAGACAGCCTAAGAGACCTCTGGGACAACATTAAACACAACAATATTGCATTATAGGGGTCCCAGAAGGAGAAGAGAGAGAGAAAGGACCCAAGAAATTATTTGAAGAGATTATAGTCAAAAACTTCCCTAACATGGGAAAGGAAATAGCCACCCAGGTCCAGGAAGCACAGCAAGTCCCACACAGGATGCACCAAACCAGCTCTACAACAAACGCTAAAGAAACTTCTCTAAGTGGGAAACACAAGAGAAGAAAAGAATCTACAAAACCAAACCCAGAACTATTAAGAAAATGGTAATAGGAACATACATATCGATAATTACCTTAAACATGAATGGATTAAATGCTCCAACCAAAGGACACAGGCTTGCTGAATGGATACAAAAACAAGACCCATATATATGCTGTCTACAAGAGACCCACTTCAGACCTAGGGTCACATACAGACTGAAAGTGAAGGGATGGAAAAAGATAGTCCATGCAAATGGAAATCAAAAGAAAGCTGGAGTAGGAAATCTCATATCAGATAAAATAGACTTTAAAATAAAGAATGTTACAAGAGACAAGGAAGGGCACTACATAATGATCAAGGGATCAATCCAAGAAGAAGATATAACAATTATAAATATATATGCACCCAACATAGGAGCACCTCAATACACAAGGCAACTGCTAACAGCTATAAAAGAGGAAATCGAAAGTACCACAATAATAGCGGGGGACATTAACACCTCACTTACACCAATGGACAGATCATCCAAAATGAAAATAAATAAGGAAACAGAAGATTTAAATGACACAATAGACCAGATAGATTTAATTGATATTTATAGGACATTCCATCCAAAAACAGCAGATTACACTTTCTTCTCAACTGCGCACAGAACATTCTCCAGGATAGATCACATCTTGGGTAACAAATGAAGCTTCAGTAAATTTAAGAAAATTGAAATCATATCAAGCATCTTTTCTGACCACAACTCTATGAGATTACAAATCAATTACAGGGAAAAAAAACGTAAAAAACACAAACACATGGAGGCCAAACAGTACGTTACTAAATAACCAAGAGATCACTGAAGAAATCAAAGAGGAAATCAAAAAATAGCTAGACACATGAAAATGAAAACACGACTATCCAAAATCTATGGGATGCAGCAAAAGTGTTCTAAGAGGGAAGTTTATAGCTATACAAGCCTGCCTCCAGAAACAAGAAAAATCTCAAATAAACAATCTAACATTACACCTAAAGGAACTAGAGAAATAAGAACAAGCAAAACCCAAAGATAGCAGAAGGAAAGAAAGCGTAAAGATCGGAGCAGAAATAAATGAAATAGAAACAAAGAAAACAATAGCAAAGATCAATAAAACTAAAAGCTTGTTCTTTGAGAAAATAAACAAAATTGATAAACCATTAGCCAGCCTCATCAAGAAGAAGAGGGAGAGGACTCAAATCAATAAAATTAGAAATGAAAAAGGAGAAGTTACAACAGACATTGCAGAAATACAAAGCATCCTAAGACACTACTACAAGCAACTCTATGCCAATAAAATGGACAACCTGGAAGAAGTGGACAAATTCTTATAAACGTATAACCTTCCAAGACTGAACCAGGAAGAAATAGAAAATATGAATAGACAAATCATAAGCAATGAAATTGAAACTGTGATTAAAAATCTTCCAACAAGCAAAAGTCCAGGACCAGATGGCTTCACAGGTGAATTTGATCAAACATTTAAAGAGCTAACACCCATCCTTCCCAAACTCTTCCAAAAAACTGCAGAGGAAGGAACACTCCCAAACTCATTCTATGAGGTCATCATCACCCTGATACCAATACCAGTCAAAAATACTAGAAAAAAGAAAATTACAGGCCAATATCACTGATGAATATAGATGCAAAAATCCTCAACAAAATACTAGCAAACAGAATCCAACAACACATTAAAAGGATCATACACCATGATCAAGTGGGATTTATCCCAGTGATGCAAGGATTCTTCAATATATGCAAATCAATCAATGTGACACACCATATTAAAAAATTGAAGAATAAAAACCATACGATCATCTCAATAGATGCAGAAAAAGCTTTGGACACAATTCAACACCCATTTATGATAAAAACTCTCCAGAAAATGGGCATAGAGGGAACCTACCTCAACATAATAAAGGCCTTATATGACACACCCACAGCAAACATCATTCTCAATGTTGAAAAATTGAAAGCATTTCCTCTAGGATCAGGAACAAGACAAGAATGTCCACTCTCACCACTATTATTCAACATAGATTTGGAAGTCCTAGCCATGGCAATCAGAGAAGAAAAAGAAATAAAAGGAATACAAACTGGAAAAGAAGAAGTAAACCTGTCACTGTTTGCAGATGACGTGATACTATACATAGAGAATCCTAAAAATGCCACCAGAAAACTACTAGAGCTCATCAATGAATTTTGTAAAGTTGCAGGATGCAAAATTAATGCACAGAAATCTCTTGCATTCCTATACATTAATGATGAAAAATCTGAAAGAGAAATTAAGGAAACACTCCCATTTACCATTGCAACAAAAAGAATAAAATACTAGGAATAAACCTACCTAGGGAGACAAAAGACCTGTATGCAGTAAACTATAAGACACTGATGAAAGAAATTAAAGATGATACCAACAGATGGAGAGATATACCATGTTCTTGGGTTGGAAGAATCAACATTGTGAAAATGACTATACTACCCAAAGCAATCTACAGATTCAATGCAATCCCTATCAATTCACCAATGGCATTTTTAAAGGAACTAGAACAAAAATTCTTATAATTTGTATGGAGATAAAAAGGACCCTGAATAACCAAAGCAGTCTTGAGAGAAAAAAACAGAGCTGGAGGAATCACACTCCCTGAGTTCAGACTATACTACAAAGCTACAGTAATCAAGACAATATGGTACTGGCACAAATGGAGCCAGATAGAAAGCCCAGAGATAAACCCATGCACCTATGGTCAACTAATCTATGACAAAGGGGGCAAGGATATACAATGGAGAAAAGACAGTCTCTTCAATAAGTGGTGCTGGGAAAACTGGACAGCTACTTGTAAAATAATGAAATTAGAACACTCCCTAATACCATACAGAAAAATAAACTCAAAATGGATTTGAGACCTCAATGTTAGACCAGACACTATAAAACTCTTAGAGGAAAGCATAGGAAGAACACTCATTGACATAAATCACAGCAAGATCTTTTTTGATCCACCTCCTAGAGTAATTGAAATAAAAACAAAAATAAACAAATGGGACCTAATGAAATTTCAAAGATTTTGCACAGCAAAGGAAACCATAAACATGATGAAAAGACAACCCTCAGAATGGGAGAATATATTTACAAACGAATCAATGGACAAAGGATTAATCTCCAAAGTATATAAACAGCTCATGCAGCTCAATAGTAAGGAAACAAACAACCCAATCCAAAAATGGGCAGAAGACGTAAATAGACATTTCTCCAAAGGACACATACAGATGGCCAAAAGCACATGAAAAGCTGCTCAACATCACTAATTATTAGAGAAATGAAAATCAAAACTACAATGAGGTATCACTTCACACCAGTTAGAATGGGTATCATCAGAAAATCTACAAACAACAAATGCTGGAGAGGGTGTGGAGGAAAGGGAACCCTCTTGCACTGTTGGTGGGAATGTAAATTGATACAGCCACTATGGAGAACAGTATGGAGGCTCCATAAAAAACTAAAAATAGAATTACCATATGGTCCAGCAATCCCACTACTGAGTATATACCCTGAGAAAACCATAATTCAAAAAGACACATGCTCCCCAATGTTCATTGCAGCACTATTTACAATAGTTAGGTCATGGAAGCAACCTAAATGCCCATTGACAGACAAATGGATAAAGAAGTTTTGGTACATATATACAATGGAATATTACTCAACCATAAAAAGGAACGAAATTGAGTCATTTGTTGAGTCGTGGATGGACCTAGAGACTGTCATACAGAGTGAAGTAAGTCAGAAAGAGAAAAACAAATATCATATATTAACACATGTATGTGGAACCTAGAAAAATGGTACAGGTGAACCGGTTTGCAGGGCAGAAGTTGAGACACAAATGTAGAGGACAAATGTATGGACACCATGGGGGGAAAACCTCAGGGGGTGTGGGGATGGTGGTGTGATGAATTGGGCAATTGGGATTGACATGTATACACTGATGTATATAAAATTGATGACTAATAAGAACCTGTTGTATAACAAAATAAATAAAATTAAATTAAAAAATTTAAAAAAATATAAAGAAAGAAAGAAAGATATAGCACTACATGCAGAAGGTATAGGTACTAAACCAGCAGGACATTGTCTAAGCTTACCGAGGTAGTCAGTTACATTGGGAGCCCCCAGTGAATCACATCATTCATGTTTACACCCTTGTAGCATCTCCTCACTTGAATTTGAAAGAAAACTATGGTTTGGCGTTAGCCAAGAGAATTTGGCAAATATGTTACTGTACATATTCTGAGCCTTTGTGTCTATGGTCCTGGAAACCTTGAGCCACCTCGTAAGATGTCCAGCTACTCTGATTAAGAGACCATGGTGAACAGACCATGCAGGGAGGCCATCTGGAGAGGAGTCCTGCGATTACAGGAAGAGAGAGTCCCAGCTGCTCCAACGTCTTAGCCAAGCCTAACCCCAGGTGGCCCACACTGAGTGCAGCTGCCTGAGAGGCCGCTGGAGTGAGCTCAGTAAAGATTGCAGGATCATCACAAATAAAATGCTTGTTTGAAGCCACAAAGTTTTGTTATACAGCAATATATAACTGAAGCACTCCCCATCATCCTTTTAGAGGCAGAAATAATAAAGATTATAACTACTATAAGAGGAAAATGGAAAAGATCCAGAATAAGTGAGGCGATCGTGAGTCTAACAAACCAAGGACACTGGACACCAAGTCTGACATCTGACCTTGGGGTGAAAAGAGCACTCTCTGCTCTCTTACTGTATTGCGTTGTGTATCATGTATGTACTCATAAGACCAAGAGGTTTGGGAAATCTTTACTACAGTACTACTTTACTACTAACGACTGAAAATCCTTTCTACTGATTGTGTGTCACTCACAGTGTGAAATGAGTGTGTTTCACACTGTGTGTTTCTGAGAAAATATTTCTCAAGTCTTACAGGAGCTGATCAGCTTACAGAGTCAATTGACATCAACAGGCACCCAGTTGACTCCCGACAAGGTAGCACAAAAGATAACAGTACTTCAAGATTCTCGAGTGGATTAGTTTTCCCACATGAGGCTTTCCTCGAGGTGCCTAATAATAAGGCCTCTTGGGTTCTTTCACATTGGCCCAGGACTCATGTCTTTGGAGGCATTTTATAAATAAGTTACCCTATTCTCAAAAGACTCTAGATGGAAACACTTTAATAGAGCAGACCAAGTTTTTCAATCTCACCTTTTGTAACTGAGTATGAATGAGCTATTCTTCATGTTCTTGTAGCTTGACAGGAACAAGAAAGTGTACCAAATCATTAATTCTCTAATTTGCCCACATAACATAAAACCAGCTGCCTTTTAATATTTAATTAAATTAGTGTGCTCCCCGACTGAGTTCTAATATTCCAATTTCAATTTTCAGCACAAAGCTAATATAAAACCAAAGAAGCACTGAGTGATGTGGAAAGGGAAAATGTGAGCTTGGTAGGATAATGTGAAGGCGTCTACAGATGAAAAGACTCTTTTTTTTTCTTAAGAATCTTTTTTTTTCCTTTAGCAGTATGTATAAGATGTCCAACTAAAAATATTGCATTCTCTTTTAAGTAGCATCATGTGGTAAAAATATGTGCGAATTGAGGGACCGTTTCTTTTTTCATTAGTTAATTCCTTTGTCCACTCGTTGGACATACCTTTTGCCTGTTGTGTGTCAGGTATTGTACCGAGAGTTCAAGGATGAGGGTGAATCACACTTTCCCTACTCCCAGGGGGACTTACCATCCCTACTTCTTGCTAGGGACCTGTATATCACTTCATGTAATTTATCTAACCACTTGCCTACTGTTAGATGCCAATTTCTCTTCATTTAAAACAGTATTGTGATGTACATCTTCATAAAGAAATTTTTTCAGATTGACTATGTCCTTAGAAAATCTTTAAAATATTTCCCAGTACAAAATAACATAAATTTATTTAGAAAATTTTAGAAAACACAGCAAAAAAAAAAACAACATAATGCCATTATTCAAATACAAACATGGCTATATTTATTATATTTCCCTCCAGTCTTTTTTTTTTTTCTCTTATTTAGGTGCTTTTAAAATGGTTTTAATTATGATTCTGGTTTTGCTTTTTTCATAGAACAAGCATTTTTTCATACCATTTTATGCTTAAAAGGTGTTTTAATGGCTTCATAATAAATAGGTTCATTAAGAAAAGAAAAACAGAGACTTCCTTGACAACTCCTTTCCTTGTGTTTGGTGTTTGGACTTTGTAATAGAGTACAGCCTAAGATGCTGGAAAGAAAGAAAAGAAGGAAGGACGGAAGGAAGGGAGGGAAAAGAAAAAAAAGGTAAGACAGCAGCTTAACCTAGCTGGAAGTTTATCTATCACATGACAGTCCACAGGTAGATAGGGGGTTCTGAGACTGGTAGGGTGCCTCTCCCTTCCTTATCATGGCTTCCACTTGTGTGTCCCAGTTGGTTAGTCTAGCTCTCATTATCTTTCAGTCAGCAAGAAGTGGGGAGAGGACCAGAGAAGTGCCCTCATAATCCCTTTGATGGCAAGACCTAGGAGTGGTACACATCACTTCCACCTTGTACTTTTGGCATTAACTTAGCCTTACGGCCACTTCAGAAACAATGGAGGCTGAACATCTTACTTCCTTTAAAAATAAAAAACTGTATTGAATTAAATGACACTGATTCAATAGGCATTGTGTGTTCAGGGCTTTCAGCAGTTACTTCATTTAGTATTCCTTACTAGATATTATCAGCAGCGTGGTACCTGGAGGTTACAGAGACTACAGATAGATAAAATAAGCTGACCAAGGTCACTGCCACCTGTCACACACCAGAATCTAAATCCAAATCTACTGCTCTCTGACTACATTATTATTGCACTTCCTTATTAACCTAAAAAATCGAAATTTAAAAACATGTACAAGGTTTTCTTGTAAGATGTCTGAATTTTTAAAAGTAACTCTTGTTGAAGAGTCTCTGTCATGCATCCAAATACTAGTTTAGTAGAAAATATTTAGGTGGTTTTAGAATAAGTGCAGTCTCTGGGTTTCTGAGATGGGTCAAATAAATAACTGGTGTTTATAATCCTTCAGTTTGTTCCTATGTAAATTATGACAATGATAGTTATTGTTTTTCAAATCATTCTAGATCTTAGGGAAAAGACATTTTGGTGACAAAATGAACTGGAAAAACACTCTCCCAATACACTAGCACAATAACAGTGATATTATTGTTTTGCTAGAGGCAAGTTCAAAGTCATAATCATAGGAATACTGCCCTTTCTTCATAAGATGAGAAAATAAATAGGAACGTGGCAAAATGGACTTGTTTTTTTTAGGAAAACTAATGAGCCAATAAGCTGTGCCATTTTCTAACCAGGAGACTGGTCTGGTATTGAAGCACCTCCTTTCTGCTGCACTTACAAGACTGACGCCTTCACATTTAACTTGCAACTTTGCAGGACACAAGAAGGGACAGGAAAGGAGGAATAACTTCCTTCAGGGCATAACAGAGTTCCTCAAAAAGTGGGTGGGGTCTCTGAACTAGGAAAGGGGAATGAGGCCAGAGAAAGGCATACAGAGTATTCTCCTTTTGGGAGGTCTAAGTCATGTAGTTCAAGAACATGACTCAGAGTAAATTACAACCTCTGTGCTCCCATAGACCGTATTGCCTTTTTTTTTTTAACGTCTTTATTAGAGTATAATTGCTTTACATTATTGTGTTAGGTGCTGCTGTATAACAAAGTGAATCAGCTATACATATACATATATCCACATATCCCCTCCATCATGCATCTCCCTCCCACCCTCCCTATCCCACCCCTCTAGGTGGTCACAAAGCACCGAGCTGATCTCCCTGTGCTATGCAGCTGCTTCCCACTAGCTATCTATTTTACATATGGTAGTGTATAAAACTTTGTACACTTCCGTTATAGAAGGTTTGGTCTCAGGAAGACAGTCAATACAGTAGTTACTCAAAGAAAAGATGGCAGCTGCTCTCCAATCAACTTTCCAGGGCTACTCTTGACAAGGGAGGCTGGAGATTAATTCTTTGATTGCGACCCCCCAGGCCTGCCTCACCCCCTCCCCTCCACCACTACCCAAGTTAAGCAAGGAACTTCCTTCAGATTAGAAAAGAAGGAACTCTTTTACAAGAGGCTACATAAGCATATGGTAAACCCAACTGAAAGTAATAGACACTGGAGCAAAATGTTGAGGATTTACAATTCCTATTGCCTCTCAGGGAGAGTAGCAACGGCTAATTGAAGGGAATACACAATCATTAAATAATATGTGGGGTTTTTGTAATATTCAACATTAGCTTCTAAAAGGCTTCTACCGATTATGTTTTATTACCTGGTTTGTCAAGCATCTATTGTAAAGTGCTGTTAAATTATATTGAATTAGCTTTCCTTCCACAGAAGTGTCACCTGAACATACTTAGCTGGCTCATCAGTGCCACAGATGTGTAATTATTTATTTTATTAGGCTGTTTTTTTGCCTTTTACACAGTATGAAGTGCTTTTTCATTAGTTTTACTTGAAAAAAAAAAAGATTATTGTAAAGTGCAGAGTTCTTAGCTAGAGTTATATACTCACAAAATTCCAAAGTTCTTAAAGTTTCTTGGCCCTCTGATACTACATAGAATTTTACTTTTGATCTATAGATCAAAGACCATAATGAGAATCTTATTGAAGCTATGAATCTTCTCCCAAGAAAATGAATGTAAACAGAGAATGTTACCTAAAGCGTCAGGGTTTTTGTGGTTCCCCAGAAAGCTATTCTCTGGATGCCCAGCCCAGGTTAAGAAATTCTGAGTTAAAGGATTTTTAAATTCTTGATAAATTATGTAAACAATGAATTTTCTGATATTCTATGCTTGACTTTTCAGGTATTTATGCAGTAAATACCTGAAAGCAGAAGACAAACACATATCACCGTAATGGCAGGGACAACAAAGATCACTTCAGTCTGGATTTTGTTGGTTAAAAAAGTGATGCTCCATTCCCTTAATTTTCCCTTATCAACCAAGAATACATTGTCCAGCACCTTCTCTCCGTTGAAATTCACATGAAAAAGAGGAAAATTCCTTCAGTCATTTCAGCTTTCAAGTCTTAAAGAATTGAGAAAGCATGTCTTGGTCTAAAATCACCGAGTTCTTAATGAAATAGTGCCATGGACCTAGAGATTGTCATACAGACTGAAGTCAGAAAGAGAAAAACAAATATCATATAATTTCACTTATATGTGGAACCTAGAAAAGTGGTACAGGTGAACTTATTTGCAAAGCAGAAATAGAGTCATAGATGTAGAGAACAAACTTACGGCTACCAAGGCGGGGGGGCGAGACAAATTTGGAGATTGGAATTGACATATAGGCACTACTAAGTATAAAATAAATAACTAATGAGAACCTACTGTATAGCACAGGGAAATCTACTCAATGCTCTGTGGTGAACTAATGGGAAGGAAATCTAAAAAAGAGTGGATACATTATGTATACATATAACTGATTCACTTTGCTGTACAGCAGAAACTAACACAATATTGTAAAGCAACTATACTCCAATAAATGTTAATTTAAAAAATAGATAACAGTTAAAATAAAAAGTGTCATTGAATTAAAAAAAAAAAGATAACCAACAAAGACCTACTGTATAGCACAGGGAACTACACTCAATATCTTGTTATAACCTATAAGGGAAGAGAATCTGACAAAGAATGTATATATATATATATATATATATATATATATATATAAATGAATCACTGTGCTGTACACCTGAAACTAACATGATATTGTGAATCAACTATACTCCAATTAAAAAAAGAAAGTTATAAAAAATAAAAAAAATTTTGAAAAAATAAAATTACTAAGTTCTTACTTTTTTTTTTTTCTGAGTTCTTACTTTTGCTAGACATTGTGCCAAGCACCTCCCATGCATTATTGCATTAATTCTTACAGCAAGCATATGAGAAAGCTACTGTTTTTATCCCCATCTTACTTATAATGAAACTGTAAGAAGAACAGTAACTTGGCTGAGGTCACATGGTTGGTGGTAAATGATGGGGTTGGGACTCAATTTTTCTTTTCCAATTTGGCAGTCAGGCAAAACCCATCAGAAACAGGTGTCTTTTATCTGAAGCTCTGTGAAGGAGGAGCAGTTTTATTTCATTTCAAAGAAACAAATGACCTAAATCAATTTGCTCCTGCCCTTGATTTTGTGCAAATTTATTTATAAGAAATTGTGAAGGAAGGGAAGATGGTACTAAATTCAGAAAAATTTAAATAGTCTTAAATCAAGCAGGTAACATGCAATGCCATCTGTCCAGAAAAGAGACAAAAGACAGAACAGTAACTCTTTCCATAGCAAAATTATCACACGTCTACTCAGAATCTTCCAATCTCACTTTTCCCCTTTGAATGGAAACTGCAAATCACTGGGTTATCATGTGTTCTAAGTAGTGAGTCCATTAATCTCTTTCTCTCTTCATTTGTCTCAGATCTGATTTGACTTTGTGATAATGCATCACTCTGATCACGCTGTGCCCTGCTTGTTACAGAGTCTCCAGAGAAAGCTACAAATAGAGAAAGAAGGCTGGAGGCTCAATCCCCACAGGGTCTCAGGATGAGGAATGGCCACATGTTTGGAAGCATCTTCAACATAATCGTGGTACCCAAGGGAATTTTCAAGATATAAACCAGCAGTAAAATACTTGTAGAAGTGAATGGTAAAGCAGAAACTGAAAATGAATTATTATAACCACTCCAATTCAGTGTAAACTTTTGCTCCTAAGGATATAATATTCAGATACCTGCTGAGCATACAAATGTGCATCTAAAAAGGCGCCACAGCGGTTAATGAAGACAAAATGCAAGATTAGGGGTTTTCACATGAGAACGTAGGGTTTAGGATACTTGAATTACTTGAAATCTCACTGAACATTGTTGGTAATAGGGATTATTCCAATGTCTGCTCACTATACTTCATTCCTACGCTAGTCTATTCTAGACCAGGTGCTGGCAAGCTTTCTCTTGGAAGGTCAGGTAGTAACATTTTACACTTTGCAGGCCATTCTGTTTCTGTAGCAACTACTCAACTCTGCCATTGGAGCACAGAAGCAACCACAGACAATAAAACAATGGGCACATGTTCCAGTAAGACTGTATTTACAGATTTGGCCAGCAGATGGTAATTTACTGACCCCACATCTAGAGGACAATTTCCAGTTCTGCCATTTATTAATTATGGGCTTTGATTTAGTGTTTAGCCTTTCTCAACCTCAGTTTCTTCCCCCAGTGAAATACATTGCTTTCCCAGTAAGGAAACAATTTTTCTCAGATAAGTTTATCGAAAGTAGTTTCCATAGAATATGGTCTGGGAAATACCACTGTTCAGGTTTATAAAATCACATATAAATATGTGGTGTGTATGTGTATAATTTATTGAATACTATTATGTGCTAAACATACATTTAATACTTTACATCTGCTGTCAAATTCAATCCTCATAACTGCCTTCCATGTAGACGTAAGGTGGTTCAGAGACAGTAGAGTCCTTGACAAAGTTGCACAGCTCACAAGTGGTAGATCTGCAGTCAGTTGCTTTGGAAGCTTCACTATGCTAAGCTGTCTTTTTACTGTCTTATTTTAAATTTTATTTTATTTCATTTTATTGTGAAAAGAACACAATATAAGATCTACCCTACTAAGTTTTTAAGTGTACAATACATTGTGGTGCACAGTGTTGTCCCAAAGATCTCAAGGGCTATCAACTTGCTTAACTGAAACTTTACGTCCATTGGTTAGTAACTCACCATTTCTCCCTTCTCCCAGCCCCTGGAAACCACCATTCTACCAATCTTTGCTTCTATGAATTTGGCTATTTTAGATAACTCATATAAGGGGGATCATGCAACATTTGTCTTTCTGCAACTGGTTTATGCACTTAGTATATTGTATCGTGATAAGGACATACTGGTGATCTTGAACAGTCATGAGGGGCAGGAAGTGTCATGTACATTGAATATAAGTTATTTTTGTGGGGAATAGCCTTCTGCCCAGATCCAAACATTCCTTGGGTCACGTTTTACTAACGAGTAAAGTGACAGTACTGAAGTTTAGAGTTCAGATACTTTCTCATCCTGTTCCTGCTTCCTTTTCTCCTTTTAGCTACAGGGACCCCGACTCTTAAAGAGAAAAGTACAGGTCATCTCCTCTCCAATCTCTCAAAGGAAAAGGCCATTTTCCCACCATAGACTATGCAGCCAGTCATTGGGGCAAATTCTTACTCTCTTGCAATCTTGTTCCTTTTACCCTTGGAGTAGTGGATAAACTTCAGATTCACTTTTTCTTGCAATGCAATGGTAAAATTCTACCTTCAAATCTGAGATGTATAATAGGCATAGACACAAGGAAAAAGAAGTAGAAAGCTCCAATTTGGCATTAGATCTAAACTGTATGCTATAATGTAGTTGTTAATTTAAGCTCTGCATTAAGAGGTTTGGGAAGTTCTCTCAAGTTAATGAAAACAATAATTTTTCTACCATTTGACCACAGTCTTTGTGCTTGAGATTCCCTTGACAGGGAATGCCCCAGAGGAAGAGGGATAGTGGCCCGAAGACTCATGTAGCCCTTCTACATTTAAAACAAACAGTCAAAACAAAACCAAAAAACCTTCCACTGAAACCCTGCATTAAGCATTTCTCATGGGTTCTAGTTCCTTCATCTCTTTTTCATCTTCCTCAATCATTGGCTTCCACCCTCATATTCCACAGGAACTTTTACCATTACATTTACCAATGGCCTCCAAATTCAAGTCCAATGGCCATTTTTCAATCCTCTTAACCCACTTGATCTTTCTAGGCTGATCCTTGTTTTTGGAAATCCTCTCCTCCCTTTGACTCCCTGAGAGCACTTTCCTTGTTCTCTTACAGCATGAGTCAAATTCGAATGCTTACAGGGGCCAAGCAGATGACATAAATGACTGAAGTGGTCTCTTTTTTTTTTTCTTGCGGTGCGCGGGCCTCTCACTGTTGTGGCCTCTCCCGTTACGGGGCACAGGCTCCGGACGTGCAGGCTCAGTGGCCATCGCTCACAGGCCTAACCGCTCCGCGGCATGTGGGACCCTCTCTTTCCTCTAAGCAGCAGGACCGGGGCACGAACCCGTGTCCCCTGCATCGGCCGGTGGACTCTCAACCACTGCGCCACCAGGGAAGCCCCTGAAGTGGTCTCTTATGTTACATTCTTTCAAAACAGTTGCATTTGTACATCTATCAAACACGTAAGAGTATTCTTATCTCCTGCAGCTAACATGGTCTTGCCCATTGTTCTTGAAATTTGTGACCCACATGCCTGTCCTTAATTTTCCCACTTTTGATGGAAACATGGATACAAGAAGAGTTTCACTCTCCTCTTACCTATACTGTAAGAAAAACAGCTATCACCTAGATGATAATTAGCTCCAGACACTTGGTCCCAAGAAAACAGATTATGGTGAGACTATGGCAACCCAGAGTCCACAAATTCTACCTAAAGAGGAAGTTTCTACCCAGCTTCAGGTTATTGTTCACAAGTCTTGTTATTTGCAACAGGTGCTAGAAAGCCAGATTTTATGTAATCTCTGAATTTTTAAATGTTGGCAACACTGTGTAAGTCAAACTCAAACCCTCTAAGTGTGAGGGTTAGGATGCTAGTTTGCCACATTTGTGGTCAGAACCAGGTGGTTTCTTCACTCACTCTGTTTCCATTAGTGTATCTCCTGGTTCCTCCTTGAGCCATGTTCTTATTCCAAATGCTCTTCTTTTGAGAAAGTCCATCCCTTCTGCCACACCTTCACCCCACAGCACTTTGTTGTAACTTTATTCTCATACATTATATTCCTCCTCATATTATAGTTATTTATGAAATTGTCTTATGAGTCTCATGTGCTTGAAGTTTCTTATGGGTAGTAACCAATTTATTTGTATATGCATTCCATGTGGCACCTAGATCCATTGTTTTGCACAGGAAAGTTTTGTCATAAATATATCTCGATTCATTAATATTTACGGTCTCAATTTCTATAAAGAAAATGCTAAAAAAAAAAAAATGGCCTGCTAAATTCAAATTGTTCCAAGATTATGCAGGTATCCCACTCTGTAGATCTCCATTTGTATAGGGGAATAGTTCCTTCCTCAAATTCCTGCAAAATCTATATAGGGCCTAAGGCAGCTTTGTTCCCTAGGACAGTAGTTTTGCTAAAGGCAAAAAAGTATTCTGTGGGGGGAAAAAAGGGTGTGTTCCATGGTCAAAAATGTCTGAGAAGTTCTGGGTTAAACAATGTTTAATAGATTTCTTTATTTCAGCACTTCTCAGAACTTTTACTGCACTGAAATGCACTGTGAGTATCTAAAAGAGTAATAGAGTGCTTTTCAGACATTTTAACTCTGGAACCATTTTGTGAGAATCATTATTAAGATCTCATGGGATGGGACCATAGTTTGATTGGAACACAGTTTGGCCTAAGAGTCTAAATGCTTGCAATACGAGGTCTTCTATGAACCATCTCTCACCACTATTTTCAGTGTTGTTTCCTACTAAACAAATCCTCCAACCATTCTGAAATTCGACTTATTCTTTATTTCCTATACATATATGTTCTTACTTCACATTTTCTCTCCAAATTTCCATGGCCTGAAGTATGATTCTGCCTTCACTAAACCTAAAGTGTTATCTGTCCTTCAAAACCCAGTTAGATACATACTTTTCTAAGAACTCATCGGAAGCCACTCCTGCCCTCACTGACCTCTCTTTCCTCTAAGCAGCAGCTACACTAATTTTCTTTATCGGGCCTTTGATATATAAGACAGCCTATGCTAACTTCGTTTGTTATATTTGCCTGCACGTATCTCCTCTCTCCTCTTTAGATTAGTATCTTCTTAGGAGCTCTGTCTTTTTACCCAATGCCTTCTTCATAGAGGAAATTCAATCAGTGACTTTCATGATAAAAAACAAACAAAATAACTTGGCAACCTAAAGTGAATGTGATTACAGATTCTGAGAAGTGAAGGGGAGGAAGTGACTGCCATTGTAGCTGAAGTTTCAGTGTAGCACAATACTCCCAGCAACCATGTGTACAAGGGAGGTTTTTATCTCTCTTATAGAAACAGTGGAGGCCTGGAATTCAGACTTTCAAAATAACAAAGACAGACCAAAGAACCCCCTCCAAGGGGAAAGAAAATACCCTACCTAGAGGGCAGGAAGTGCTCTCTCAGGGAGAAAACATGTGTCCAGATGTAAGCGATTGTTGAGAAGGCAGAGACTGTGATACAGGGTAGAGTCACACAATTAACTCTTGCCGCCATCCAGCCTGCTTCTTGGAGGGATTTAGGGTATGTTCTTTAAAAGAGAGTCAGAAGCTGGAAGAGTACTTTCTGAGGTTTCAAAAAGACCAGGCAGACAAAGAATGTTTGAAAGAGCTCTCATGTTTAGAAAAATTTTCCTTTTACCTACAAGATTTAGGGGTCTATCCAGCATGAAACACCTGGGTGTTATGACTGAGGACAAGGAAGGCAAATGGCCCCAGCGAGCATCATGAAGACCCCATAGAAGGGACACAGCCAGGGAGGGAATCTCTGGGTCCGAGATGGGAGAGGTACCAGGGAGCTGGTACCCCAGGAACAAACTGCAGACCACCTAGAGCCAAGGTCTTAAGTGAAGCCCTTATTGTCGTTCTCCTAGCCGTAATATCCTGAGGAAAGAAGGTTATACTAGAACGCAGCACTTTATTTATCCCAATAAAGTAAATGTGTGGGTGGAGTCTAGAAATTTATTTTGCTTGCCATTTCATTTCCTGGCCTGTTACTTTCTCAGAAAGAAAAAAAGGAATTCGAAAGTGAGAAGTATTTACTTATATGGGAATAAATATGCATGAAAATGCTAAACAAAAGTGCAAAACCTGTATTTATGCCCATTTGCATGAATTTTAAAGCAATATGAATCAAGAGAGCTTCTAATATTATCATTCTGACTCTCTATAATGGAACAGAGAATAAAATAATATATACATTTAAAATGTATTCTATGTAGGAATAGATAAATATTATGTGGATAAATTTCTTTATGAAATAATTGACTATTTTTTTCTTGTAAACCTAATAACAACAGTTTGAGATTATCAAAATTAAGGTATCAAGCTAGTGCAAAACAAAGTGAAGCATTTTAATCTGCATATGTAAATGAGGTAACAGCAGCACGTTCAACATCTGTCAGGCTCACAGTAAATAGTGTTCCTTTCATGAGGTTTGAAATACAGGCAGGAGTGTTATGAAGGAGAATACATGAGGGGTTCTCTCACATAGAGAACCCTATGTGACATTTTTTTTTCATTTCATATTTACACTCTGCTGTGTGTGTAAATAAGCAGGTATTTTAATATCTGTACCAAATGAAAAAATATATTGCACTACTTTGAATTCTGATGCACATGGTTTATATATGTAGTTTAATTTTGAAGAATAAAATGATGGAGAGCCTGGAGATTATCAAAGTTACACCAAGAGAAATGAGAAATTTACACCAAGAGAAATGAGAAATTATCACCCTAGCCACCTTCCCTGTTGAATAGAAGTTCACCTGGAAATGCATTCATTTTTATATAAACAGAAAACACTCCATTGCCTGGTAAATAGTTGCATATTATAATATGTAGATTATTTCTAATTAACAAAAAGGAAGACATTGCCTTTTAAAGCCTAGGAAAATTATCTTATGGTTTTTGTCACAACTGATCTTTATTTAATTGTTCCATTTTAAGGATTATTTATCTTGTTTTAGCCTCTTTGATTGCTTCCTTCTAGTGCCTTATAAATTGGAACCACTATTAGCAACATCACTAATTTCCCCTAAAGATCATCTGAGCTTTCAAGCTGAAACATTGCACTCAGTTTTATTTTTCATAAAATTGAAATGGTTTTAGATGGCTAATTTTTATCATCTTTAATTTAAGCCTCAAAGGTAGCCAATTTTTTTTTACAAATAAGTAATTGCTTGGACTGAAAAATTAACTGCAATATTTCAAAGGGAAGATAATGCTGAAATGGTGTTGGTTATAATAATTAAACCCTTTGTTCAATCAAAAATAGACTCTAGCTAAAGGCCACTAAACTTTATGAGGTATATAACAAATCATGTTTCAATTTATTGAACACAGATTTTTTTCCTTCCCTGTGTTTAGTATGTCATTTAGGTACATAAATAGAGAAATAGATTCTGAATAAGTTAAGCATAGCAATAATTTGTGGCAGCTCTGATAAATCATATATATATGCATTGTGATTACATGAACTGAGAGGGCCATCACACACCAGGCTGATAAATTGCTAAGTCCAGAAAGCGTTGGTCTTCAGAGCAGCTCTCTTTTCTTTCTCGCTCAGGCAAAGACATTAGCTGTTTAACTAGAAAACCTTTACCTAATACTTGAAATAAACTTCAAAATATTACCAGACCTAGGCAGTATTCACCTATTAGGATTAAACACAACAAGATAAAAAGTATCATTTGAAAGACAGAACTGAAAACTAAAGTTGTGTGACACATTTCATTGAGAGCAAGGAGACTTGCCTGGCTGATGTGGAGAAAAAATAATACGATGTAAAAGATGATAAAACTGGAACAGAAAGCTATGGCTACATTGTAAAAGGGATAAGGATGAGACATGTAATTTATAAGTAATGGGGAGCTGCCTTAGTCAGTTCAGGCTTCTATAACAAAGTACCATATGCTGGGTGGTTTATAAACAACATAAATTTATTTCTCATAGAAGTCCAAGATCAGGATGGTCATGTTCTGGTGAGAACTCTCTTTCTGGGTTGCAAATTGCTGACATCCTCACGTGGCTGACAGCAGAGAGGAAGCAAGCTCTCTCGTGACTCTTCAAGGGCACTGATCCCATTCATGAGGGCTTAACCCTCATGCCTTGATATAATCCTAACTACCTCCCAAAGGCTCCACCTCTTAATACTATATCACTGGGGGGGAGGGCAGTTCAACATATGAATTTGGAGGGTACACATTCAATCCAGAGTAGGCCACTGTGAATTTTGCGTGGGGTGGTGTGTAAAGTAGGCAGCATTTTCTGAAGAGTGATCTGGCTGTTGTTAGCAGGAGATACCTTACAGAGAAGGGTCTGAATGTAGGGACATACTTTAACTGTAGTGGTTCAAGAGTGAAATGAGAAGTTGCTGAACACAGGTGTTGGTAGTGGTCATGGCTAGAAAAGGATATTTTGAGAGATATTGTGGAAGAAACATGGACAGGGCTTTCTATCTAATATATATGAATGCTTGAGATGATTCCAGAATTAAAAACTGGAGGTGGATTTGGGGACAAGAAAGGCTATTTCTGCATATCAGTTGAGATGGTCTAAATTGTGCTACAGTAACAGAGTCACCAAATCTTATGCTTGAAACACCAAAGCTGTTGTTGTTTGTGTTTCCTGCTCACACTCCATGCCTACGGTGGGCAGCGGGGTCTCTGCTCTTCACTGTCAGCCTCATTTGGGGACATAGAGCATTGCTAGTAAGTCCTGCAAAAGGAAAAGAGAAGGAGGAAGCAAGTACTGTCTCTTAAGCTTCCACATGGGAGGGACACATGAGACCTCTTGGCACGTGTCATTAGTTAAAGCAAATCACATGGATTTGCCTGATTTCAAGGGGATAGATATTGGAGGTATGTAGTGCAATCTACCACTTTCTCTTTTGCAATGGGCCTGCGCACTTGATGTGTAAAAACATTTTTTCTAGACTATATTCTACAAAAAACAAAGCTCTTTTCTTCTTCTCTTAGATGACAAATAAGTACACATGGACCAATTTAGAAGGAAATGGAAATGTAATTAAGTGATAAAGAATGTCCCCAGCTATGCACAGTTGGTTTTATCAACATCCGATCTCCAAAATATTTGGTTTGCCACTTACTAGGACTTTCTGTATACAAATTAGTTTCTTACTGCTGCTGCCACAAATTTCCACAAACCCAGTGGCTTAAAAACAACATTCATGGGACTTCCCTGGTAGCACAGTGGTTAAGAATCTGTCTGGGGGCTTCCCTGGTGGTGCAGTGGTTGAGAGTCCGCCTGCCGATGCAGGGGACACGGGTTTCGTGCCCTGGTCCGGGAAGATACCACATGCCGCGGAGCGGCTGGACCCGTGAGCCATGGCCGCTGAGCCTGCGCGTCCGGAGCCTGTGCTCCACAACGGGAGAGGCCACAACAGTGAGAGCCCCACGTACCGCAAAAAAAAAGAAAAAGAATCTGTCTGCCAATGCAGGAAACACGGTTCGATCTCTGGTCCGGGAAGATTCCACATGCCGCAGAGCAACTAAGCCCATGTGCCACAACTACCGAGCCTGTGCTCTAGAGCCTGCGAGCTGCAACTACTGAGCCTGTGTGCCACAACTACTGGAGCCCGCATGCCTAAGGCCTTGCTCCATAACAAGAGAAGCCATCGCAATGAGAAGTCTGTACATCACAACGAAGAGTAGCCCCTGCTTTACGCAACTAAAGAAAACCCGGGTGCAGCAGCAAAGACCCAATGCAACCAAAATTAAATAAAAAATAAATTAAAAAAAAAAATTCATTCCCTTTGAGTTCTGGAGGTCAGAAGTTCAAAATCAGTTTTACTGGGCCAAATTCAAGGTGTCAGCAGAGACACACTCCCTTGAAAATTTCTGAAGGAGAAGAGATTGCTTGCCTCTACCCACTTCTGGTGGCTGCCAGCATTCCTGAGATCTTGGTTGCATCATTCCAGGCTCCGTCTCCATGGTCTCATTGCCTTCTCCTCTTCTGTGTGAATTCTCCATCTGCCTCCTTCTTGTAAAGACACTTGTGAGTACATTGGGTCCACTCATATAATCCAAGATAATTTCCACATCTCAAGATCCTTAACCTCATCACACCTGCAGTCTCTTTTGCCATATAAAGCAATAGTCACCAGTTCCAGGAATTAGGACCTCAATATATTTGGAGGCCATTATTCAGCCCACGAAACTCATCACAGAACAGTACATTACTTCTTGTGGCTCCCACTCTGTTTGGATAAGCATATGGAAGAAAATCAACCAAAGAAATCAACCAAGAAAATCACCATTAGCATAAGCCTGTTTGTGAAAATGCCAGGCAGAGAAGACTCTAAAGGAATATTCTAACTCAGGGCAAGAGGGTGTAACTTTATATAAGGCTTAAGGTGGAAGGGTCAACTAAAGCTCATCTACCTTTGGGAACAGTTGGTCAATGAAGGTTCTTGGAAGAGGCAGGATTGATCCTGTGGCTTAGCAGCCAACAGTATAAGCTTTATTCCAATGGGTGGGAGGGAACAGTTAGGGGCTAAAATCACACACAGCATTTGCAGATGAAGAACGTCTGCAGGCAAAGACGTTAGGTGTGAGGGCCACAATGAAAAATTCTCAGGTTTTCTGTATCTCATAAACATAGAAGGGAAAAAAGTTAATCTGTATTTGTTTATAGACTTCCAGTTGTAGAAGGACCTTTGTCTAGGTAATGGAGCAGCTTCTCCTACTATATGGGAAGTTTCTATGTAAACTTGACTCTTTGCTCTCTAAATTTTTTGTCATATTGGTCTGAAGAGAATAAAAAGAAACCAAGAAAAACCAGACATTTATACATTAGAAAATGCAAAGAGCTTTCTGTGCAAGAAAATAATAGATCTAGAAAATCAGTGAGTAAAGGGAAGAATTAAGACAGGTTGAAGAACAAATAGGAGAAATGGGGAAAGATCATTTTAAATAATTGTTCGTGCTGTTAGGAATGTAATTTTTATTTATTTTTTCTAAAAACTTCAGAAAATACACAGATTGCCAAGACTAGATGCATATTCCCTACAGAGAAACTTCCTACTAATTATCTAGCCTTATACACTAAAATCCAGCAACTCTTGTCTTGAATATTTTTATATGACATTTTGGAGGTTATATTCTTTCTCATTTGGTAGGCATTTTCCAGTTATAATCTTACCTTAGATTTTCTTCACATGTAGAAGCCTGATAATGCTTGTTGTGTAAAACCATTTTGGTCACTTAGGCATATCTGAATGACCACGTCAGAAGAACCAAGCAAGGATCTTAATGATTGCTCAGCAAGCAGCCATAATTAGAGAGCCAACAAGAAATGAACAAAAGATCGAATGATAAATTTGTTCATGTAATAAACAAACTATAAGATTTCACTTGTTCTTAGACATCATATCTGTCCTGAATCCAGAGGATGATAGTGAATATTATATTCTAATCATATTCTAAACAATCTCTTTCTTTCTCTCTAAATCATCCCACAAACTATTGTGCATGGAGTAAAGATGATCAGATTCTGCCTAAGTTTGGAGGGAAAGTCCACTCTGGAAAGTGACCAGAATCTTCAACTATAAATGACAACATATACTATCATTTCGGATTTTTCTAGAGAGTTGTTTATAGCCCTTAATATTTGTTACCTTCTTTGGAGCTCACAAAATCCCTAAGAGTTAGTAAAAATAGCCATTGCATCCTGTTTGGTAAAGAAACTGCTTAAAAAATTGATGTCATTTTTGTTTACTGCAGAACAAGTTCTAGAACACAGGTGTCCTTCTACTACTCCCACACTGTCTCATAACTAATTCTAAAAAAAAAAAAAAAAAGGCATTGTCTTTTTTGGTTGGCAAATAGCTCATATTTACAAAATCCCAAGGGCATAGATCAATTTAACAATCCTTATACCCCGAAAAATTCAGCTGAAAATTGGTCTCTGAATATAAAGGCAGTGTTGGTCAGAAGTAACTTCTGGGCTGTTAGGCTGGAGAAACCCCGTCTCATTTGCTAGGCAGAAGGCCCTTATGCTATTTGGTCTGATTTTCCATGCAATTCAAGTGCATATTCTTACCTCTTAGGTTCTAAATCCAAATAAAACCCAAGAAAAAAGTTCTTCCCCAATGGTTCATTATAGCAGCCTGTTTATATACTACAGAAACCCTTTAGCAGACTTCATTAAATATTTTTAGGAAAATGGCAATTAAAAATGTTTTTAAGAAAAATCTTTGCTTAATAACATTTGCATTTTTGGCAATATGTTGTATCCCCAAGATCTTTCTTGGTCATTTTTCACATTAAAGTCTTGAATTTTCCCAATTAAACTGCAGATATGAAAATAACTCTGTGTAAATAGCAAAAAACTTCAATGGGTGACAGCTTTAACATGAAGGGGACATTCATTACCACTTACTGACCGCCCACTTACATGCACACACATCACACACATAATCTCCGCCTCATTCCCTACTCTATTTATTGTGCAATATATTTTCTGCATGATTATTATATACTAATGGGCTGTGTAATATCCTTTCCAGATTTTGTTGTAGGTATATTATAAAAATGAATAGATTCAATTATAGAAAAAAATATTAAGTCCTTGCCTACTGCTGTTTATTTTAATTGTAAGTAGTTAAGAATTTACAACTTGCATTCTTTGGCTTGGATCTAAATTATATGAAGGGTCAGATTCACATTTGGAACTCTTTGTGCATTACCTTTGCATTATAGGTAGGCCAGGATGTGAATTTCTGCTATTATGTTGTACCCATTCTAATCAAAGCATGTAAATAAGCATTTGTCATCTTCATATGTTGCAGTTGGAAAAAGAAGGTTTCATTTATTTATTCATCCATTTCACAAACATTTATTGCCTGCCTACTATGTACCAGGCACTATTTTAGGCACTGATGAAAGATCATTAGAAAAAAAAAAAAAGATAACTTATCCCTGCTGTGATGAAACATTCATTCTAATTGGGGAAGATAGGCAATAAATAAACAAACTAGTGAAATATATAATATGCCACACGCTAAACATACTAAAGAGGAAACTAAGGCACAGAAAGTGCTGGGGAGTTCTAAGCTGTTGCAATTTTAAATAAATTGTGGCCTTTCTGAGAAGCTATCATTTCTGAATAGACCCAAGGAAGATGAAGAAGCAAGCAATACAGATATCTTGGGAACATGGCAGGTAGAGGAAACAGTAAGAGCAAAGGCCTTGAGGCAAAATTGTGCATGGTGTCCTAAGGCTAACCCAGAGGCAGTGTGCCTGGAACAGAGTGAACAAAGGGAAGAGTAGTAGGAGATAAGTGCAGAGAACTAATGGTGAAAATTATACAGGTTTTGTAGGCTACTCTAAGGACTTTGGTTTTCACTCTGAGTGAAATACAGAGACATGATTTAACTGACATTCATTTGAAATGTGAAGTAAGTTGTCCGGTGATGCTCCAGCTGGCCATCCTCTGCATGGTGATTCAGCTGGATCCATGATGATCCAGCCTCTACTTGTGGCTTTATTATTTTAACACAGCTGACATATTCATTAAGAAGGAGAAAGTGAACTGGAAAGTCCACAGACGACTTTTTCTTCTACTCACACTCCGTTGCAAAGAACTAGTCAGAAGACCCAAGAAATAGAGTCCTCTCAGGAGGAAAGGAAAACCAGATTTCAATGAGCACTAGGAATGTCTACCACTGGGACAAATGTAGAAGCAGCAAAGCCAGTAAGAGAATATTGCAATTATCCAGGAAGGGAGATGACAATTATTTGAACCATTTTGGTAGCAGGAGTCAGATTCTGGATACATTTTGAAGGTAGGAACGTTGGGTATACTGATGGTTTAAATGAGGGATTTTAGATAGGAAGAAAATTGAAAGCATGATGTTACTATTTACTGATTAGAGAAGAATTCAGGAGTAACATGTTCAAGGGGCATAGCAAGAGTTTGGTTTTACAACACTAAATTTTTTATGGGATATCCAAGTTGAGATGTTGAATAGACAGTTGGGTATATGCGTCTAGAGTTCAAGAGAGAAATAATTTTAGGAACCATCAACATAGTGATAGTATTTACAACAATGTGACACAAGAGACCTAAAGAGTGAGTGCGGGTAGAGAAGAGGAAATTTCCAAGGACTGAACTCTGAGGCACTCCAATGTTTATAAGTATGATAAATAAGAAGGGCAGACAAAGGAGCTTGAGAAGAACAGCTATGAATTAGTAGAAAAATCAGCAGTGTACAGTGTTCCAGAAACAAAGCAAAAAGGATACTGCAAGGTGAGAGTCAAATCCACACTGTCAAATCCTGCTGATAGATCAAGTTAGATAAGGATTGATAATTGACCATTGGATTTAGCAACATGGAGGCCATTGCTGACCTTGACAGGAGCCATTTTGTGGAGTGGGGAAGACTAAAGCCAAAAGTTTTTTGGGAGCAGCAAAATGAGGTGGTAGTTGGAGTGGGATATGGAGAAATTCAAAGTGGATGTATGCTGATGAGGATGATCCATCAGAATGAGAACAGAGGAATACCCAGGAAGGGTGGGGGGAATGCCTGGCATGATGTATCAGGTAGACTAGAAGAAATAGGTTCTGATGCATTGGTGAGAGGGTGGGAGGGGTTCATCTCTGAGTGGAAAATAATAGTTTCATCTACTGAAGTAGAAAGAAGACAAAGTGTCTGGGCACAAATGCAGGTGGGTGGGAAGGGGTGATGGTGGGAACACGTGGGACAATCCTCTGATTGCTTCTATTTTCTCAGTGAAATAGGAATAAAAGTTATCACCTAGAACTAGAATGAAGAGAGAAGAGATGATGACTTATCACCTAGAGTGTGGGTGAGTAAATGGACTGGAGGTAGAATATTACTTCCATGCTGCTCCGAGGAACCACTTAAGCTCATGAACTTAAACCAGTTAGCATGTTTGTATGTTTTTCTCAAGCCATGGTCAGCTGAGTAGATACAAGGGCAGGTGTGAAATAGACAGAAAGTTGGGTTTTAAGAAATCTCATTTTCATTGATCATGATCTTGCCATTAAAGTCTTGATTATTTGAATGGTCTCCTTTCCCACAGATGCTCTTGAGACTGATGAATCACTGTGGATTTGGCCTCCCACAGTCCACTCTAAATTCACTTACTCTCACTCCTTTGGTTCCAAACCCATTATCTATACCTGGTTCCCCCATAGCACCCACCTCCTTTGCCAAGATTTCATCTTATTCCCACTTGGTCTCTGAAGGATATGGTTCCAATTTTCCTCAAGTGCAAGTGAAACTGAGCAGGACCCTGTGGGGCCCTCCCAGGTACAAAAGCCTTTCTGTGTTCCCTGTTTCTTGTTTGGAGGAAAAAGGCTTCAACCTCCTAGGCCTTCCCTGAGTTCCAAATGGCAGATTCAAGCAATCAATAATTAAGGAAGTGTGGGAATGAAGAAACAGAGGAAAGGCAGTCAAGAAACAATCATACAGCAATGGGCAGGGTCCTGGGCCCTCCTTAAGGGATGTGCATAGCAATATGATACATAACTTCTGCAGGACCTGGGGCCCCCACCCAGGTGGAGGATGGTAATCTCAGGCTAAGCACAAGCTTGTGGACCCCAGACTGGTTGGAACCAGAAGGCTGATGATTGAGATTCCTGGAACACCCCCTGTTACCTCTCCACCAACCAAACAGAAGAAAGTCACACACTCTGCAGCCCTCCCTCTGCCAGTTTTGCCTTTAAAAACTCTTTGCTGAAGCCCATCAGGGAGTTTGGGCTTTTTGAGCATAAGCCACCCATTCTCCTTGCTTAGCCCTGCAGTAAATTTTCTCTGCTCCAAGCTCAGGTGTTTCCATTTGTTTGGCCTCACTGTTCACTGGGCACACAAATTTGGTTTCAACAACACAAGCCCAGCAGCCTCTGAGCCAGCTTCCCAGTTCTCTGTCTCTCCAAATTCCTCCTGTTAAACCCTGTCTGCAGCCACTAGTCTGGATCATACCTGGATTCAGGGAGTTCAGAATACGGATTTGAGCAAAGAGTCCTACTGCAGAGACCTGTTCTCAAATAAAATAAGAATGAACTGAATACCACAGAGGGATGAAGCCAGAGGTACCAGAACCCCATCTATACCACCCTGCTTTCTGAGTCTGCCTTTCTCCTTCATCCAGAAGCCAATTTGGAGGCAGTTTCGGCTGTGAGTGACATGAGGTGACAGACTGCATCACGGAGTCTGTGCTCCTCACCTCGAATTGGACCACTTCTTTCACAGTCCAGATGGTTAATGGTGCTGTAAAGACCTAGTCAACATGCTGAGTTTACCATCTTGAGTAAGTCACTCCCAAGGAAATGTGAGAAATGGTTACCTAAACAAATGGGAGGTCAGCTTGTTTAGTTTGAAAAAAAAAAAAAGTCTCTCTACAGAAACATTTGGGCAGGTTTCAATTTAAGCAAAAAGCATTTTATTCATTTCATTGTAACGGTCTCTGTTGAATAAGCATGAAAAATGGTTTTCATTAGTCCTTCTTCCACATTATACTTGACAAGCAGGAGGAAAACATGAATTTTTCCTGTACTTAACAAATATTCTGTAGTGATATGGAGTAGCAGGAGAGATGCAAAAGGAATCGTAATTTTGCAAAATGAAAGGCTTGGGCCAAAACAGACCATTTATTCCCAAGAAGGAGCAAGAATATGCTAGCACATGATAAAAATAAACTGATGAAATTTCTAATATTGGAGATTATGATCAAAGATAATTTATAATTGGTCTGAAAATGAGGTGAGGAAAAAGGCTTCATTTTCATTATTTTCCTCAGCCTTATTTATTTTCCCAAGCCCCATTCATTCAGCAGGGGACCCCCAACACTCTCCATAGGTAGAACGTTTTGCCTCATGCCCTGGCTAAAGCTCGCTACCACACAGCTTATTTCACAAGCTACTTTTCTTGCTGGATCTAGGATTCTAACACTCATGTGATTTTTTCTTTCTTTTTAATGCTCTGAGATTAATTGTACTTGTGGAATGTCTAGTTTTGAAATGTAAATGCCTTTGTCCTTTTACTTTAATTCCAATTTGGATAGTAATTTAAGGGTTTAATTAACAATAAAGATGAATCAACCAATAAAATGAATACATAAACAGGGAACAGCAATATACAAAATTGAAAAAAATTTTTCTGATGCATTCTCTATAGATTCGTATTGGTGTGAGAAAGTAGTGTGTGTTTCTGTACTTCATCACACAATTTAGAATAGAGACAACCAAGCCTGAAATGTTGCCTATTCAAATAACATTTTAGGCCAGTCAGTGGCTGTGAATACAAGTAATAATAAATAGGAAAAATTGGCTATTTTGAGGAAAGAGTTACTAAAGCAAATAAGCAGTAAAAGTCTAAAAACAAAACAAAACAAAACCACTTCCCCTGTTTACATAAGCAAAAAACGAGTAACTCAGTAAAGTATGACAGAATTTGTATTGAACTCTAACTATGAGCCCAGAAATGTGCTAAATACTTCACTTGTATTGCTCATTTATCCTCATAGAGCTCTATGAGATAGATCCTATTATTATTCCTAGTCTACAGATGAAGAGACTAAAGTTCAGAGAGGTGAAGTAACTTGCATAAAATCACACAGCTAGTTAGCAGCCTTGGCAGGATATAAATTCAAGTCAGTCTGACGCCAGACTTATTTAATACAGAGATCATTTCTTAAAATATATTTTTCTTTATTAAAAAATCCTCTCAAAATATATAGAATAGTATTAAGTCTGAACATGAAACTGCATACCCATTAAAATCAGATATATATTGGCACAATTTGGGCACAATTTGAAAAGAATTTTCCCAGGGGCTGTGATACCAATTCTTGTACCACTTTTACCTTCTAGAAGCTCTCAGAAAAGTGTCAGAGGTGGTTACTAGCCTGCAACATTCAAAAGCTACAACTTTCTTAAAAAACAAGGTGGAGTATCCACTCTGGAACTGCATCCTATAAGGTGCACAAAGGAAATTGGCCTCATATCCTCACTGTGGGAACACATCAGGCTCCAGCTCATTAGGAATGATCTGGCAGAATGTATTCCTTTAGGTTGTTTTGGTAAAGGGGGAACTAGAATAATATTTTCAGCGCACACAAGTCAAATGGCACTTTTCTTTGCAGAAACTGACATGTCAACAAAAGATTCAGTCTTTTTCCTTAGAAAAGCAGGAAACAGAAAGGAGTTATTTTTTAATGTGGAACATAAATAAGGAAAACTAAGTAGATAATTTTTTAACTATTTATAAGCTCTTACATTACTATAGCACTTGACAGTTTATACAGCATTTTCAGATAAAATTCATGCATTTTGGTAAAGATCCCTTGAGTTGGGTGGGGCAGATTTTATCCTGCTCATTTAACAGAAAAGATAGAGGCTCAAGAAGGTCTAGGTGCTTGCCCAAGGTTACCTGGATTTTAAGTGATAATACTGGGCTCCAGCACAGGTATTTTGATTCCATCAAGATTTAATATTGATAAAATGTTTATTATCTGGAGGCTTTTATGGGAAATTATTTTTCTAAACAGAAAGCTCCCTTGGGGTTTTTCCTGAAGATTAATGCTTCTCACTACATACTACCCATGCCACAACATTTCACAGTACGAAATGCCAAGGATAGGACATCATCAACATCTTCATCCCCAGATCACAACAAATTTCACTTCCTGGGTTCCTCTGTGTTAGACATTTTCAAATTTTAACTTTTTCAGTCATCACAAAAACCCTAATGAGGTAGGTATCATTATTCCCTTCCCTACAGAAGAGGCTGAGAGAAGTAATTATCTTAGCAATGCTATTAAGTAATTATGTCATCAGACTATGCTGCAGTTAAAAACAAAAAATAAAAACAATCAGACAATAAACACTCCATGGCTCTTCACTACAGAGGTGTACTCGTTATTTGTTGGCAGCAGCTCTGGTGTGGCTCTGCTCCTTGCCCTGCTCACTCCAGGATCCCCCCCGTTGAGGCAGCCCTTTCTGGGACCTTATGGTCTGCTCAGAAGTTCATATCCCTTCTTCTCACAGCCTGAAGCAAGACACCTGAGCAAGTCTGACCTCAGTGGGGTGGGGATATATCATCCCTCCATAGAGAGGCAGCATGTATTTTGCACACAATCACACTTTACCAAAGTCTATATAATCTGGGTTACAGCCATTTGCTTCTTCCTTTATTGGAGTCAACCCCCAAATTTTATCTTGACATAAGACCAGACTGAAAGTCTAGGATTTTGTGAGGGTCTGTACCTAGTCTGGGTATCGCTCCTGTGGTTGTTGAGACCTATGAACAATCAATCAATCGGTCAGTCAAATTAAATATGTCTGCTTCATCCTCACACCAGTGGTGTGTTGGAACTAGCTTATCCTTAGGAGAGTCGATTGTTAAAATTTTCAGGAATTTTGCAAACATCACATTGGTAGTTTAAAATTGGTCGTCATTGGAGTATTTACACCACAGAAAGAGGCAAATGCTATACAATGTGGCTTTTTTCACTAGAGAAAATTGTACCACATTTATCAGCATATCACTGCACATTTGGCATAGACTGACAGCATAGGAACGGGATAATGGCAATAAATTCTCCCGTTTGGAAAGAAGACAAAGGAAAACCACACAGCGGTCCTAGGCCCACAAGAATTCTGGAATGACGCTAGGCAGTTTTCGCAAAAGTCCCTCACCCTAGAGGTGGGGAACGTTCCTCTATTAACTGTTTCTGTTCCCTGGAAGTAGCTCTCCAGGAGTCTGCTCTCAATGTTCTCAGTCGCCTTGTCTCTGCCCTCCAGGTGATCCTTTGTTTTCCTTTTCCTCCTTGGTTTCATCTAAAAAATACATTGGAAACGGTGCTCCTTAGAGGTCGTGTAGCTCTGGCTGCCTGCTTCTTGCCCCAGAAGATTAGCTCTGTATCTGTTTAATTCCAGTCAGTTCCATATGCCAGTAGTCACACCACCAGTTCTTTTCCACATATGTCCCCTTTAATGGCTAATAATTTGAGCCTATCAGGCTTCTGTGGGATAGTCTGGAAGTCTCTTTACCTTGAGCCATGTTTTCTGCTTGAAAGAATTTCCTGGAGACCAGCTGAACTGATTCAGATTTCAACAAAGAATATGGAAGCCACACCCTTGGTTTGGTTTTTGCCAAGAACTGGGGTTTTAATCAGTCCTGTAGCGCAAAGCTTTTCTCAGTTTTGTCATTTTTGGTTTTTAACACAAGTCCCAGAATTTCTGGATTCTCTCTATTCCTTTTTACTTCTTCTTATAAATCAGTTGATTCTTTCTTGAGCTCATCTCTATCTTGAAGTACCTTATCAAATACAACCAATAGTGACCAGTTTATGCTACAAACATTCTATTTTCCCATCTCATCACCTAAAGTTACAAGTTAATTAAATACATTATCTGCTTTCCAAGCTACTGTGGGCAACGGGTTTGCTAATTGTTTCACTACTGCATTCAATGGCTTCCTGCCTACAATGACAGTCTCTTTGCCACCCTCTGACCAGTCCCAAAACAAGTCACATATTTCAAGCATTTTTTACTGGCAGAGATTCTACTTCTGTGACAATTTTCTGTATCATTCTGAACAGGTTAGTTTAATGGTAAGAATATCCCCGAATCTCAATAGATTACGCTAACAAAGTTTATTAAAGTTTATTTCTCACTTATGTTAATGTTGGTTACAAGGGAATTGTGGCCCTGCTTCACTCCCCCTTCATTCAGGGATTAGAGCTGAAGGAGTAGTCTTTATCTGGGACATCACTGGTCCCAAGGCAGAGGAGAAAGAGCACAGGTGGTTGACCATGAAATGGATCACTCCTTCTCACATTCCACTGACCAAGAAAGTGATAGGATTTGCATATCCCCCATGGGCAGAGGCGGTAGGGGGCAAATATTTTGGAATAATAATGCAGTGCCCTGTGGCGGTAGTCTGTCTGACTCCAAAGCCTGTGTTCTTAACCACTATATCATACTCTGAGCTCCCCAAACTATGGCTTAGCTTCATTTTGTTATTTGATTAGTAACAAAAGTTCAAAGAGTGCTTTGTGACCCAGAGCAATTACTGTTGTGCTTTTTCTTTTTAATTCAACAGAGTTTTACTTTGTTATAAACTATGAGGTTATATCCAACTTTGTTTTTTCAGATGGTTTCCCACATTGTCACAATGCTATTCAGTGTATGATACATATTTTCTTCATTGACTTGAAATGTCATTCTTTTTATATATATGACAATGATGATTTGCTCAGTTTTCATATGTGATTTATTTATAGGGTTTTGATTTGATTCAATTTTTTACTTTTTCTTTTTCTTTTTTTTTTAACATATACACGTATCTATTCTTTTTCAAATTCTTTTCCCATTTAGGTTGTTACAGAATATTGAGCAGAGTTCCCTGTGCTATATAGTAGGTCCTTGTTGGCTATCTATTTTAAATAAAGTAGTGAAGTCATGTGTATATGTCAATTCCAAACTCCCAGTTTATCTGTCCCCCCTGACATTTCCCCTTTGGTGAACTTCCCCATAAGTTTGTTTTCTACATCTGTGAGTCTGTTTCTGTTTTGTAAATAAGTTCACTTGTATCTTTCTTTCTTTTTTTTTTTTTTGCTACATTTTCCTTTCTTAAGTGACACAAAGGTAGTAACAGTCAAGGTTACCAGTCAAGGTTGAACTTTCCTCAAACTAGACTGACACAAAGTTTATTTCAAACAGTGAGACTTAAGGAAAGGAGTTTGCCCACAGTAATAGAAGGTATATATCTGCACCCGCTTTAGAGCAATGAAAAAGTTAAATCATAAAAAATTATGTTTTTAAATTATGTTTTTCATCTTGAGAGATTACTTGTAATTACTTATCATTAGCTATGATTTAAAGCACTTAGAAAAATAAATACTTTATCCCTCCTATTTTATAAGTTAGGAAATGTAAACCACGTCTGTTATTTATATATTGGCACAAGAAATTTGGAGCTTAAAGCAATTATACAGATGATACATATATCACATATATATATATATATATATATATATACACACACACACACTTTGGAAATATATATATAGCTTTTTTTCCCCTCATCTTTATTTAGCTGTGGTAAATCCAGCCCCAAGATCCTGACTCTCAAAAGAATATTTTAAAAGAAAGAAGTTTGGATTGTACATTGGAGCATCATTTTTACTGAAGACTTGGTTTGAAAGTGGAGTGCCTCAAATGTCTCCTACTATTTCCAGTGTGTCTAGAGTATACGGTGTAATGTGGGACTCAAGAGACTATAGTCAACAGGGAGTTGCAGTGTCAAGATTAGAGTCAAATGAGTGGGCAGCAGGTTTAGGTAATGATTATCAGTGTGCAATTTTATAGTTTTCTAAAGCTATTAGAACCAGGGTCTCCAATCAAGATGGGAGTAGTAGGATGTGGAGCTCACCTCCTCCTACAAATATATCAAAAATACATCTACAAATGGAACAATTCTCACAGAACACCTACTGAACACCAGCAGAAGACCTCAAACACATGAAAGGACAAGAAAGATCTTCACATAACCAGATAGGAAAATAGGAAAAAGAACCAGGGTCATGCAGGAATTAAAGTCATATCTGGGCAGTGGAGGTTGAATATGTCCCAAAGGGTCTTTGACCATTGTTTTTAAGCCTGTGAGATAAAGACTGGGGAGGAAATTGTTATTTAGCTCGATGGAAGTACTGACGTCCTGGAAACAAAACCAACCTAATTGATTACGTAATAATCACTGGTTCTTTGGTCCTACTTTTCTCTTCTGATTTCCAGGCTGAAGTTTCTATTGACTTCCCACATTTGCCTACTGCCTTCCTAGTACTGATGCCCCTGAAAAACAGTGAGGTCCCAAGGGCAACGATGCAGACATCTTATATAATGACCTTTAATAATGGCTTCATTCTTATTTAAACAATTTCTAAATCATAATGAACTAATTACTAATGTATATTCTACTAATGAGCAATAGATATTTGGAACTCGACACTGTCAATAGGCTATTTAAGCCCCACACTTGGTACATTTAGATCATAGATTGCAATAGTTTATTAGTCAGAAACAAAAGATATTTAGTAGCAACAAGAACTTTTGAAGATTATACCCTGGAAGATACCTCTTTCCTCTCAAAAGCCCTCCCTTCATGTGATTTTAAGTGCTCTAACCTTGAGGTATATGGACAATTAGCTGAATTCAAGGGACATTGTTTTATATTCTTCCTAGCTTAGAAAATCACAATGAACTAACATTTCTGATTTTTTGGCTTCTACATAGGCTCACCATAAACTGAAGTAGAGATCTGGGGTAATTATCCAGAAACATAAAATCCTAGCTTTCTTAGATGTATTATGATGAAAATATTTTCTACTATTAAAAGCACTAGCATAAAAAGTAACTGAAAATTTTAATCAACAATAAGCTCATTATGTGAAAATATTAAACACACTGGCCTCACAGATCCTTGGCCTTGTGATTTCCAAATTAGTTTCAAATATGTTTCCAAGTGGTGTTTCCTCATTCTTTCCACAGGCTTCATCATCACTTTCAATCACTTATTCTGCTTCTCACAAGGGAAAGATTCTTTTCTAACCATTACCTCTTCCGTTCACTTTCAAACACTTAACCCTTCCCTTTTCTCTAAGTTCATTATCCAGCTTGGATCCTCTGATCATTTCTTTCTAGTTTGGTTTCCATAGCACTTCAAAACACCTTTCTTCCTTTCACCAAAACTTCAGTGTATTATGGGTCTAGACCAAGACATCTTGTGAGCCACGTTATCTTGATGGTGGCAGCATGAATGGTGACAATCCATTCTGTATGAGTACCTGAAATTCTCACCAGGAGAGAAAGTGTCCCGCAAGAAAAGATTTAAAAAGCTATGGCCTTGAAGGATATATGTCCTGAAGACTTTAAGAAAGAGAAAGAGAGAGAGAGAATATATGCAGACACCAGTAAGGTGGCCTGAATAAGGAGTAAATGAAACCCTGAGCTGGTCTGGAATATTTTGGATCTTTGGCAGTAGATTGCGGTACCAGATGATGACTTTATTAAAACCTCAAAGCCTTGGCTCACCAGTCTTCCTTTACACAAATAAGACAGGTTTTCCAAAAGTGAAATGGAAGATCTAATACACCACTCCATAGGTTGTTGATCTAATATCTTGAGAAGTATACCAGGCTGGGTTACAATACCTTACCTTGATTTTCAAGGTAACATGCTTGTTCATGATTGGGTTTACCCTCTCCCCCCATTTATAGCCAGAACTGTTTCCTTCCACTGGATCTTCCACGTACTTCTATTTCCACAGCTTGAATTTATTCTCAAACTGATCATGACAGTGTAGCTGTTATCAAAGTTTCATCTTTTAATTAAAGAGCATGTATACTAGTAAAACGTGAGTGTGGGAAGAAAGAAAATTGTTTTTATGAGTAATTGAATGCTTTGGAAAGACAGGGTTATAAAGAATAATTAATTATTAAAAATTTAGACATCTGTATAAGTCAGAGTTCTCTGGAGAAACAGAACCAGTAGTGTATGTATACATTACATATATAGAAAAATATTTAGGAAATTGGCTCAGAGAATTATGAAAGCTGAGAAGTCCCAGGATCTGCAGTTGGCAAGCTGGAGACACAGGAGGGCTGTGTAGTTCCAGTCTGAAAGCCAGCAGGGTTAAGACCCAAGAAGAGTCAATATTTCAGTTGGAGACCAGAGATCAGAATATACCAATGTCCTATCTCAAACAGTCGGGCAGGAGGAATTCCCTTTTACAGCAAGTCCCCTACATACGAACCTCAAGTTGCAAACTTTCAAAGATGCGAAAGTGCATTCGCGTGTCCAATCACATAAATTAGTTCATGTGTCTGGCGTACATTGTCACATGCGTGCATCCTCTACAAGTGGTTGTGCTTTGTGTGCTTTACTGTACAGTACTGTATAGAGTACAGTAGTACGGTATCCTTATTTCAAGCTAGATCTGCAGAGCTCACTGAACTCCTTGCTGTGCAACACGAAGAGCTTACTAATGAAGACCTGTTGGAATTGGAGGCCCAGAGAAAGGACGAGGAGAGACAAGAGGAAGAAGAAGTAACTGAAGAACTGAAGAGATTTGCGACACAGGAAATGGCAAGGGGATTTTCTTTATGTGAGGAGGCACTGTTCGTTTTTGAGGCACAGCATCCAAATGTAGAATGGTACACTGAGGTTGCAGCAGCCGTTCAGAATGCAAACCAGTGCTACCGTGTCATTTGTGAGGAGAAAAAAAGAGTTACTATCCGGACATCACTGGATTGTTTCTTCGAGAGGGTAGATCGAACTGAATCCAGCAAGGAACCAGAACCTGTGCCATCAATGTCAGGTGTGAGTGAAGTTGCAGCTTGCCCTCCATCCCCTATTGCTGATGATCCTGCAGCCCTACCATCTCCCACCTCTTCTCCCTCCTCCAGTCAGTAACTCTTCTTGCCTGTTCACTCGATGCCAGCCCCTGGATGCCAGCTGTTGTACTGCACTACTGTACTTTTCAAGGTACTGGACTGTAAGATTAAAAAAGTTTTCTTTATTTTTTGTTTGTTTTTTATGTATTATTTGTGTGAAAGTATTATAAACCTATTACAGGCTAACTTTGTTGAACTTACGAACAAATTGGACTTACGAACCATTCTCAGATTGGAACTCGTTCATATGTAGGGGACTTACTGTACTCAGCCTTTTTGTTCTATTCAAGTCTTCAATTGATTGGATGAGGCCCACCCACATTAGGGAGGGACATCTGCTTTACTTGAGTCTAACAATTCAAATGTTAATCTCATCCAGAAACACCCTCACAGATATGTCCAGAATAATGTTTGACCAAATGTCTGGGCTCTCTGTGGCCCAGGCAAGCTGACACCAGAAATTAACCATCACAGCATCATCATTGTGGCATTTATTTTAAAATTAGAGAAATCCACAAGAATTTTGAACTCAGATGCCGTGTATGGAAATTATAGATGATATATTATGTGTATGGTTTATGTAAAAGAGGGGATAACTCTTGCTATTTGGTGTTTTAAAGGTCCCTCTGAACCTGAAAATATCCATCATGGCCATTTCCAGCCTTGGGTAATGTCAATCATCAGACCACTCTTCTCTTACTATTGACAGCTGAGCATTGTTAGAAAAACAACCACACAATCGTACCAGCTGCCGTTATAACCAATCCACGTTACCCAACGTCCGCGGGCCTATCAAGACAGCTGGGCAATCGTTTATCTCTAGCTGACTCTAACTTCATGCAATTTTTGTTAAACAGCTTTCCTGCTTTTTCCACTCATATAGAGTTCCCAAATGCATGTGCATCTCGTCACTTTCAGCAAATGGGCATCTTGCCTCCTACTTGAGAAGATAAAACCATATTACATGAATTGCCTCCACTTAGCTCAATTCAGCCACAGTGAATATCACCCCTCTTTCTCTCTTACTTTCCTCTGACTTCAGGATTTTCCTCACTCTGTCCCTTGGCAATCTCACTCATTCCTACGCTATAATGGCACAAGGTGTCATTTGACTACTGGGTGTCCCCAACTAGACTTTCTGCTTATGCTTTAAACTGAGTGCCCTTAAGTTCTTTAAGATTCCTTCCAATTCTATAAAATGTTGTGGGGTCTATAAAATTATCTGGATGGTAGTCTTTATCCTCCAATTCATTTATTCAGGTCAAGATAGGTGAGAGGGTTGGGTTTTTTTTTAATCTCTGGCACTAGAATTCCATAATCCTTTTATTGTGTAGAATCCAATACCCTATCAAATTCTTCCTCTAGGACTTAGTCACATAATGCATTCACTTTGGCCATCTCAATTATGAGTTTATTCCTGTTCTAAAGTGAGTTTGCATTTCCCTGCTTCTCCAAACGACAAGCTAAATGAAAGATCCTTGCCAATAGATTTCTTAAATGATAACTTAAAGTTGCCAAAATGCTCTCCTGAGAATTCTCCCTTCACTCGAATAGGATCTAAGTGTGATAGACACGAGCTCCCTGAAGGCCATACCTGCCAGCTGTCACCGAGTGCTTCCAGGTGGGCATCTCAGCTAATCGTCAGTGCTGTTGGAGGAATCGAAATCCAATTACAGTGACTCACGGCAAAGGCAATTTACCTTTCTTTCACAAATGGAAGGACGGAGTGCCAAATGCAGCAGGTTGCATATTTTTGCTCACAAAATATATAATTTGTCAAATTATTTTTCTCTAAACATTTTTAATGGAAATCCTTGGCAGGCCTATACACTAATGATTTCCATGTTAATTTAGACTCAGGTCTTTCATTTTATCCTCAAACTCTTTGCATCTCTCAGGTAGTGCTATTATGCTTTTATTATAATCACATACAGACCATTTTCCAAGGAAGAGGGCATCTCTGTTACATTTAAAGTGCTCTGTGATTCTCCTTGGATGGCTTGTGCTGAAATTAGTAATTAGAGGCTGGATCAACTGCAGGGCAACACTGAATAACTTCTTGCATGTTGAATTATGTGGACCCAGAATAAGGGAAAGGGGAAAGAGAGTTTTCAAAGTTATGAAATCTCTTCTGTCAAATTTACCTTATTAAACGTGATTTCCAGATTTCAAAAATATTAGAATATCATGCATTTTACTGATAAGTTTGATTTTCTTTGGCTATTTCAAAAACTTTCCTCAAATAAAATTTTAAAATTTTACCTCATCCCCTAATGACAGGGCCATTTGGCTGCCAACTTTATTAGGAATAGAAAGGGAGAGAAGATGTGCTTTAAGAGAAAAAATCATCACCTTCCATTATATAATAATAGACCAAGGGTGAAGGTTCTTGGGCTCTGAAGTCTATGTGAGCTACATCAGTGGTCTTATTAAAATTCATGTCACGTTGCAAGTTTGTTTCTGCTGAAAACTGCTCTGCTTAATCTGTCATCAGTCAGATTTTAAGCAGCACTCCTCTTACCTTTAAGAATGTGATAATGTGTCCTACGAAGCCATCAAACTCATTTTGTATTTTGTTTAGTTTAACCCTTCAAGACACTGTTGCCAGAAGGGTAGCGAGCCCAGGGAAGGCCATTCTGTTTGCTACACAAGTGCTGGCTGCCCACCCTCCAGGTATGCATCTTCTATGTTTTCCTTGTCAAAGCTAAGCTATTCAAATTTCACAGCCCTAACAGTTTTTCTTCTCTTTTTCTCTCTTTGCCCTCAAGATATTCTCAGAGGGGCTTTATTCAATGCCATATGATGCTGAAGCTGTATAGGAGGATATGGTAATTGCATGCAAGCTACAGTTAAGGCCTAATGAACATTATGTTTATGAAGAATGTAGCTCTGATTTCTAAAAGCACTTTGGTAAATTATACAAATTAAATATTCATTACTTTGTACTTCATTAGTTCACATTTGTAAGACTTTTTCTTCATTATAATAGCCTGGAGTAAAAGCTTTTTGTTTTGTTTTTTTAATATATTTTATTCTGTTATTTTTCAGAAACTCTTTACTTACAGTGTTAGGAGAAAGCTGTATTTTTCCATGGGGAGGCCATAATATTCAGATTTTTCTTTTTTAAAAAACTACATATTTATTTCATACAAAGAAAGTGAATATGTGTGTGTTTGCCATTCTTATTTCAATAGTCAGCATAAAAATATGTAAACTTTTCATTCTAATTTTCACTCAGAGTTTACTTACTACACTTATTCCTATAAAAGTTGTTACTTCATTAGGGAGAACCCTTGGTATTAAGTTAAAAATACTTCAGAATTATAAACAATGTTCATTTTTCGTGTTGGAATAACTTTACAGTGATTGATTAGTCATCAGGCTCTGAGAAGTTAAAAATCCTTTAAATAGTAGGTTGTTTGTCTGAGACAGGTGATAAATAAACAAGCTTCTCTGACACATGGAAATTAAAATAGAAAAAAAGAGTTATGATTGGAGCTACTCTTGTCCACTTCTAAATACCCTAGTTAGCTAAAATGTATTCTTCCCTCAATGTATTCAGCAAACGTGTGCATGTGAAATACTGAAAATAAGTAACTGTTCCTCAAATTCTATCAATCGAATGTCTGTTGCAGCCAATCATACAGTTACACTCGAACAAATAGAAACAGGTGACTTAAAAATGTATTTGTGGGCTTCCCTGGTGGCGCAGTGGTTGAGAGTCTGCCTGCCGATGCAAGGAGCACGGGTTCGTGCCCCCGTCCGGGAGGATCCCACATGCCGCGAAGCGGCTGGGCCCGTGAGCCATGGCCGCTAAGCCTGCGCGTCTGGAGTCTGTGCTCCGCAACGGGAGAGGCCACAATAGTGGCCCGCGTACCGCCAAAAAAAAAAAAAAAAAAAGTACTTGTAATCAAATTAAATGTCTCTAGATCTAGAGATCTTCAGATTTTTTTCATTTAAGATTTACACAAATGGCAATTAATATTGGGTTTTTACTAAAAGATGTTGGGCAGAGAAATGAATTCTGAGAAAAAATTTTTAAAGATTACAGATAAAATGGTCTGCCTGACTTGAAATGAAATGATATTTAAATTTTAGGGAGCAGTGATGGGACAGAAGACAAAAGACCTGAACTTGAGTTCTGGATGCATCATGTAGTCTTGCAGTCTTCATAAAACCCTGTAATCTCTTTAGACATCAGCGACCTAACTTGGTAAATGGGAATCATGATACTTGTTTTGCCCACTCCTCTGGTTTATGGTGAACATACAGTGAGATTATGAAACATTAAAAAAACCTCTTAAAACATAAAATACTCTATAGCTTAGTGATATTAGAAAACCAAATCTTGGGCTCCATAATTTCATATACAAAGATATCAATAATAAGATATTAGCTCCATTTTAAAGCTTGCAAAGTGAAGAGAGAACTGTGGTCCAGCCAATTAATGAGATGCTATCTCCTCTTGAGTGCTAGCCGTATCCTACTCTATGAGCAAACTTCAGAGGGTCATCATTACATCTTTTAGGTGAGAGCTTATTCATTATTCTTTTTGCTTCTAGAATTTTTTAAACTGACTTTTACCTCTTAGGGAATTTAAAGAAAATAATAGGGTCGTAAGCATAAGCTTTCAGTAGGAACTTGAAACAAAAGACAATGGGTGGCTTTGTAGGTGTTAAAGCTACTTATTTCAAAATTGAAAGAATCCAGAGAATGTCATGAAGTGAGGAAAGGAGCAATGTGATGACTCAAGAAGCTAGAGAACAAAACAGCAACTAGAACACAGGCTAGGAAAAACGTGTTGACTGATTGTTTTGTTTTTGCATAAGTTGGGAAAGAAGCTCTTGAAAGCAACTGAGAAAGAAGAAAGGTAAAAGTAAAGACCCTACTTCAGAAAACTATGTGAAGCTTTGATTGAGATAGAAGTATTTTGCCTGTATCAAAGAAAACATTACTAAAAGGAAGAGAGTCTTAGAAGCCAGAAAAGCAATCTACAAATAGATTCTGATATGTTATAAAGAAACAACATTTGAATTTGTCAGCAAGATTCCTTTGAGGAGAGAATGGTAATTGGATAGAGTCAAACACAATAGGGAAATTGCAAGTTAAAGCAATGGGATGGATAGGGAGCTTCCTACAGGTTAGAATGACAGGCTAGGATAAATATTAAGACTAGCAAAGAGTTAAGCTATAATCCTGTTCTCTATTGATCTAAGTTCATTCCTGACATTAAAACTTGTTTCAAATTCACTTTACTCAGTATGTCTTTTTTTTTTTTTTTTTTTCAGAAAAATCACAGAACCATGATACATAATTTCAAGTAGTTCATTTAGCCATCCACTCCTTCAATCCTTTCAACAGCATTCCAGCCAATGGAATGTCTGGCTTACATATAGACACCTCCAGGGATGAGATAGTCATGGTTTCCTGAAGCAAGATATGCCACATTTGGTGACTTTGCATGTGATGAAAGTCTTACATTAAGCAGAAATCAATCTGATACAGCTTCTTCCCATTGTACCTGTTCTACTCTCTTAGGGTCACACAGCCTCCCAGCTCTGCTCAGTTCTGTATTTTTTACTTTCTCATACGAATGTATGGAACAAATACACAAACATTATATACTGTGTTATTATAATCCATCTCCTCTTTTATCTCTACAATGGAGCAGAGACCCCACCAAGCTCCATGTCTTGACATCACCACAGGTCCAAGGTTCTGTGACAAACCCACATTTCCTCAATTTCCCAGGAGGAAGAAAACTTACATTTGATAAATCCTGTGATGTCCCAGGGATATGACATAGATTATGTCATTCATCAACTCTGTAAAACAGGTAATGTTATTAACCACTTTAAACAGATAGTCAGTTTTATCCTTTTACATGTAGAGACTGACTATATGATTACTTTCCCAGGCACTAAGTTTCCATGTGTACTCTTGAATTCCCTAATATATATTCTCTTTCAGTATTCATATTTTTATACTTTTTTATATTTGCTCTTCTAGAAGTGTTTTCCGATGAGGCAAGATATAAATAAAACAGATGGTATTTAAAATTGACATTTCACAGACAGAGTGCTGAAGCTCAAAGAGGTTGAATAACTTGACCAAGAGATGATCAGACTCTGGAAAATGGATTCTCAGTAACTGAACTCTTCAGAATCTAATTTATAAATGTAAAGTTTAATTTACTACTTTTAGTGGAAGATCTATTGTGGAAGGACTACTGATGCCCACCATTGATTGCACAAACACTGGAAGACCAGATCATAAATCAAATCACTGAAAAAGGAGTCTATGATGCCAAAATTATATTTACATAAATATAAAATAGCTTAACTTTTAGTCTTTGTCTAGAGATATTTCAAGCTAAGAAGTTTTTTAAAATGCACACTAAGATTATAGCATTAAATCTCAGATATTTTTGAAGCAGACTATCCAGGCTTTATTTTTCAAATTTCTTTTCTCAACGTTACCAACTAATCACCTACATTTTCAGCCACAGGGCTTCCTAATATTGTAATTTCAAATCGCATGGTAAATTAAATATACTTTAAATATTTAGGGAGAAAATATTGTTAATATTCAAAAATACCACATTTATTTCAGTAAAATTTGTTTTTTTCCATATCAGGGTACAACATTTTTTGACCTCATTCCTACATAGTAGGGATATGCTCTGTCTGAGACACGGAGGCCTGGCCACATACTGTGAAATGAGTGGGATGTTTCCCTTGAAGAAAATGGGTGATAATTAATGATGGGAAAAGATCTAGGACCAGGAGGAATGGATTCTGAAGTCCAGGGATGGAGGACTCTTTCAAAGAGCCCAGGTTCAGAGAATAGGCCACAGTCATAAGGACACAGGCCTGGGGCTGAGAAGGAGCCAGTCTGGGGGACCCCTAAGATGAGAAGGGCAGGGTGATGAACTCTAGGAGTCCCTATTTCTCTCATAGAACTCTAAATTATCATATTCTGGTGTATAATCTTATTATGGAATCCTCATGTTTTCAGGGAAATTTTCTTAAAATGTCACTTCTAAGTGTTGTGTTTGGTGGATTTAAGGGAGATGCAAACTTGGATTTCCTTAGGAGAAAGGAAGGGGATAATGAAAATTACATAAGTGACTAACAATATTTGCCTCAGAAAGTGAGCCACAGAATTGGGGAAAAAAGCAGTGTTTCTCCTGATGGTATCTATAAATATTGTCTTGAATTTTAAATTTTGACAGTCTCCATTGAATTTTCAAATGGATATGTAAAATCAGGGACACATGGTTTTAATTTTTATTTTTAATATTCATTTATTTACTTGGCTGTGCCAGGTGTTAGTTGCAGCACTTAGGATCTTTGTTGTGGTGTGTGGGATACAGTTCCCTGACCGGGGATGGAACCTGGGCCCCCTGCATTGGGAGGGTGGAGTCTTAACTTCTGGACCACCAAGGAAGTCCCCAGGGACACACGGTTTTAGAGAGATAAGTATGGCAATTTGTTGTACTTACACTGATAATACAATTAATAGAAAACATACTCCTCTTCTTGTTTTATAATTATGCAAATGAATAATAAATGATCATCAAAGGGAACTTATAGCCATTTTAAATTCATTATAAAACTAGCTGTTACATATTTTGAGATTTTTTTCAACTAAGGCATCTTTTATATTTGGAACCAGATTTGTTAGCCTCTCAAAAATCAATAAAGATTTCACGTTTCTAAAACATCATTCACTAAAATTGATTTGAAATAATTTAAAAAATTTTCTGCTGTCAGAGACTTCAGAAACACATAATAACTCATATTAGCTTATATTACTCTTTAACCTACAGGAATTAGGAAATTAAAATTTGAAGTAAGCTCAGTTCAATTATATTTTAAAAGCTAATTGGTGCTTTCAACTCTTTCATCTTTCTTAGTCCTGTCATATAAATATATGTTATCAAGAGTATTAACCTCATCTGAGAGGAATACAGATTTCTTAGGCTATAGACTCAAATGTGCAAAAAATGTCAATTTAATTTTCTATAATTGCACTTACTTTCTGTCTTGAACCTCTGTTCTATCTGATATTTACTTAATCTTTGTCAATTCAGAGTAAAAAAATAATTCAGAGTTTTCTCAGTCAATTTATACATTTTCTGAGTCAACTTTTATTTCCCTTTCAGCCCCTACCATTGTGTACAAGTTTTGAGAAGGCTCACACAATGAGTCTTACATAGACTCATGCCAGCTCCCCTGACTGTCCTTGTGCATGGCTGGTCTCCAGTTTTCAGAACCTGGAGGCCATCTGATTTCTCATTCAGTCTCCATTCACAGATTGCAGTCAAACTTGCTGCTGCATTATTCTCCCAAGTAATGTAATGCTACTTCTGGTCTATAAGATCTTTATCAACTACTGCTGTGCTTTTCTCTTGTGCATGGGTAATATTCAGATGCTGTCCAAAACCCCTCTGGACCTACGCAAAACACACTGGGCTACCTCCTTCCTTCTCTGATCAGATACCTGGAGGGGCAGCCCTATGACTTAGGTTAGGGCTCTTGGTGTGACTTCCTAACATGTCTGGGTAATTGACTGATCTTATTCCACCAAGACTGGTGGAGGAATGTGCTCACAGCAGGCTGCATGAGCATGGGGAGGCTGAGAGTGATGGCCAAGAAGTATCAGTCCTCAGGGCATTGTGTTCTGTTCTTCAATAGCTGTAAATTCATTGTATACACCAGATTCCTGTGAGTCCAGGTGAATGGTTAATTTTCTTGTACATAGGAAAACACCAAGCCCTTCTTAGATATTTATTAGCATCTAAGCTCCCTCTTGTTCAAAACTTGCCCCATAGTCCCTCCCTGTGGAATTTTTATCTTCTTGACAACATCATGCGCTTCTCTTACAAGATGTTTATGGAAAAACCCGTTGGCCATAAGTCCTCCAGGGCCATGGATTTTGAGATAAAAAAAGAAAGGCATTGTAATTATTTCATGATGTATATGTATATCAAATCATCACATTTTACATTTTAAATATATACAGTTATATTTGTCAATTATTCCCCAATAAAATTGTAGAGGGAGGTATTGAGACTCAAAAATGTTCTCTGTAAACTTTTATTTCTGCCATGAGTTTTAAAAATCATTATATGATTCAAGGATGTATTAGATCATTTTAAAATACTCTGGGGTTGAGAGTCCATCTGCCGATGCAGGGGACACAGGACTCATTTGATGATGCATTATTTCTAGTATTTTTGTATCACCTATGATTTTATTTCTTTAAAGGTTTGGCTTTATTTTATTTCAGTCAAACTAACCTACATAGGGAAGGACTGAGTCCAGCTTTTCCTATTTATTAAGGCTGGGAGTTAAGATTTCTGTTCCATAATATAAAAATGACTTTCCTAGTCACTTTCTAGAATGTAGATCTTAGGTCATTCTTTAGTAAATCAGTAAAAACTCCAGATTTACTTTTGTCAAAGTGCTCTTCACATAAATACTCTCCTCCACACAAAACACAAAAACATGAATTCTGACATATGTCAATGTCAAATATATGTCAAAGTCAAATATATGACTGTAGTCTATAGATACTTTCTAAGTAGAAATCACGGCTGATGGGAGTATCAAACAGTATGATCACTAGAGTAAATAATTCAGCAGCATTTAGAAAATTGAAACGGAGTTAGCTAGCAAACCCATGTCTAGGTAAATACCTTAAACAGACTTAAATATGTGCATAGGAGACACTTACAAGGATGTCATTACAGCATTCTTCCAATGGTTAAAATCTGATATATTCCGAATGACTTTCAGTAGAGGAATCAATAAATAAAATAGCAGTACTTTAAAGCAGCTAAAAATAAATGTGATCTATATCTACCAGCACTACTAGGTCTCAAAAACAATGCTGAGAAGAAAAAGCAAGCTGCAGTTTCAGATTAGTACATAGAGTGTGAGATAAACTGCATGCATTTAAAAGCACACAGAAATAGAAACAACATGTTATTCATTTGCATATATACTTATAGACATCGTACAAAGTAAAACTGGATACACATCAAATTCTTCATCTAAAATGTAAAATATTCTTGGTCAGAAATGTTAGTCTTTTTTTTTTTTTTTTAACGATGTCTTTCAAGCATCTAGAATTCCCTCTGACACATAGTAGGGGTTCACTAAATACTTACCGGAAAATGCATTTATCATAGTGATTGCCTGGGAGTTGGCCTGGGAAGCAAATTAAATGGGGAGTGGGAAACAAGAGCATCAACTTAATCTGTAATGAAATGTTCCTCTTATCTGGAAAGAAAGAACAAAAGAGAGTGAGAAAGAGAGAGAGGAAAGGAAAGAGGGGAAAAAGGACTTGTAAATATTAGTAAGTTAACTTTCAGTTGTTAATTGGTCCATGGATGTCTTTTATAGCTTCCGTCTGCTTTTCTGTGTTGTTTAGCTTTAAAAAAAATGCAATCTCATAAACTGTAACCCATAATTTTAGAAGCCATGGGACTTGAAAATTAATAAGGAATTTTAAAGGAAATTCAGCAGGAACACCTTCACCCTTAATTCTAAGCCCTTGACATTTTATAATTATATTCTAGTTGTCTCATATGTATTCATTTGGTTTTCTTCTTTAAATTGTGAGCAACTAATGTAGAATCCCTCCATCTTTAATTTGCCATGTTTCTCTTAATCTCCTGTTTCAAAAACTGGCTTCTAGCCTCAGTTCCACATGTAACTAGCTGTGTGACTTCCATCAAGCTGCTTAATCACTGTGTAACTTTGTTTCCTCCCTTGAAAATTAGTCATTGTCAGTGATCTCTCTCTGAGCCCCTCTCATATTTAAGATTTTACAACTTTACAATCTATACTTCCTTTTAGTTCTAAAATTTGATATTGATTTTCCTACTAAATTCTTATTACACGTTTTGTAACTTTGCTACAGCAATAAGCACACTCTCTCCCCTGCAATGACTACACAGTACATGGGAGGACACAGTAAAGATTTGCTGTTTTAGGGTGAATAAGTCCTGGAATGCTAATTAAAATTGTTGAAAGAATCAAATCTAATGTTAGTTTTCTGTATTCATAAATGTTGCATTAATTCAAGCCACAAGGCTATGAGAGAAGAAGCTGTTTATTGGATTGTTTGCTTAGGGCAAGTCAGTGGTGGAATACATATTATTTCGTCTTAATTTTGCAACATATTGTTATGAACGTGCATATTGCCCATATCTTTCCCCCATGCCTTTGAGCAATCATAGATCAAATGGCATGTAATCTATGACTGAATCTCTGCCTTTCTCTGGCATGATGCTTTTGAAGCCAGTGCAAGGTAGACCTGTTTCTGTGTGACTTTTAAGTTCCATTTCAACAGCCCTGCTTGAAAATCCAGTTACTATGGTGATATGTACCACTGCAAATAATCTCCTTCTCAACGACTGAAGTTATACCCTATTCAGTAAAAGTGGTATCTATGGCTTAATGGTTCAGCAAAAGGCCAACAGATCTATGGTCTTATTTCCAACTGAGAGGTTTTTAATAAGCAGTTTGAGCTCCTGAAATCTGAGAAGACTGAACAGGCTCTGTCTAAATTTAGCAGGGTCAATCTTTACACTTCCTCCACAGATTAAATACTGTATAAATTGGCATATGCTGAATCGGCATGCTAATATTTGACTCTTTATGGAGGCAATGGAAGAGAAACAAACCGAATAATCCCTGGGTCTTTGAAAAGAAAAGAAAACTGACTTACAGGGAGTGGACACCTCTCCCTCAGAGTGACAGTCCTGCCAGGAGCCCCAGCTCAGCACAAACTCACCCAGCGGGTCACCCACCAGCCTCCTGGAGCTTCGATTCTAACTCTCACTCTCTCAGAAGATAAGGAGAGGGGCTTCCCTGGTGGCACAGTGGTTAAGAATCCACCTACCAATGCAGGGGACATGGTTTCGAGCCCTGGTCTGGGAAGATCCCACATGCTGCGGAGCAACTAAGCCTGCACACCACAACTACTGAAGCCCACATGCCTAGGGCCCATGTTCCGCAACAAGAGAAGCCACCGCAATGAGAAGCCCGTGCACTGCAACAAGGAGTAGCCCCCACTTGCCGCAACTAAAGAAAGCCTGTGTGCAGCAACAAAGACCCAATGCAGCCAAAAATAAATAAATAAATATTTTTTTAAAAAAGATAAGGAGGGTGCAAGAAGGGCAAGTCTCCTATCACTGCAGAGAAGTGATCTTCTTTGCACTCTGAGTGGCATCTCTGAGTGCATTTTTCTTAAACATATTATTTTACATAAGGATTAGATTCAGTAACAGCATATGTCATGGGTTATGCAGTACTGTGGTTGATTTGTTGCATTAACACCTTCTATGTCCTATTTATATGACAAACTACATGCTATGGTAGATAACTTTGTAAACTGCTACCCTATGAATACCTCAAAGGACAGAAACTGCTTTCTTCATCTTCATACACATCCAGCAATCAGCACATGCCTGACTAGCATAATGACAGGCACATGGCGCCTCATAGTGTTTTGGTGTGAATAAGATAAGTGGGTAAGACATGAATAAATTTAATCAGAAAGTCTTCTGATATGGGAAACGTTTCCAGATATATTCCATCTGTTTATCACAGTTTATTTTTAGCTGTTTTTAGGAGAGATTTTTCTAAAGATTAGTTAAAACTACCGGTCAAACGATCCCGTGAAGGTACCAGCAAGTAAGGAAAGCAAAGAAGCTATGTGTTCATAAAATGAACCAATAAAAATTACGATTTTAATCAAGGACTGCAAATTAACAGGGTCGCATTCTGTAAATAAGAACATCTGATGACATAAGCAATTAATATCTTAAATTAATATCTGCTCTGAGATAACTACACAGCTTGAGGCTAAATGCAGGCTGCTTTAAACACTCTAGTGTGCACTATTGGTGATAAGGCCTGAGTCAGTAAATATTTTTATCATTAGATGGTACTTCTACCTTGGAGACTATGGTTTTAATTGTGCTTTCTATTTATAATTACTAATCAAAATTCTATGGGCCAAAAAAAAATTCTCTTAATAATATTGCACTATATTTTCACTGAGAAAAGATTAATTCTTCACTTCATGTGGTGTGTGTGTGTGTGTGTTTTCCAAGTTTGGCTACTACACAGTCTCAGTCAGCCATGAGTCCATATGTATTTGAAACCCTTCCTAGGTGGCTAGATTGTAAATAACTCCAGATCAAAATGCTGAGAAACTTACCTAAGCTCAGTGACCATTTTCCCAGCTTACTTACAGATAATCACAGTTTCTTTGAATCCAACTTTAAAAAAGATCTTTCTGAACATGAAATTCATGAATTGTATGGTTTTCGATCAAATCATTTTGCAAAACATATTTAAAATAGGTTTCTAAACCATCCGATTGATGTGGTTTCTCTCCTTCCTTAGCTTCCCAAGGAGTCCACAATCCTAATTGCCTTTCTTTTTTTTCTCTGCTGACTCTTGCTGTGGTCCCTTTTCCTCCAGTTTTATAAATATAAATGCAGTTTAATGTACTGTCTTAGAGCTTGGCAATCACATTTTATTTCCTCTGTCATCTCAACAATTCCCCACCTCTTCAACTATACTGCTATGGATGTGACTCCCTAAATCTACATTCCAATCCTAAATTCTCTTCTAATTCCAGACCTGCCATCTAGAACTCTTTATTAAAATAACATATCTGAACAATATGTATGTGCTTCCCCTCCCCCCTCAGTAATCTTCTCTTGACATCTCTTTGCCTTATAAATACCTTTTCCAGACACTATTGCCCCAAATCTCAAATCACTGTTAATTTTTTCCCTTCCTTGACCCCTACATCAAATTAGTTCCATCCTGTAGTTTATGTCTACATTATTCTATTTCTTTCTTCCTGATCATTCCTAGCCCAGCTGTCTTTGTTCAAGTTCTCATTACCTTTCAGATATACTATTACTCGAGTCACCTAACTGGCCACCGGATTCCTTGCTCCAAGTAACTAAGGTAACACTGCCTAAAGTGACTCAAGTACATAATATATAACATTATATAAACAGCTGAATTTTTAAGTCATTCCCCCTGGTGTGTGTGTGTGTGTGTGTGTGTGTAAATCTCCATTTTTACCATTTGACCATTTAAAGTTTCTGTGTCATTTGCTCTAGTACCTGGAAGTCTCATACACTGCTGGTGGGGATGTAAAATGGCACAATCACTAAGAAGCTTGTTTGGCAGTTTCTTATAAAGTTAAATGTGAACTTACCATGTGTCTCAGTCATTCCATTCCTAGGTATTTATCCAAGAGAAATTATTTAAGTCATTTTGATAATCACCCTAATGCATTAGATTAACCAATTTTTAAACCAGTATTTTTCAACGTATAATGATAACGCACAAGTGTGCTTTTGTAATGTTTCACAGCACCCTAAATCAAGCACATTAAAGTGCTTGGAAGCAACAGAACTTCTCAGAGAATGGAATGTTTGGGGAAAACATCCTCTCTAATTACATTAAAGAAACAAGCAGGAATATGGTGCTAACTTCATTATTTCTCCCCCAAAGAAATTGAACTTGTCTTCAGTTTTACTGGCAGACTTGATATGTGTGAGTTTATTCACCAGCTCATTGATGTGAGCAATTGCATTTACAGTAAACAAAACTAATGAATACAGGGAAGAGGTGACTGTTGGGAAGTAGCAAACAGGACTTTTTAGTCATTAAACCTGTATAGACTCTGTCAAGCTCCTTTCCCTGAATACCACCAAGGACTTTACAACTGTTATTTATTAAATCTGTCTGATCCTGATGCAAGAAGAATAATGGCATCACCACCTCCTTTTTGGAGTTAGAAAAAGAAATACCTCTAACAGAAAAAAAGGAAGACATCTCTTTACTAAATAGCCAAGGACAGGGAAGAGTACAGAGCCTTGTTCCAAGGCTGTGGCCTCTGAACCTCAGACATCATCAGCTAGGTGACTTCAAGTAGGCCAATTACATGAGAGAAAGGAGAGGGATTTAGCTAACCATTCACCCAAATTTGACGTTCTCAATTATCACATGTAACACCATATCTTCCTTTGTATCCCCCATATGACACATGATAGGTACTCCACATATTTTTGCATTTTAACACTTTTATTGAGGCATACACGACATATTATAAAATTCACCCATTTAACATATGCAGAATGATTTTTAGTAAATTTACAAAGTGACACACTATTATCACATTCCAGATTAGAACATTTCTATCATCCCCAAAAGTTCCATCGTGTCCTTTTGTAGTTAATTTCCTTTCCCTCCCCTAGTCCCAAGAAACACTGATCTGTTTCTGTCCTTATAGTTTTGCATTTTTTAGAAATTTCATATAAATTGAATGATACACTATATAATATTTTACATCTGAATTTTTTACCTAGTATGTTCTTTAGTTTCATTCATGTTTTTGCGTGGAACTGTTTTATTTTTTGTTTTTTTTTTAATCGTTGGGTAGTGTTTGATCGTATGAATATGGCACATTGTGTTTATCCCTTCACCAGTTGATGAACTGTGGACTGTTTTCACTTTTTGTCTATTATGAATGAAGTTCCAATGAACATTTGCATTACAAGTCTCAGGAACATATGTTATTTTTCTCCAAGATACGTACCAAGGAATGAAATTACTAGGTCAAATGATAATCATATGTTTAACATTTTATGGAACTGCCAAATTGTTTCCCAAAGTAACTGTACCATTTTGCAGTACCACAAGCCATGTATGAGGGTTCTGGTTTCTACACATTTTCTCCAACATTTAGTATTTTCAATGTTTTTATTATAATTAATTTAGTGGGTGTATATTTAGCTGTATCTCACTGTGTGTGTGTTTTATTGGTAGCTCTCTGGACATATAATTAAGATACGATAAACTGAGCATGTTTAAAGTATATAATTTGTTAAGTTTTGACGTATGTATACAACCATGAAATAATCACCACACTCAAGATAACAAAGATATCCATCACCAACAAAAGTTTAATTTTGCCTCTGGGTAATTCCTCCATCCCACATTGCCATCTCTACTCCATGCCCATGAAACCACTGATCTGCTTTCTGTTACTGTGAGTTAGTTGCGTTTTCTAGAATTTTATATAAAAAAATTCATACAATATACATTCTTTTTTATCTGGCTAATTTCACTCAGCATAATTATTTTGAGATTCATCTATGTTCTTGAGTCTCTCATAATTCCATCTTCTTTATTGCTAAATAGTAGTGCATTGTAGGGACTATGGTTTACCAATTTACAAGTTGAAAAGCATTTAGGGTGATTTTTTCCCTAATTTTTGGCTATTACAAATAAAGCTTCTATGAACATTAATGTCTAAGACTTTGTATGTTCATATGTTTGCATTTCTCAAGAGTAAACACCTAGGTGTTGAATGGCTGGAACATAGGTAAGTGTATGTTTAACTCTTTAAGAAACTGCCAAATTGCCTCCCCAAATGGCTATATTTTATGTTCTCACCCAAGGTATTAGAATTCTAGTAACTCCATTCTTACCAACACTTGGTATGATCAATCTTTTTAATTTAAGGCATTCCTGTAAGTGTGCAGTGGTATGTCACTGTGCTTCTATTCACATTTCCTAATGACTAATGATATTGAACATCTTTTCATGTCCCTTTATGAAAAATACTTGCAAACCAATATCTGAAGGAATTATAAAAAGAATTCTCAAAACCCAATAATAAGGAAACAATCCAATAAAAAGTAGGCAAAATATTTGAACAGACCCTTAGCCAAAGAAGGTATATAGAGAGCAAATATGAACATGATCTGAGCTCATTTAGATAATCTCCTCACCTCAAAATCCTCAAATTAATCCCAACTGCAAAGTCCTTTTTGCCATGTAAGGTAACATATTTCCAGATTCTGGGGACTAGGACATGTACATATTTTGGGAGGCTGTTATTCTAACACAAGTGTCATCCCATACATTTTGGTATGTTATATTTTAATTTTCATTCTATTCTAAATACTTTCTTATTTCCTTTTTGAAGTCTTCTTTGACCTACAGGTTATTTAAAAGTGTGCAATTATGTTCCAAATATTTATAAATTGTATAATATCTTTGTTATTGATTTATATTTAATTACCTGTCATTAATAACATTCTTTATATGATCTAATCCTAAAATTTTTGAGACTTGCTTTGTGACCCAGAATTTGGTCTGCCTGTAAATGTTCTAAGTGTGCTTGAATGTGTATTCTGTTGTTGTTGGGTTCAGTGTCCTATAAATTAGGTCAAGTTGATTGACAGTGTTTGATATTCTTGCTGATTTTCTGTCCACTTGTTTGATCAGCTATTGCTATTGGGTGTTGAAATCTCCAACTGTAAATGTAAACTTGTCTATTTCTCCTTGCAATTTTTATATCAAGTATTCTGAAGCTCTGTTATTAGGCACATAATATATTTAGGATTGTTATATGCTCTTAATAAACTGGTCCTTTTATAATCTTCAAGAGACACTTTTTATCTTTTATAATATATTTGTCTTAAAATCTATTTCATCTGATAGTGATATAACCACCCTGGCTTTCTTTTGCTTCATGTTAGAATGGCATATCTTTTTTTCATTTTTTTACTTTAACCTATTTACATCTTTATACTAAAGTGTATTTCTTATAAGCAGCATATAGCTGGCTATTCTGTTTTATCCAACATTACATTCACTGCCTTTTTATTGGAATATTTAGACCATTTACATTCCATTTTATTATTGATATTGCTGTGCTTAGATCTGTCACCTTGATATCTGTCTTTCATTTGTCCCATCTTTCCTTTGTTCCCTTCTCCTCTTTAATTGCCTTTTTTTTTTGGATCAAGTCATTTTTATAATTCCATTTTATCTCTTTTGGTGGCATATTAGCTAGAATTCTTGTGTTAACATTAATGATTACTTCAGGATTTATAATACATTTTTAACTTATTAAAATCTACTGTCATGTGATATTATATTATTTTACATTTTGGTATAAGAACAATAAAACAGTATACTTATGTTTTCCCTCCTTGTTTTTGTGCAATCGTTGTCATACATTTTACTTTTACGTACGCCATAAATATTATAGTAAGTATATTATTGCTATTTTGGTTTTAAACTATAGATTATCTATTAAAGAGATTCTTTGTGTAGATCCATCTTTTTGACTAATTATATTTTTCTTGTGCTTAAAGGACTTCCATTAACATTTCTGGAAGTGAATGTCTGCTGTTGAATTCTTTCAGCTTCTGTATGTCTGAAAAGGTCTTTATTTCACCTTCATTTTTTAAACAGATTTATTGAGGTATAATATACATAGTATAAAGTTCACCCTTTGTAAGTATACAAGTCAATATATTTATAATTCAGTACATTTATAAAATTGTGCAAACATTCTAAAATCAAGTTTTGAACATTTCCATCATCCAAAAAATTCTATCATTCCTTTTTTCAGTTAATCCCTGCTCCAGGTCTCAGCCCCAGGCAACCACGAATTTTTTTCTGTCTATAAATTTGCCCCTTCTAAGCACTTCATATAAATGGGATTCTACAATACGGTCTTTTGTATTTGCCTTCTCTGAAGTAATATAATGTTTCTGTGGCTCATCCATACTGTAGTAAGTGTAAGTAGTTCATAATTTTTATTGCTAAATATTACTTCATTATATGGATATACCACACTTCATTTTTCCTTTCACCAGTTGATGAGCATTTGGGTTGTTTACAGTTTTTGGTGATGATGAAGAATGTTTCTATGGACACTTGTGCATGTGTCTTTGTGTTGACATATGTGTTATTTCTCTTATGAGTGAATAACTTCATTTTTGAAAGAGATTTTTACTGGGTGAAGAATTCTAATGTGATAGGTTTTTTTTCTTTCATTATTTTAATGATATTGCACCACTGTCTTCTAACTTATATTCTTTCACATGAAAAATCTGCTGTCATCCTTATTTTTGTTTCTCTCTACATAAAGTGTTCTTTTTTCCCTCTGGCTCCTTCTTAGGCTTTCTATTTGTCACTGGTGTCAAGCAATTTGATTTTGAAGTGTCAGTGTAGTTTTCTTCATGTTTCTTTGTGTTTCATGTCTGATAAGCTTCCTCAATCTCTCAGTTTATACTTTGCATTAAATTTGGAAATTTGGGGCTATTATTTCTTCAAATATTTTTTTTTCATCCACATCTCTCTCTCATCCCCATCAGTTCTGCTTCTCAATTGTCCTAATCTCCACTACTTTCATTTCTCCTCATTTTCAGGTTCAGCTTTCCACTAACTGTCCTCTCATCACAAACACTTACACCTACCAGATGGTGGTTTGTTCTTTTCTTCACACTCTCTACACTGTGCACTGCATTGATGTTGAGTGCAATAAACACTTCAGCTGTTCAAAAGCTGTTCTAAAATTTATGACATAGTTAGCTTTGTTAATCATTGTTAACCATGCTGGTTGTCATGAGAGACTGAGCTTTGGTTAACCCCAATGACTTCTCCAAATGATAATAAGTGACACATTTTTAAAAAGAAGTACCTTAAGAGAGTACTAAACACAGTGGAGTGAGTAACTCTGGGCATGGAGGTGTGTAGGATTTTCTTAAGAAAGCATCATGGAAGAGGTGATGTTTGAATTGCATCATGAAGGAAGAGTAAGAGTTTGTCAGACAAATAAGAAGGGAAATAACATTCTAGGTAGAGAAAACACTGCATTCAAGACTCAAAAAGGGAAATAACTAAATATCTTTTGTGTACAGTGAAAAGTTAAAAAATTCTGTAACATGTGGAGAGGTTATAAGGGCAAGTTGTTGAAGGACTACTCCAAAGATAACAGTCCTATTAAATCCTTTTAGAAAGTTTGTTCAGTAAATGGTGTGCTAAAAATATTAAAACAAACAAAAATAAACACTGTTGGCTTTGTTTTTTGCATCTGGAATTTCTCTAATTGTCCACCACAGATAATTGTTCCAGGGCCAGGAAAGCCCAGTCTTTCCCTAGCTCCCTCTCTGACTGCCCTTAGTACAGACAACTTTAATGGACTGATGACTCAACCTCCACACTGATCTCCCTCCAGAACTTGACTTTTGTATATGCCTTCTGGTTCTATTGACCATGATCTCTGGAGAGAACTTTATGCCCTCCTCTTCCCACCCCCATCTCCCCACCGCCCACACACACACACCCTGCCTTAGGTTACATAGCAGTTACCTGCTGGGTCTCCAATCCCCCAGCCTTCCTCATCAGACACCTGGATCAGGCAATTAGCAAAACAAAGTCAAAGAGTGGCTTCAAGCAAAGAAAAAATGTGTTAGAGTCATCAAGAGTATTAATATTGGCCTTTTCCCCCTTATTAAATATAAAAGCAACAGTCATTAAAATATTAGAGTTCAAAGAAAGCTAGGTAATGAAACTTCAACAAATTTTCTCAAGTGATAGGCCTATGAATGGCAAGTTTTTACAAATTAATTATGAGTATAAGAACACACTCAAACACAATAAAAATAGTAAACTGTACAGGTTTTCTTCAGAATTAAATATTTGTCTAATATCCATTTTCTCCACTGCCATGAATTTCATTAACCAAAATAACATGAGAAGCAAGAAAAGAGACAGAGAAGGAAGAGTGTGGTATAAGATAACAAACATGAGTACTCATTATTGGACTGTAACGCAAAGTAATATTAAAATGTAAATCCCCATAGCATGAATTTAGAGAGATTTGCATGATATCAATGTCATTTATTATTAGTTTTTCTGCACTTAGAGATAAATGTAGCCAAGAAAATCTCCATTTTCCTGGCTGCAAATTTTCTGACTATGGTATAATATTAAGCTGTTGAATTGAAGAGTGTTGTCTGCTTTAACTACTAGTTTTGAATATAACATAAGTAATCAGCATGAAATAGTATTCTTAGACCCCTCATTGTAATCAGCATGTCATTGTTACAATATTATGGTACCCAAATAAAGTAGAGTCTCCTCCTTCTTAATTTTTGAATAAGTGTTTAAGGCATAAATTATAATAATTTCCAAACACATGAAGGACAGCTTTGTAAGAGTGCATCTTTCCCCTAAAAATGATAAGAAATTCACTAATGAGTCCATTAAAGGTGACAAGACAAAGATCTCTTGGAGACCTCATCAAGCGGAGACAATATGCAGGATTAATTCAATGTCCATTCAGCTTTCTGCGCTCTGACAGGAAACGAGATTTGAGTGACAACTTTATTTAGCAAGTCAAAGACTGCTGAAAATTTTATGAAATGGTGCAATTCACATGCAAAACAGGGCAGAGTTTTATTAGGGGAGTTTGATATGATACTGTGAAAAATGTGAATAATTCTCATTAGATATAAGTTAATAAAAGTCATGAAATATAAATTAGTTTCAGGCTTGACTTGCATGAAGTTGAATTTGTGTTTGTGATAGTGGTGTTATCACTGTACGTTTATTAAACGGGATCTCAGTTATTGTTCTGTCTCCTTTTATACTCAACTCATTTGAAATCATAATGGTTCCTATTAGTTAGGCTTCATTTAAAGCTATCATTGATTGTTTAAACATCCATCCTTAGAGATTTATTTATAATTGCCATTTTTGGTTCTCAGAGATTTTGCTTCATTCAAGAACAAATTTTTAAATTAAGAAACTGTCTTATATACACAGATATACAAAGCAAGGGTTACTTATACTTCAACAACTGGAAGATTGAATTCTAAATTTTTAAGGGGTTAGTGGAAATATTCCCATCTGAAAAAGCATAAAGCTGTATGAATTAAACCCACTGGGAACAATAATGCACATGTATAAATTTTATAATAAATATAAAACTTATTAAACTATATTGTTATTTTACATATTATTATAAAAGAAGCTAAATTTTAAACAAAGAATATGGCGACAAAGCCTAACTTTATTCTATTGTATTCTATTGTAATCATGATAACACAACTTAGTGTTCACAGAATTGTAAACATAAAACATTCACTAAATAGTTTACATTTTTAAATCTTAACAATATATAAGTTCAACAGATATTTGTGTATGTTTAAGGATGTTTTGACAAAATAACCATTTCTAAATTGTTAATACATTAACCAAAATAGCACTATTAAAAAAAAACAACAACAAGATGCGGCTGGCAAATTCAGTTTATGCTGATTTCTATTATTTCAAACAATGAAATTCTTAGTGTTAGGTCCATTTTGGGGTATTTTAGGAGTATTAATATACCACTATGTCCCAGGACAGAAACCAAGATACATAAGCCTGAAAATTCAAATAAGATCACTTTCACAATAGTACTTCAATCATGGAGTCTCTGGCCCCCCCCCCCACCTCTTTAACCATCAAAAAGTTGGCATCAGGCTAGTTGTCTGATGAATGTCCCACAGCACAGATGTGTTCATTTCCTGTGATATCATTTTACTGGTTCCTCTGATCCCTATGTCTTCTGTAGATAGGTAGTGAATTCAAGTTAAATATGTTTGGCAAGAATATTTTCTAAGGGATGCAGTGTACTTTGTATTACATCACATCAGGAGGCCCCTGATGTTTGGTTTTCCCACTAGTGCTGTAAATTTGATCACTGGATTAAGATGGTGACACTAGGATCTCTCTATTATCAAGATAAGTTTTTCCATTTGTGGTTAGCAAACAATCAATAGGGTGATACTTTGGCATCATGCGAAGTCTTTTGCCTAATGGTTTAGCTTCAAGTGATAATACTTACTTGAATCAAATATTATGTTAGGGGTTAAAAATGATTTGTTTAATTGCATCATTCCTTCTGCATTTAAGTTGGCATTCTCCTATGAAGTTCTTGAGAGAGCTTCAACATGAGTTATTTGCTTACCCTGAACTATAGTCCTAGCAAAAAGGTAGGATGCTTAATTCTCTTTTTTAAATTACCAACTTCTAAAGTAAGGAGTTCATTTAATAGTACTTGCCAATGGTGACAAAAGAGAGTTTAGTGTTCTGTTTTATTGTAGTTGTTAAATATCAATATAAATTCATGATTTTGATATATTCAATGACTTTCAATTAATTGTATTATTTATGATGATCAAATTTGGTAAGTTGGCATCCTTTCAAATTGGTTCCCATATCCATTTGATATGATTTCTTTGATTACTTTTTTACTTTCTGGCATAAAATATCTCAAACCTGGAAACAGCTATTTTTCCAAGAATTTTTTTCTATGTAAAGTATTTAGAAATCATGGTTTGGACACCAAGAGTTTCTTTCCTCCTGGAGTATCAGCGATTCTAGGTTTTCTCAGTGGACAGAATTAGAAAAAATATACATTCTAATATCATGAGTTCATATGGATAGTTCCCATTCAAATGTAACATTTCAGAGTTTTACTTCATTTCTTGGATTCTGTACTTATATTTCTTTTCTCTTATACTTAAAATTTGTTTCCTACTAACCTTAGTATTCATTCTTGCTCTATCCTACAATATTAACAAAAATAAATTCTAAATAACTGTACCAGTATTATCAATACTAATGGTGAAACTACTGGCTGTAGTTTAATATTTTTCACAGTTGTTTTTTGTCCTTAGAATATATACCAGTAAATGTATTCAGAGTCTAAAGCCATTAGAAATACTTTTCTTTGCGTGTGGTTGTTTCCAACTTGGCATAGAGTTAAATTCGTTCTCACTCAGAAGGCTTCCTTTAGTTACAGTTCTGCAGTGCTTCATTAAAGGCACATACTATGGTTGACTCAACCATCCCCCTATGAATGTCCCATTGTGTTGTTTCCAATCTTTTGTTATTACAGTTTGCCTTTAATTCAAATCTCACCACGCACCTCTGATACTATGACCTCTATTTAAATATGAAACTGAGGTTCAGAGAAATTGAGTACTTTTCCCAAGTTTGGATAGCTGTCTGAAACCAAAATCTTGCTGTTCATTTCCAAGTACAGTGCCCCTCAGGCATCCCCATCACCATAATCGTTAACCGTTTTCTGTGCTTCATTGTTTCCAGGCATCTCTGTGAAAATGAACAAACAAATGAACAAAAGAAAAAAAGCAAGTCTCCACAGGCACATTTGGATCCAAATGAATCTGTGAAGAAGGCCTGGGCGGGAGCGGTATTATCTAACACCTACGGCTAGAACTAGCTCAATACCACCCCTACCCAGCCACCTCCTAAGGCATAGATAATTCACTACACACCCTCACTTTTGCTTAACCAAATGCCATATCTAATTGCCAGCAAAGTGGAGTGGAATGCACAAATCCTTTGTGACAGTTGATACTGATCCTATCTGCTTTGGTATCAGTGTACAGAGTTACATTGAAATAATACAGTTTTATTAAAATTTCTCTCTATTCAACAGTATGAGATCCACCGAAAAAATACCTGATATGAGTCTAGGTATAATATATGAAGAAACAGTACATGATTAAGAATTTGTTTTAGAAGCCCTAATGAATTTCCTGACCATAGACTGTTTTCACATGACAGAAATTAGCCACAACTTCAAAATGGCCACTAAGATGTCATTGTTTCAAAACTAGCAGAAGCCCACACACTCTACAGGAGTGGCTTGATTTCCTGTAAGGGTGAGTGTCAGAGATTCAAGGGAAAGATTCTGCAGGCCCTTTTCCACTGATGCTTTGTGGTAGAAGTAGGGGGAGGTAGTGAACTGATTGTTCCTTTGCATATAGAAAAAAAAATAGAAACTCCTCTTGGTTTGAATTTATATTTCATTTTCATCAAGCTTACTTTGTCCTAGAAGATAGTGTATTACAAAGTTTCACCTCTGGAATTCATGATGGCAATCCATCTCTTTCCCACATCTAAAGCTAAAATTGGAAGTATTCTCCTTATTCTGTGAACTACTTTTAAATGACATGCAGGAGAAGAAAGACACTGTAGTTAAATATATAAAAATAAATTTTCTTGGCTTACTGGAGCAGCAAACAAATATCTATGAGTAATGCCCCTATATCGCCAGCTAGAAGGGCACTTAATAAAACCCAAACAACTGTCACACACAGGTTATAAGGTCATTTCTCACATGTAAGATAAACTAGAAATCTATCCAAAGGATAGAATCATGGAGAACGTTATGAAGTTTGCTGGAAAATAAAAAACGAGTTTCACATGTTATTTCATTTCCCAAGGCCACTTTGATAAGCATACACACATATTGTCAATGCATGTTGGGCCCCAGTGCGTGTTATGGACACAGAAACAAGCAAGTTCAAAATAGTAAATGTCATTTAGTAACAAATTAAATATTTCCCACAGGTGACAGGAAAGCAAATAAGTAAAATAAAGCTGTATTTTTTCTGGTTGCCAGCTATGTGGAGAAAGACATAAATGTAAAATATAAAGACACTGTCCTTCAGGAAGGTAATGATAAGGTTTATATTTATAACATCTCCATTTAAAATAGTCACAGAGGCTTGCACCTGTCCATGTTTGTTGAATGAATGAATGAATGAATGAATGGACGAATGAAAATAAATGTTGTGGGAAGTGAGTTTATACTCACTTGTAAGGAGAAAAGGGAGTTCATGGACATTGTTTCAGAATGGTTTAAGAAGAAACAGATTTCCAAATAAAATCTAAGACTAAAGAAACCAATCTAAGACTAAAGAAACTAAAGAAAACGAATGGTTTTCAACACTTTCCAATACTGTGCACACATGCACAACAAAAATTCTAACCTAGTTGTACTTAAACTTCTGTTACACTAAGATTCCCCTGGGGCATTTAACCAAAATGGAGATTCTGATGCAAGCCCAGGAATTCACATTTAAATGCAGCCAATGTGATTCTGAGACAACGTGGCCCAGAGACAGTACTTTGAGAAACACTGTTCTATACCAAGTGGCAGGCCTGAGGGGAGGTTTGGGTTTCCCCTCTCTCCTCTGTGGGTTTTCTTTGACAGCAGTTTTTATTTTGTTTGTTTTTATTGTCCACACCACACCTCACTCTCCAATACCATACAGCCTTCTTATTGTGAAATACTACTTCTTAAGCTCAGAGTTCATATTTGGAATGTATTTTAAATTAGAACCATTCCCACAAAAGCAAACATTTAAACAGAGAAAATTAGTGAATCAAGAGTTTTGATTCTGTGGTAATTAAATAGAATTTGTAGTGGAAAACGTAACACATAAAAATTGTTTTCTTTATATTAAAAATTAATTAAAAGTAATTAAAATACATATAAATGTCTGATAATACAGGATGGTCAGCTAATTTTGAATTTCAGATATACAATGATTACTTTTCCAGTATAAATATCATCCTGTATTTTTATTTGTTAAATATGATAACTCTAATACTTCCCATGCAAAACTATTGTTAAAACCTACTTCTCTGGGGGCCATAGGGTGAAGAGAGTGAGTGATGTATCTTTGAATAGATCTCTGATATAACTGAGATCTGATTTCCACTTGAAGGAAACTTTACAAGATATTTCCCCTACCTTGGGAACTACCATTTATATCAAACGTCTGAGAAATTTCTGCAAAGACTATTTTACTCAGTCAGTAGAATTCTCTACCAGCAAGATCCTCTTAATATCCCACAGACCTTTTTAATGAAAGTGTGTAGAGGGCAGTTCAATGCACATTCATTTTTAAGTGTATATAATTATCTAATAACAATGTTGTATACATTAGGTTTTCTCTTCTTTCCCATGGAAAATTCATTTGTGCCTTCCTGTTTTAAACATTCTTAAGTTCTGAGTTTTTTGTGTGTGTCTCTCGTTTCCTCAAGGTATCCTATTTACTTCTTTACAACAACAAGCTTTTTTTTCAGTTCAGCACTATTGACATTTTGGGTCAGATAACTCTTTGTTGTTGGGGGCTGTTTTGTGTATTGTAGAATGTTTAGCAGCACCTCTGGCTTCTATCACTAGGCAACATTTTGAGTATTAGCCCATCAGTAACTTTCCACATTTACTTTATTGCGGAAAACAAAACCAAAATGCATCTGCAATTGTTTCCAGGGTATTTTTCTTTAAGCAAGATAGAATTTGTTTTAAATATGAAGGCAAAAAATCCTTCTCAATATTTATAATGTCTTTCAGTATGTTGCAATTATCTATAACACTCTAAATTTAAAAGTATTTTTCACTTAGCAATTAATCTTTATTCTGTCTTTCTGAAACATTCAACTTAATTTTCGCAGAAATACCTCTCTTCGACACTCATATTTTGCTGTTTTAAATAATATGAAGTTGAACATTAATTATATAATACATATAAATTTCAAGTGGCATGAATGAGTGTTGGAAGAGCACAGCTGATTCTTGGTAAGAATACGATAAATACACTTTAAATAAAACTGTACAATCGGTAGGAGATCCTCTAACACTAGCAGGACCCTAACTGCAAACTAAGAAAATAGACTAGTGCATTTCAGGAGCTTTCTGACCATAAAGATTGAAAGATAAATCCTCAGGTATAAGAATGTGTGAACTCCATAATGCTCAAATCGGTTGATGTTTGGACTGTACATTGCTGTATTATAAAGAGGAAGGAGGAGACCTTCAAGATGGTGGAGGAGTAAGACATGGAGATCACCTTCCTCTGCACAAATACATTAGAAGTACATCTACATGTGGAACAACTCCTACAGAATACCTACTGAACGCTGGTGGAAGACCTGAGACTTCCCAAAAGTCAAGAAATTCCCCACATGCCTGGCCGTGTAGCTGACAGGGTCTTGGTGCTCCAGCTGGATGCCAGGCCTGTGCCTCTGAGGTGGGAGAGCCAAGTTCAGGACATTGGTCCACCAGAGACGCCCCCAGCTCCACATAATATCAAACACCAAAAATGCTCCCAGAGATCTTCATTTCAATGCTAAGACCCACCTCCACTCAACAACCTAGCTACAGTGCTACAGTGCTAGACACCCTATGCCAAGCAGCGAACAAGATAGGAACACAACCACACCCATTAGCAGAGAGGATGACTAAAATCATACTAAGGTAACAGAAACCCAAAAAAACACCACCAGACACAGTCCTGCACACCAGAAAGACAAGATCCAGCCTCATCACCAGAACACAGGCACTAGTACCCTCCACCAAGAAGCCTACACAACCCACTGAACCAAACTTAGCCACTAGGGGCAGACACCAAAAACAAAGGGAACTACGAACCTGCAGCCTGTGAAAAGGAGACCCCAAACACAGTAAGTTAAGCAAAATGAGAAGAAAAAAAAACACACAGCAGATGAAGGAGCAGGTAAAAACCCAACAGACCAAACAAATGAAGAGGAAATAGGCAGTCTACATGAAAAAGAATTTACAGTAATGATAGTAAAGATGATCCAAAATCTTGGAAATAGAATGGAGAAAATACAAGAAACATTTAACAAGGACCTAGAAGAACTAAAGAGCAAACAAACAGCGATGAAAAACACAATACATGAAATTAAAAATTCTCTAGAAGGAATCAATAGCAGAATAACTGAGGCAGAAGAATGGATAAGTGACCTGGAAGATAAAATAGTGGAAATAACTACTGCAGAGCAGAATAAAGAAAAAAGAATGAAAAGAATTGAGGACAGTCTCAGAGACCTCTGGGACAACATTAAATACAACAACATTCAAAATATAGGGTTCCCGGAGCTTCACTGGTGGCGCAGTGGTTGAGAGTCCACCTGCCGGTGCAGGGGACACGGGTTCGTGCCCCGGTCCAGGAAGATCCCACATGCTGCGGAGCAGCTGGACCCGTGAGCCATGGCTGCTAAGCCTGCACATCTGGAGCCTGTGCTCCACAATGGGAGAGGCCACAACAGTGAGAGGCCCGCGTACTGCAAAAAAAAAAAAAAAATATATATATATATATATATAGGGGTCCCTGAAGAAGAAGACCAAAAGAGAGGGACTGAGAAAATATTTGAAGAGATTACAATTGAAAACTTCCCTAATATGGGAAAGGAAATAGTCAATCAAGTCCAGGAAACGCAGCGAGTCCCATACAGGATAAATCCAAGGAAAAACACGTCAAGACTCATATTAACCAAACTCTCAAAAATTGAATTCAAAGAAAATATATTAAAAGCAAGAAGGGAAAAACAACAAATAACATACAAGGGAACCCCCATAAGGTTAACAGCTGATCTTTCAGCAGAAACTGCAAACCCGAAGGGAGTGGCAAGACATATTTAAAGTGATGAAAGGGAAAAAACTACAACCAAGATTATGCTCCCCAGCAAGGATCTCATTCAGATTCAATGGAGAAATTAAAAACTTTACAGACAAGCAAAAGCTAAGAGAATTCAGCACCACCAAATCAGCTTTACAACAAATGCTAAAGGAACTCCTCTAGGCAGGAAACACAAGAGAAGGAAAAGACCTACAATAACAAAACAAAAACAATTAAGAAAATGTTAATAGAAACATACATATCAACAATTACCTTAAATGTAAATGGATTAAATGCTCCAACCAAAGGACACAGGCTTGCTGAATGGATACAAAAACAAGACCCATATATATGCTGTCTACAAGAGACCCACTTCAGACCTTGGGACACATACAGATTGAAAGTGAGGAGATGGAAAAGGATATTCCATGCAAATGGAAATCAAAAGAAAGCTGGAATAACAATTCTCATATCAGACAAAATAGGTTTTAAAATAAAGAATATTACAAGAGACAAAGAAGGACACTACATAATGATCAAGGGATCAATCCAAGAAGAAGATATAACAATTGTAAATATTTATGCCCCCAATATAGGAGCACCTCAATACATAAGGCAAATGCTAACAGTCATAAAAGGGAAAATCAACAGTAACACAATCGTAGAAGCGAACTTTAACCTGACTTTCACCAATGGACAGATCATCCAAAATGATACTAAATAAGGAAACACAAGCTTTAACTGGTACATTAAACAAGGTGGACTTAATTGATATTTATAGGACATTGCATCCAAAAACAACAGAATACACTTTCTTCTCAAGAGCTCATGAAACATTCTCCAGGATAGATCATACTTGGGTCACAAATCAAGCCTTGATAAATTAAGAAAACGGAAATCAGATCAAGGATCTTTTCCAACCACAATACTATGAGACTAGATATCAATTACAGGAAAAAATCTGTAAAAATACAAACACATGGAGGTTAAACAATACACTACTAAATAACCAAGAGATCACTGAAGAAATCAAAGAGGAAATCAAAAAGTACTTAGAAACAAATGACAATGAAAACACGACAACCCAAAACCTATGGGATGCAGCAAAAGCAGTTCTAAGAGGGAAGTTTATAGCAATACAATCCTACCTAAAGCCACAAGAAACATCTCAAATAAACAACCTAAACTTACACCTAAAGCAATTAAAGAAAGAAAAACAAAAAAACCTGAAAGTTAGCAGAAGGAAAGAAATCATGAAGAAAATATCAGAAATAAATGAAAAAGAAGTGAAGGAAGCAATAACAAAGATCAATAAAACTAAAAGCTGGCTCTTGGAGAAGATAAACAAAATTGACAAAACATTAGCCAGACTCATCAGAAAAAAAGAGAGAAGACTCAAATCAACAGAATTAGAAATGAAAAAGGAGAAGTAACAACTGACACTGCAGAAATACAAAGGATCATGAAAGATTACTAAAAGCAACTATATGCCAGTAAAATGGACAAGCTGGAAGAAATGGACAAATTCTTAGAAAAGCACAACATTCCGAAACTGAACCAGGATGAAATAGAAAATATAAACAGACGAATCAAAAGTACTGAAATTGAGACTGTGATTAAAAATCTTCCAACAGCAGCCGCATACACTGGGAGATCAGCTTGGTGCTTTGTGACCACCTAGAGGGGTGGGACAGGGAGGGTGGAAGGGAGACACAAGAGGACGGAGATATGGGGATATATGTATATGTATAGCTGATTCACTTTCTTATAAAGCAGAAACTAACACACCATTATAAAGCAATTATACTCCAATAAAGGTATTTTAAAAAAAATCTTCCAAAAAAAAACCTAGGACCAGATAGCTGCACAGGTGAATTCTATCAAACATTTAGAGAAAAGCTAACACCTATCATTCTCAAACTCTTCCAAAATATAGCAGAGGGAGGAACACTCCCAAACTCATTCTACAAGGCCACCGTCACCCTGATACCAAAACCAGACAAAGATGTCACAAAGAAAACTACACGCCAATATCACTGACAAACATAGATGCAAAAATCCTGAATAAAATACTAACAAACAGAATCCAACAGCCCATTAAAAGGAGCATACACCATGATCAAGTGGGGTTTAAACCAGGAATGCAAGAATTCTTCAAAATATGCAAATCAATCAATGTGGTACACCATATTAAAAACCATATGATCATCTCAATAGATGCAGAAAAAGATTTTGACAAAATTCAACACCCATTTATGACAAAAACCCTCCAGAAAGTAGGCATAGAGGGAACTTACCTCAACATAATAAAGGACATGTATGACAAACCCACAGCCAACATCGTTCTCAATGGTGAAAAACTGAAACCATTTCCACTATGATCAGGAACAAGACAAGGCTGTCTATTCTCACCACTATTATTCAGCATAGTTTTGGAAGTTTTAGCCACAGCAATCAGAGAAGAAAAAAGAAGTAAAAGGAAACCAAATCGGAAAAGAAGAAGTAAAGCTGTCACTGTTTGCAGATGACGTGATACTAAACATAGAGAATCCTAAAGATGCTACCAGAAAACTACTAGAGCTAATCAATGAATTTGGTAAAGTAGCAGGATACAGAGTTAATGCCCAGAAATCTCTTGCATTCCTATACACTAATGATGAAAAATCTGAAAGGGAAAGTAAGGAAACACCCACATTTACCATTGCAACACAAAGAGTAAAATACCTAGGAATAAACCTACCTAAGGAGATAAAAGACCTGTATGCAGAAAACTATAAGACACTGATGAAAGAAATTAAAGGTGATACAAACAGATGGAGAGATATACCATGTTCTTGGATTGGAAGAATCAACATTGTGAAAATGACTATACTACCGAAAGCAATCTACAGATTCAATGCAATTCCTATCAAACTACCAATGGCATTTTTCACAGAACTAGAACAAAATATTGTGCAATTTGTATGGAAACACAAAAGACCCTGAAGAGCCAAAGCAATCTTGCGAAATAAAAATGGAGCTGGATGAATCAGGCTCCCTGACTTCAGACTATACTACAAATCTACAGTAATCAAGACAGTATGGTACTGGCACAAAAACAGAAATATAGATCAATGGAACAGGATAGAAATCCCAGAGATAAACCCATGCACATGTGGTCACCTTATTTTTGATAAAGGAGGCAAGAATATACAATGGAGAAAAGACAGCCTCTTCAATAAGTGGTGCTGGGAAAACTGGACAGGTACATGTAAAAGAATGAAATTAGAACACTCCCTAACACCATACACAAAAATAAACTCAAAATGGATTAAAGACATAAATGTAAGGCCAGACACAGTAAGACTCTTAGACGAAAATATAGGGAGAACCCTCTATGACTTAAATCACAGAAAGATCCTTTTTGACCCATCTCCTAGAGAAATGGAAATAAAAACAAATATAAACAAGTGGACCTAATGCAACTTAAAAGCTCTTGCACAGCAAAGGAAACCATAAACAAGACGAAAAGGCAACCCTCAAAATGGGAGAAAATATTTGTATATGAAGCAACTGACAAAGGATTAGTCCCCAAGATTTACAAGCAGCTCATGCAGCTGAATATCAAAAAAGCAAACAACCCCAAAACGAGCAGAAGTTCTAAATAAACATTTCTCCACAGAAGATATACAGATTGCCAACAAACACATGAAAGGATTCTCAGCATCACTAATCATTAGAGAAATGCAAATCAAAACTACAATGAGGTATCACCTAACATTAGTCAGAATGGCCATCATCAAAAATCTACAAATAATAAATGCTGGAGACGGTGAGGAGAAAAGGGAACCCTCTTGCACTGTTGGTGGGAATGTAAATTGATAGAGCCACTATGGAGAACAGAATGGAGGTTCCTTAAAAAACTAAAAATAAGACTACTATATGACCCAGCAATCCCACTACTGGGCATATACCCTGAGAAAACCATAATTCAAAAAGAGTCATGTACCACAATGTTCAATTCTTCTCTATTTACAATAGTCAGGACATGGAAGCAACATAAGTGTCCCTTGATAGATGATTGGATTAGAAGATGTGGCACATATATACAATGGAATATTACTCAACCATAAAAAGAAACAGAACTGAGTTATTTGTAGTGAGGTGGATGGACCTAGAGACTGTCATACAGAGTGAAGTAAGTCAGAAAGAGAAAAATAAATACCGTATGCTAACACATATGTATGGAATCTAAAAAAAAAAAAAAGTGGTTCTGAAGAACCTAGGGGCAGGAGAGGAATAAAGGCACAGATGTAGAGAATGGACTTAAAGACACAAAGAGGGGAAGGTTAACCTGGGATGAAGTGAAAGAATGGCATGGACTTATATATACTACCAAATGTAAAATAAATAGCTAGTAGGAAGCAGCTGGATAGCACAGGGAGATCATCTCCATGCTTTGTGACCATCTAGAGGGGTGGGATAGGGAGGGTGGGAGGGAGACACAAGAGGGAGGAGATATGGGGATTTATGTATATGTATAGCTGATTCACTTTGTTATAAAGCAGAAACTAACACACCATTGTAAAGCAATTATACTCCAATAAAGACGTTAAAAAAATTAGAAATAAAAAAGAGGAAGAAGCATGCACAATTTCACACTTAAAGAAATTAGAATCAGTTACATCTAATATTTTCAATTATGTCCTCACACAGTAAACTGTTTCCAACTTCATAGATAAAATATATTAGAATATCTTTATAGTAAAGTTTATTTTTCTTCTAAAATTTGGAATTTAAAATGTTTAATGCAATATACTTTATATTCACAAAAATATCCAGAACTCAGGAGCACTGACATTATTTAAACACTTTGTTATGTAACTTTTAAAACTGATTCAAATAAATCTATATTTAAATTTCAAAAAAAAACCTGTACAATTATCAATTTTTTTCTTTATGTATTGTACTATTGCCATCATATCTATGAAACCTGTGTCTAACCCAAAGTCACCTTTTCTTTTATATTACCTTCTAGATTTTTTATAGTTATCATTTTTACACACTGATCTATTATCCATTCTGAGTTATTTTTATACACAAATATTAATAGTGCAAAGAATAGATTGGATTAGAATCTTCTGCTACTCAAAACACACTGTTAAGAGCATGAAAAGACAAGCCACAATTGATGCAACTTAATTTGAAATTCACCTTGTCAAGTTGTACACAGGAAAAAACAAACAAACAAATGAGATTTTGATTTGAATTGTATTGATTGTATAGGTCAGTTGGAGAAGAACTGACAGTTCTAATATGTTGAGACTTCCAAACAATAAACGCTCAATTTATTTAGATCTTATTTATTTATTTAATTTTTGGCTGCATTGGGTCTGTGTTGCTGCACGCAGGCTTTCTCTAGTTGCAGCAAGCAGGGACTACTCTTCATTGCGGCATGCAGGCTTCTCATCACAGTGGCTTCTCATGTTGCAGAGCATGAGCTCTCAGCGCGCGGGCTTCAATAGTTGTGGCGCACGGGCTTAGTTGCTCCGCAGCATGTGGAATCTTCCCAGACAAGAGCTTGAACCTGTGTCCCCTGCATTGGCAGGCGGATTCTTAACCACCGTGCCACCAGGGAAATCCTAGATCTTTTATTTATCTCAATAATGTTTTGCAGCTTTCTGGGTAGAGGCCTTACAAGTACTTTCTGTTTTATTCATAGGCATTTCATATTTGTTATCTTATTATAAGTAGCACCTTTTAAATTCTTTTCTCTTTATATTTCTGTAATTTGGTATATGTTTTCTCTATGTTAATTTTGCCCCTTTTTTCTAATGTTGTGAATTATACAGATTTTTTTCATGCTGAACTCAAGCTGCATTCTTTTAATAAACCCAACTTACATACTTTCTTATAGATCTAGTTTCAATCTAACTATATGTTGCTTAGAATTTGTACATCTGTGTTTATGAATAAGATCAGCCTGTAATATCCTTTCTAATAATGTCCTTGCCAGGTTTTGATATCAAGAATATGCTAGTCTAAAAAATAAACCAATGGGACCTAATCAAACTTAAAAGCTTTTGCACAGCAAAGGAAACCATCAACCAAAACGAAAAGACAACCTACATAATGGGAGAAAATATTGGCAAACAATGAGACTGATAAGCGGTTACTATCCAAAATATACAAACAGCTCATACAACTCAATATCAAACAAACAAACAAACAGCCCAATCAAAAACTGGGCAGAAGACCTAAAGAAGACATACAGATGTCAAACAGGTACATGAAAAGATGCTGAACATTGCTAACTATTAGAGAAATGCAAATCAAAACTACAATGAGGTAACACCTCACACCAGTCAGAATGGCCATCATTAAAAAGTCTACAAATAACAAATGTTGGCAAGGGTGTGGAGTAATGGGAACACTCCTACACAATTTGTGGGAATGTAAACTGGTGCAGCCACTATGGAAAATAGTATGCAGCTTTGTTTAACAAACTAAAAATAGAGTTACCATATGATCCAGCAATCCCACTCCAGGGTATATATCCAGAAGGGATGATAACTCTAGATACATGCACCCCAATGTTCATAGCAGCACTAGTTACAATAACCAAGACATGGAAACAAGTCAAGTGCCATTAACAGACTTAAGAAGATGTGATATATATATTTATCTGTATACACACACACACATACATACACACAGAGTGAAATATTACCCAGCCATAAAGAAGAATGAAATATTGCATTTGCAGCAACATGGATGGACCATGTTTAGATTATCATACTAAATGAAATTAGTCTGACAGAGAAAGACAAATATATGACATCACTTATATGTGGAATCTAAAATATGACACAAATGAATCTATATATGAAACAGAAACAGACTCATAGACACAGAAAAAAAACTTTAGATTACTGAAGGGTGGTGGATAAATTAGGAATATGGGATTAACAGATGGAAACTAGTATACATAAAATAGATAAGCAACAGGATTTACTGTATAGCTCAGGGAACTATATTCAATATCTTGTAACAACATATATGACTGGGGGAAAAATGACAACTCTGCATTGTTATTGTTGTTGAACAATTCTGTGGGGCATTTGTTGGGTGGATGGAGTTCCTACCTTTCTCAGCTTAGTGACAAACTTCCAATAGAACTTCCCTTCCTAAAATGTCCATCCTAAACATTCCAAAAATTACAGTGATCTTGCATTGTGTTTGAACTTTTATAATGCTGTAAACTACTCGAAAATAAATGGACCAGAAGTAAAATTTAAAAAAAAAAAAAAGAAAAAAATATGCTCGTCTCATGAAACATTTGGGAATTGTTTCTTCTAGTCTCTGGAAGAGTTTGTGTAAGATTGGTGTTATTTCTTCCTTAATACTTATTAAAAATTAGTCATTAAAACCATCTAGTCAGAATCAATCTTTAATTAGTGCAAATCTCTTCTAATTTTCTATTATTTCTTATGCTAATTTAAGTAAGTTGTAATTTTTTAGAAATCTATTTCATCTAAATATTCTAATTTATTGACATAAACTTGTTCATGATGACAATCAGAATACTGATGTTTTCTGTGGTATATGTAATAATGTTCTTTTTATATTTTATTCCTCCTATTGATTATTTGTTCCATTGCCATTCTTTACTTGACCAGTGTAGTAGAGGGTTATAAACTTGATTAGTTTCTTAAAAGAGCCAACCTTGAGCTTTATTGTTTCTCTTGATTGTATGTGTTGTCAATTCTAATAATTTCTACTTTTATGTTTTTTTCCTTTTCTGTACTCTTTTTGGATAAAACTTGACGTCCTTTCCCTAATTTCTTGCTATGAATTCTTAGCTCATTAACTTTTAGTCTCTTTTCTACCTTTGGGCTATACTTTTACCTGTAAAAAGTTCTAATATGCAGTATTTTCTTTTTCATTTAGTTCAAAATATTTTCAAATTTCCATTCTGATTTCTCCTTTAACTCATGAGTTATTTATAATTGCATTTCTTAATTTACAAAAACATGGGGATTTTTTTCATTTTATTCTGTTGTTTCTAGTTTGATATCATTGTTGTCAGAGAACATACTCTATAATATTATGCTTTAAATATATTGAAATGAGATTTATAGCTTAAATATAGGCATATTTTTATCAATATTCTATTCATACTTACTTTAAAAGTGTGTGAAATCTCCAAATTTTGTGAACAGTGTTCTATGTACGTCAAGTTTTCTAACAACCTTATTTGGATACTTATTATCTTTGGTAATTTTTCATCTGATTGTTCTACCTTAAATAAGAGAAGTTACCCACATATTTACTATTTTCACTGCTTTTTTATTACTTCTACCACTCAAATCCTTCATCAAAAATATTTGTTCTGCTTGAAGAACAATTTTTGTTACTTTCTTTAGTGTATATCTGCTGTCAAATAATTTGCTTTGTTTTGTTGTTATTCATCTAAAAATGTCTTTGTCTTCTTTCTTGTAGGGTTTTGTTTGTTTGTTTGCTTTTTTGTTTGGTTTATTGGCTGATAGGTTTTTGGTTTTGAGGGGTTTTTTTTGCATATATAATTCTTTCAGCACTTACAGACATCATGCCATTATTTTCTGTTTTCCATTGATTTTTACTGAATGACAATTATCAATCTAAATGTTGCTCCCTTAAAGACAATCTGTTTTTTCGTTTTATGTTGTTATCTGCTTTTTAGATTTTTGTATTTGTCAATCTAGAGAAAACTGACAATATTGCTTCTGTCTAATTGCTCCTCTCCTCTTCTGCTGGGCCACAATCAGTTGTGTTACCAAGCTGAGGCTCATACTGCTCGCTGCACGTCAAGACAATGAATCGAGAGACGGGGCAAGGAATAGAGACTTTATTCAGAAAGACAGCAGACTGAGAAGATGGTGGACTGGTGTCCCAAAGAACCATCTTACCTGAGTTAGAATTCAGGCTTCTTTTATACTAAAAGGGGAGAGGGTGTGATTGGTTGTTGCAGACTTCTTTTTCTTCTTTTTTTTTTTTTTTTTTTGCAGTACGTGGCCCTCTCACTGTTGTGGTCTCTCCCCTTGCAGAGCACAGCCTCCGGACATGCAGGCTTAGCGGCCATGGCTCATGGGCCTAGCCGCTCTGCAGCATGTGGGATCTTCCCGGACCAGGGCACGAACCCGTGTCCCCGGCATCAGCAGGCGGACTCTCAACCACTGCGCCACCAGGGAAGCCCTGTTGCAGCCTTCTTGATGCCAGATCCTTTGTTCTTGCAGCTGTCCACATAGCTTTGGTCATGATATCCCTGTAAAGCGGCAATAAGACAAATGTTATTCTCTGTTCCTCGACCTTTTATCTCTATTTGAATGAAAAGTGTTATATCTTTAAAAGTCAAGCCTGGGAGGCAGAGCCTTGAGAATGGGCTCTCATGTCCATTTCAGGCTCTAGGCAACATTCTTTTAGACAAAGGTACAGAGCCAGCATGACTAAGCACAGGCAACAGAGCACAGATGTTAGAGCTAAAGGAATAGTTGCCATATGGAGTCAGGTTTGGTCTTCTCTGTTACACATCTATATTAGACCTTATCATTCTCTTGTCTATGTCTCTTAATCTTTTCTTCTCTGCTTTAAATCTCTTATTTTTCTAATTTTACTATTAGAATTTACTATTCTAATTTATCTTCTTGTTCAATAAATCTCAGTTTTATCTAATGTGCTGTTATTCTCATCTTTGTGCTGTTAATTTTTTTTTTTTTTTTTTTTTTTGCAGTACACGGGCCTCTCACTGTTGTGGCCTTGTGCTCTTAATTTTGATTATACTTTATAGCACTAGAATGAACATTTAATATTTCCCTATGTTTCCAATTCTCTGACAAAATAATCATGTATTTTTTTCAATTATAAACGTATATTTTTAAAAGTCTCTGTCCAATAGCTTCATCCTTCCAATATTTGAAGCCCCTATTTGTCTATCTCTATTGTTTGTTATTTCTACTGTTTGTTCATGTTGTATTGTCACCTTGTGTGCCTGATTTTTTTTAATTGTATGCCAGACATTGTATTTGCAAAATTGTTTGTAAAATTAACTTGGGCCTAAAAATTATCTTTCTCTAGAGAGAATCTGGAACTGATCAGAACCATGTGCCCCCACTCTCCCAGTACAAAGTCCCCTCTATGTCCCTTTCCCCTTGTTTGTCAAAAAGCTGAAATGTCCCAGGCCTCCCTGAGTCACAAAAGGGCAGGCTCAAGTCATTAAAGATTAGGGCAATAGAGTCACAGATTCAGTATCTGATGTATATTCCTGAGTTGTTTTACAGATACTGTAACTGCCACCAGAGGGAAAAAGCTAATTGCACAATGACCAGACTACAGCCATGACATAAGCTGCTCCATCTTGAGCAATACTGAATCTATGGCTAGCACAGTTCCAAGAACTGGCCTTAAGAGAATGGGATTAACACTATTGCTCATAATAATCTATATCTTTATGCGCATCAAAATAATTGTAGCTTGTCCTGCCCGTATATGTAAACAGGCAACTACAATTGTCAGCAAAGAGACGCTACAGACCCATGTCAATATCTTCCACTCTAAGAATACAGTGCCCTCTGTTGCAGGAAGAAGTTACAAAACATGGACTTTTGCCCATAATCCCATAGAAATGGAATGATGTTCTAACAAGCTGGGATTTGTAAGCAGCTTTTGGCAGGAAAGAGCCTTCTGCAGGGGGCCCCTTGTCTTGTCGCTTTAGAAAGCTATATTGTAACTAACCTTAAACCAGGCACCACATGCTCTGCTCATCTCCAGCACAATCACACCTTTTAAATCTTTTGATCACACAACACTTTGCTTAACCTGTTGGTTCTTTCTGTAGCTCAAAGAAGTAGAAATGAAGAATAAGTAATTAACCAATGACAAGATCTCTTCCTTAGCTTCCCCTTCAGTAATCTCACAAACTGTGTGAACAAGATAGCATCTAAAGAAAGATCACTAGATGTTGACAAGCCTGCACGCAGTGTAGGATGGTGAGGACTCTGACCCCCATCTCAATGATTAACAGATTATTTCCCTTTTCCCTTTAAAAACTCTCATGTTTGGGCAGAATCTTGGGAGTTGGTTTCTGGGGATGCTGAGTCTGCATTCTCCCCGTATTGCCAGCTCTCTGATTAGAAGCAACGTTTCCCATTCTACCAACACTTGCCTCACAGGTATTGATTTTCGACTGGTGAGCAGCCAGACCTGAGTTTGGTAACAAGTCTATGTTGTTTTTGTCAACTATTTGGGGCCCCTGGCCATCTGGGACCACTTTCTTTTAGTTCAAAAATAAAAAGTATTTGTAGGAAATCCAGTCCTTTCCAGGGCTGTTTACTCTGGTCTGTCTTTAGTCCTATAATGTAACCCCATGGAGTATGAGCCCAAAGCCAGAAATTTTCACCAGAACCTTTTTGTCCTCTTTCCAGCCCTGAATTCAAACTTCTATTCCTTTCAGGGCTGTGAAGACAACCAGTCAGGTTCTCAGTCTCTTACTTCTTTTCTCTAGAACCAACACCACACACCCTCCTATGGAAAGCAGCCCCAAACAGAGAACTCACTTCTTTGGATCTCAACCCTTCCAGGTTCTAGCCTGATTTAACTCTACTCTCTTGATAACTCTCTGATGTCTTCACTGATAAATTGCTGTTGCCCTTTGGATCCTCTGATCCCAGCAGAGTGGGGCCAGTTTTCCTATGTGGGTCGTGAGCAAAAAGCATCATTGTAACATCAGTGACAGTAGAAGCTGAGGATGAGGCTCCTTTCCCCAATATTCCTTAACCACATAAACCCATGTTTTCTCCTTGTATTCAGTGGAAGAATTTCCTAAATTCTTTCATAACAACAATTACAGAAGTGGAAGCCAACTTGTCTGTGGTTTATGTCTTTTTGGTTCCCTTTGTTACAGCAGTTTAGTTTTCAGACTGACTAATAAAACACTTATAAAAGTTGACCCATGAATCCTATTTCTTGGGGAAAAAATGATATGCTACATGATATGTATTGTAGCATTGTATACTTGATAGAAAAATCTATTGAAATGTGAATATGGGCCTAATTCTTAGAGGACATATAAGAAATATTTTTTCCCTTCCTTCCTTCACACAACGGACGTGTATGACTTTGTAATATTATAAAGTTCAAGGCTCTTCTTGGAGTGGAGTTCCTGGGTCCTTAACAAGCTCTTGTTGTTCTCTTTATTTCAGAAGCTGCCCTAAAGTAAACTCCCACAGAGGCCTTGGTTTGAGAGGTCTGGATTTATAAAGGAAGAAATTAAAATTGTCTGACACAGGATGGGAGCAGAAGCTGGGACCACCAGAAGAGCAAGTTAATGCCAGAAGACTTCAAGGAGGGTTTGGGTTTGGGATTTTTATGGGGGAAACTGTGCATATGATTGAGTACAGTGCTCCAGAAGTAGCAGAGGGAAGGTGGCTACCTATCCAAGCTGCTACCAGTGAGGCAGGTCTTCTGTGAACAGTCGTCACTGCTGTCATTTGGAGCAGCCATAAGAGCAAGATGATGGGGACCAGCCCCCCACATTGGGCTGTAACAGAAAACAAAAGGAACAAAGATGAGCTGAGGTTAGGAACCCTTCTCTAATTTTCTTGAGCCACATTAGCCCCAGGTTTCTGGTAAAACCAATGAAAGACACAGAAACTGTTTCAGAAATGACTGGGATTGTATTTCTCATTAACCTTCACAGGTGGGAGCCCTAGCCAGATTTCATTTGATTTAGACAAATAAAAGTGAACTTTCTAATACTGGAGGGTCATGGAGCAATTTATTTAGGTTAGAGTCATAATAGTAAAATATAGAAAACAACCTAAATGTCAGACAACAGGGCAAAGATAGTCGCACTATAGCAACTCTATAATATTTTATGCAGTTATTAAAAACTGTAACTACTCAGACTATTTAGAAATATAAGGAATGTTTATGCAACATTTTAAATGCCAAAAGAAAGCAAAAATTCATCTATGATATCAGTTTTTCAGAAATTGTGTACAGATAAAAATGAAATATGGAATAGAATAGAAAATAATGTAGATGATCTTTGGGTAATATACTTCGGGTTAATGCTCTTCTGTTTTGTTCATCATCACTACTACTATTATTATTATATATCTTATCCCAAAGTTAAGTGATTTTTATTTTTTAATGATACATGATTTGTCTGCAAAGATTCAGTACATCTGAATCCTATTATTTGGCTGATTATTAATTACTAATTCATTCAAAAAATGTTTATTAAACACTTAAAAATGTACCAAACACTATTCTGGGTGGTATTATTATAAATATTATTTACAATAAAACTGAACAAATCTCCCATGGACCACAAGCTGGGAGGGGGGGTAGACATAAACAAAGCAAAAGTACAAATATGTATTTCAACTTTTAACTGCTATTATTCAAATTACTCCTTGCTAAGAATGAGTGGCATATAACACCCTTCAGGGAAGTTTGGAATTAATATTCAAGCTGAGACTTGAAAGATATGGAGCTAAGTAAGAAGAAAAGGGAAGAAACAGCTTTAGAGGAGATGCATCAGAAAGTATCAGGCCCTGTTTTGAGGCTAGAAATGGGAGCAGAACATAGTAAGAGAATGGGAGCTGTTTAATGGTTCGAGTTTCACTAGTGTGCATCATGCTTTCTCAGATGAAGTATTAATCAAAGAATAACCTCCATGCCATACTCTCTCATACAATTTTAATTTCTTCCCTCTATAAATTGGTCACTGGAGGAGAGTTTAATAATGGAACTATGTGTAGGGACTCAAAAAGACAGCAAATAGGGAAGCCACAAGTGGTAGTGCAGTACTCTAGGACAAGTAATGGTAGGAGGCTGTACATGTCCCCAAACTGAAAGATGGAGGGAAAGAGCAATTACCAAAATCTGAAACAAGTGTTGTGTGGAGAGGGCCACCTGAAAGGGCCTGTGACCTAGGGCCTGGACTACAGCCACCTGGCAGCAGCCCTGAAGAGAGGGGATAATCACCTTCACTTTACTCTCTTTCCTCCCATTGATCTCCAGATGGTGTTTCTTATTGGTCAAACCCAACTGGAAGCTGAAGGGCAAGAGAAAACTGGAATGCATGCCACACAGGTTGGGCTCCCAGGGCAAAAAGCAGTGAGGAGAAGGGTAGAGAAGGGAATCTGGAAAGGCACATGGAAAATATCCAGCATGGAGCATAAGTTGACCTTGGCTTTGCTGTTGGACAGAGAGCCAAGAGGCCCAGCAGTCATGAAACCAAGGTCCAGAAAGGGCCATTGCTATTGCATCCATTGCCGGCCACATCCAATCCAAGGTCTAACTGGTCCTGAGACATTCTTGCTTTCCAGGGTAAGAAGTCAAGGGAAAGACAGATGGTGCCACCTCTACTTTTTCAGTCTTCTAAACACCCTAGATTGGCTTCTATTCTATGAAATAACTTTATTCAATTGGTCCACATGGCAGGTTAGGGAGAATCAAGGTCAGCTAATGCTCTTAACCCACCCTTCCAGCAAAGGGCTCACTGAAGCATTCTAAAGTCCTTTTTACTCCTAATGTGTGAGTCATAAATATTTTTAGTTTTCTATATCTTCTCAAAAGTCCTCTGTCAACTAATTATGGTTAGATTTTCCTTCCCTTTTTCCTTATATACATTCTGAAATGTTCTTACTAGTTCATTCCAGGGTGCCAAAAAGCCCATTCAGCTTTGAATGTCAGGTTAAAGGATATATCCGTCCATCTTAGGAACTGCTGCGATTTTAATGCACTGCAAGTGATTGGAATCAGTAATAAACACAATTGCTGTACCCCTTTTGAAAAGGAACAAGAACAACCCCACAGCAACTACCATTGTCTTGAAAAAAGTCTTTCCTCATAACTAAATGAAGGAGTTGACTTCTTGACTAGGGCTTTAACAATTAGCTACTTAGGCTGCTTGTTCCTTGAACACAATTTGCAAAGTATCTGCAGAGTCACAATCACAAAAACAGGTCCAATATTGTAATGGGCATGGATTTATTAAATAAGACACAAAGTAATCCACAGAAAAGTGATAAATTTGATTTTCTTAAACAACTTCCATTATAAAAAGACATCATTAAAAGAGTAGAAAGGTAACAGACTAGGAAAAATATTTGTGATAAACATAGCTGACAAAGGACTCCCATCCAAAATATACAAAGACCTTCACACACCTGTAAGAAGGATATTAAATAACAAAATTTTTCCAAGTGGGTACCAGACAGATGCTCCACACATACATACAGACACACACACACAGAGAAAAATGACCAATAAACATATGAAAAAGTGCTAAACAACATTGCTTATCAGGGAAATGTTCCCTAAATGAAATTCAGGAATATATCACCAATCCCTCACCAGACTGGCTAAATTTTTAGAAGACAGACACAGTCTCAGACAGTGAAGACGTGGGACAGGTTTAACTCTTACACTATCAGTAGGAACATACACTAGAAAAGTCAGTCACTTGGAGAATTATTTGGCAGTATTTATAAAAATTATGCCTAGGCCTGCCCAATGGTCCAGCATTCCCACACTGAAGTATATATTCAAGAGAAATGAATGCACAGACCCACCAAGACACTCAAGAACATTCATAGCAGTTTTATTCACAGTAATTCCCAACTGGAAACAACCCAGATGCCCAAAAAGAGAAAGAATGAATAAGCTCTGGTATATTCATAGAGTACAATACTGCTCAGCAATAAAACAAAATAAGCTGTTACACACAGCAACATGAATGAATCACACAGACATTATACTAAGTGAAAGAAACAAAAGTCAAAAGACTACAGAGTATAGGATTCATTTCATGAAGTTGAAGAAGAGACTAAACTAAATCAATGGTGATAGAAGTTCAAGGTGGGAGTATAGGCGGGAAATAAGCATAAGGGAACATTGTGGGATACAGGAAATGTTCTCTGTCTTCAGCAGGGTGGTTGTGATGTGCGTATACATATGTGAAAATTCACTGAGCTGTACACTTAGGATCAATGAGCTTTCTGCTCATTACTATGTGTATGGTATGCTTCAATTTTACAAAGAAAAAAAACGATCAAGACCCATTCCCCGAATTTCCTCAATTAGGAGAGCCTCATGTGAGTTTAGCAAAATTAAAATGAATGCACTTTGCAGTTCCCTCAGGTGAAACTCTAACATGACAGACAACCACAAATTCCAAGCATAATTGAATTGACTCAACACTCTCTCATAATGAAATTCTGCAAGTTTGGATTTAGCTGAGAGCACAGAGAGATTCCAAGAGAGCTATTAAAAAGGATGGTTGGGGATTCAGGAGAAGGTGGCAGAAGAGTAGGACGCGGAGATCACCTTCCTCCCCAGAAATACATCTACACGTGGAACAACTACAGAAAACCTACTGAACGCTGGCAGAAGACCTCAGACCTCCCAAAAGGCAAGAAACTCCCCACATACCTACGTAGGACAAAAGAAAAAAGAAAAAACAGAGACAAAAGAATAGAGAGGGGACCTGCACCAGTGGGAGGGAGCTGTGAAGGAAGAAAAGTTTCCACACACTAGAAGCCCTTTTGCGGGCGGAGAATGTGGGTGGCGGAGGGGGGAAGCTTCAGAGCCACGGAGGAGAGCGCAGCCACCGGGGTGCGGAGGGCAAAGCGGAGAGATTCCCGCACAGAGGATCGGCGCTGACCAGCACTCACCAGCCCGAGAGGCTTGTCTGCTCCCCCGCCGGGGCGGGTGGGGCTGGGAGCTGAGGCTCGGGCTTCGGAGCGCAGGGAGAGGACTGGGGTTGGTGGCGTGAACACAGCCTGCAGGGCATTAGTGCACCACGGCTGGCCGGGAGGGAGTCCGGGAAAAGGTCTGGACCAGCCAAAGAGGCAAGAGACTTTTTCTTCCCTCTTTGTTTCCTGGTGCGCGAGGAGAGGGTATTAAGAGTGCCACCAAAAGGAGCTCCAGAGACGGGTGTGAGGCGCAGCTATCAGCATGGACCCCAGAGACGGGCATGAGATGCTAAGGCTGCTGCTGCCGCCACCAATAAACCTGTGTGCAAGCACAGGTCACTATCCACACCGCCCCTCCCGGGAGCCAGTGCAGCCTGCCACTGCCAGGGTCCCGTGATCCAGAGAAAGCTTCCGCGGTAGAACGCACGACGCGCCTCAGGCTGGTGCAATGTCACACTGGCCTCTGCCGCCGCAGGCTCGCCCCACGCTCAGTATCCCTCCCTCCCCCCCGGCCTGAGTGAGCCAGAGCCCCCGAATCAGCTGCTCCTTTAACCTCGTCCTGTCTGACCAAAGAACAGATGCCCTCAGGTGACCTACACGCAGAGGCAGGGCCAAATCCAAAACTGAGCCCCAGGAGCTGTGTGAATAAAGAAGAGTAAGGGAAATCTGTCCCAGCAGCCTCAGGAGCAGCGGATTAAATCTCCACAATCAACTTGATGTACCCTGCATCTGTGGAATACCTGAATAGACAACGAATCATCCCAAATTGAGGAGGTGGACTTTGAGAGCAAGATAGATTATTTTTTGCCCTTTTCCTATTTTTGTGAGTGTGTATGTGTATGCTTCTGTGTGAGATTTTGTCTGTATAGCTTTGCTTTCACCAATTGTCATACAGTTCTGTCCGTCCGTTTTTTGTTTGTTTTTGTTTATTTTGTTTGTTTGTTTGTTTTACTTTTTAAATTTTTTTCTTAATAATTATTTTTTAATAACTTTATTTTATCTTACTTTATTTTATTTTATCCTCTTTCTTTCTTTCTATTTTTTCTCCCTTTTATTCTGAGCAATGTGGAGGACAGTCTCTTGGTGCTCCAGCCAGACATAAGGGCTGTGCTGGCTCCAGCCAGACATAAGGGCTGTGCCACTGAGGTGGGAGAGCCAACTTCAGGACACTGGTCCACAAGAGACCTCCCAGCTCCACGTAATATCAAACAGCAAAAAACTCTCAGAGCTCTCCATCAACACCCAGCTTCACTCAACGACCAGCAAGCTACAGTGCTGCACACCCTATGCCAAACTACTAGCAAGACAGGAACACAGCCCCATCCATTAGCAGAGAGGCTGCCTAGAATCATAATAAGGCCACAGACACCCCAAAACACACCACCAGATGTGGACCTGCCCACCAGAAAGACAAGATCCAGCCTCATCCACCAGAACACAGGCAACTAGTCCCCTCCACCAGGAAACCTACACAACCCACTGAACCAAGCTTACCCACTGGAGACAGACACCAAAAACAATGGGAACTACGAACCTGCAGCCTGTGAAAAGGAGACCCCAAACACAGTAAGATAAGCAAAATGAAAAGACAAAAAAACACACAGCAGATGAAGGAACAAGGTAAAAATCCACCAGACCAAACAAATGAAGAGGAAATAGGCAGTCTACCTGAAAAAGAATTCAGAATAATGACAGTAAAGATGATCCAAAATCTTGGAAATAAAATAGAGAAAATGCAAGAAATATTTAACAAGGACCTAGAAGAACTAAAGAGGAAACAAGAAATGATGAACAACACAATAAATGAAATTAAAAATACTCTAGAAGGGATCAATAGCAGAATAACTGAGGCAGAAGAACGGATAAGTGACCTGGAAGATAAAATAGTGGAAATAACTAGTGCAGAGCAGAAAAAAGAAAAAGGAATGAAAAGAACTGAGGACAGTCTCAGAGACCTCTGGGACAACATTAAATGCACCAACATTCGAATTATAGGGGTCCCAGAAGAAGAAAACAAAAATAAAGGGACTGAGAAAATATTTGAAGTGATTATAGTTGAAAACTTCCCTAATATGGGAAAGGAAATAGTTAATCAGCTCCAGGAAGCACATAGAGTCCCATACAGGATAAATCCAAGGAGAAACACGCCAAGACACATATTAATCAAACTATCAAAAATTAAATACAAAGAAAACATATTAAAAGCAGCAAGGGAAAAACAACAAATAACACACAAGGGAATCCCCATAAGGTTAATAGCTGATCTTTCAGCAGAAACTCTGCAAGCCAGAAGGGAGTGGCAGGACATATTTAAAGTGATGAAGGAGAAAAACCTACAACCAAGATTACTCTACCTGGCAAGGATCTCATTTAGATTTGGTGGAGAAATTAAAACCTTTACAGACAAGCAAAAGCTGAGAGAGTTCAACACCACCAAACCAGCTTTACAACAAATGCTAAAGGAACTTCTCTAGGCAACAAACACAAAAGAAGGAAAAGACCTACAATAACAAACCCAAAACAATAGAGAAAATGGGAATAGGAACATACATATTGATAATTATCTTAAATGTAAATATATTAAATGCTCCCACCAAAATCCACAGACCGGCTGAATGGATACAAAAACAAGACCCATATATAGGCGGTCTACAAGAGACCCACTTCAGCCCTAGGGACACATACAGACTGAAAGTGAGGGGATGGAAAAAGATATTCCATGCAAATGGAAATCAGAAGAAAACTGGAATAGCAATTCTCATATCAGACAAAATAGATTTTAAAATAAAGAATATTACAAGAGACAAAGAAGGACACTACATAATGATCAAGGGATTGATCCAAGAAGAATATATAACAATCGTATATATTTATGCACCCAACATAAGAGCACCTCAATACATAAGGCAAATACTAACAGCCATAAAAGGGGAAATCGACAGTAACACAATCATAGTATGGGATTTTAAAACCCCACTTTCACCAATGGACAGATCATCCAAAATGAAAATAAATAACGAAACACAAGCTTAAAATGATACATTAAACAAGATGGACTTAATTGATATTCATAGGGCATTCCATCCAAAAACAACAGAATACACATTTTTCTCAACTGCTCATGGAACATTCTCCAGTATAGATCATATTGTGGGTCACAAATCAAGCCTTGGTAAATTTAAGAAAATTGAAATTGTATCAAGTATCTTTTCCGACCACAACGCCATGAGACTAGATATCAATTATAGGAAAAGATCTGTAAAAAATACAAACACATGGAGGCTAAACAATACACTACTTAATAACGAAGTGATCACTGAAGAAATCAAAGAGGAAATCAAAAAATACCTAGAAACAAATGACAGTGGAGACACAACGACCCAAAACCTATGGGATGCAGCAAAAACAGTTCTAAGAGGGAAGTTTATAGCAATACAATCCTACCTTAAGAAACAGGAAACATCTCAAATAAACAACCTAACCTTGCACCTAAAGCAATTAGAGACAGAAGAGCAAAAAATAAACCCAAAGTTAGCCGAAGGAAAGAAATCATAAAGATAAGATCAGAAATAAATGAAAAAGAAGTGAAGGAAGCAATAACAAAGATCAATAAAACTAAAAGCTGGATCTTTGAGAAGATAAGCAAAATTGATAAACCATTAGCCAGACTCATCAAGAAAAAAAGGGAGAAGACTCAAATCAATAGAATTAGAAATGAAAAAGGAGAAGTAAAATTGACATTGCAGAAATACAAAAGATCATGAGCAAGCACTGCAAGCAACTCTATGCCAATAAAATGGACAACCTGGAAGAAATGGACAAATTCTTAGAAATGCACAACCTGCCAAGACTGAACCAGGAAGAAATAGAAAATATGAGCAGACCAATCACAAGCACTGAAATTGAAACTGTGATTAAAAATCTTCCAACAAACAAAAGCCCAGGACCAGATGGCTTCACAGGTGAATTCTATCAAACATTTAGTGAGGAGCTAACACCTATCCTTCTCAAGCTCTTTCAAAATATAGCAGAGGGAGGAACATTCCCAAACTCGTTCTAGGAGGCCACCATCACCCTGATACCAAAACCAGACAAAGATGTCACAAAGAAAGAAAACTACAGGCCAATATCACTGATGAACATAGATGCAAATATCTTCAACAAAATACTAGCAAACAGAATCCAACAGCACATTAAAAGGATCATACATCATGATCAAGTGGGGTTTATTCCAGGAATGCAAGGATTCTTCAATATATGCAAATCAATCAATGTGATACACCATATTAACAAATTGAAGGAGAAAAACCATATGATCATCTCAATAGATGCAGAGAAAGCTTTCGACAAAATTCAACACCAATTTATGATAAAAACTCTGCAGAAAGTAGGCATAGAGGGAAATTTCCTCAACATAATAAAGGCCATATATGACAAACCCACAGCCAACATCGTCCTCGATGGTGAAAAACTGAAACCATTTCCACTAAGATCAGGAACAAGACAAGGTTACCCAGTCTCACTATTATTCAACATAGTTTTGGAAGTTTTAGCCACGGCAATCAAAGAAGAAAAAGAAATAAAAGGAATCCAAATTGGAAAGAAGAAGTAAAGCTGTCACTGTTTGCAGATGACATGATACTATACACAGAGAATCCTAAAGATGCTACCGGAAAACTACTAGAGCTATCAATGAATTTGGTAAAGTAGCAGGTTACAAAATTAATTCACAGAAATCTCTGGCATTCCTATACACTAATGATGGAAAATCTGAAAGTGAAATTAAGAAAACACTCCCATTTACTACTGCAACAAAAAGAATGAAATATCTAGAAATAAACCTACCTAAAGAGACAAAAGACCTGTATGCAGAAAATTATAAGACACTGATGAAAGAAATTAAAGGTGATACAAATAGATGAAGAGATATACCACGTTCTTGGATATCAAGAATCAACATTGTGAAAATGACTCTACTACCCAAAGCAATCTACAGATTCAATGCAAACCCTATCAAACTACCACTGGCATTTTTCACAAAACTAGAACAAGCATTTCACAATCTGTATGGAAACACAAAAGACCCCGAATAGCCAAAACAATCTTGAGAACGATAAATGGAGTTGGAGGAATCAGGCTCCCTGACTTCAGACTATACTACAAAGCTACAGTAATGAAGACAGTATGGTACTGGCACAAAAACATTAATATAGATCAATGGAACAGGATAGAAAGCCCAGAGATAAACCCACACACATATGGTCACTTTATCTTTGATAAAGGAGGCAAGAATATACAGTGGAGAAAAGACAGCCTCTTCAATAAGTGGTGCAGGGAAAACTGGACAGGTACATGTAAAAGTGTGAAATTAGAACACTCCCTAACACCATACACAAAAATAAACTCAAAATGGATTAAAGACCTAAATGTAAGGCTAGACACTATCAAACTCTTCGAGGAAAACATGGGCAGAACACTCTATGACATAAATCACAGCAAGATCCTTTCTGACCCACCTCCTAGAGAAATGGAAATAAAAACAAAAATAAACAAGTGGCACCTAATGAAACTTAAACACTTTGCACAGCAAAGGAAACCATAAACAAGACCAAAAGACAACTCTCAGAATGGGAGAAAATATTTGCAAATGAAGCAACTGACAAAGGACTAATCTCCAAAATTTAAAAGCAGCTCATGCAGCTCAATAAAAAAACACAAACAACCTAATCCAAAAATAGGCAGAAGACCTAAATAAACATTTCTCCAAAGATTATATACAGATTGCCAACAAACACATGAAAGAATGCTCAACATCATTAATCATTAGAGAAATTCAAATCAAAACTACAATGAGATATCATCTCACACCAGTCAGAATGGCCATCATCAAAATATCTAGAAACAGTAAATGCTGGAGTAGGTGTGGAGAAAAGGGAACACTCTTGCACTGTTGGTGGGAATGTAAATTGATACAGCCACTATGGAGAACAGTATGGAGGTTCCTTAGAAACTACAAATAGAACTACCATACAACCCAGCAATCCCACTACGGGGCATATACCATGAGAAAACCATAATTCAAAAAAAGTCATGTACCGCAATGTTCATTGCAGCTCTATTTACAATAGCCAGGACATGGAAGCAACCTAAGTGTTCACCAGCAGATGAATGGATAAAGAAGATGTGGCACATATATACAATGGAATATTACTCAGCCATAAAAAGAAACGAAATTGAGTTATTTGTAGTGAGGTGGATGGACCTAGAGTCTGTCATACAGAGTGAAGTAAGTCAGAAAGAGAAAAACAAATACCACATGCTAACATATATATGGAATCTAAGAAAAGAAAAGGTCGTGAATAACCTAGGCGTAAGACAGGAATAAAGACACAGACCTACTAGAGCATGGACTTGAGGATATGGGGAGGGGGAAGGGTAAGCTATGGCAAAGTGAGAGAGTGGCATGGACATATATACCCTACCAAACGTAAAATAGATAGCTAGTGGGAAGTAGCCGCATAGCACAGGGAGATCAGCTAGGTGGTTTGTGACCACCTAGAGGGGTGGGATAGGGAGGGTGGGAGGGAGGGAGACGCAAGAGGTAAGAGATATGGGAACATATGTATATGTATAACTGATTCACTTTGTTATAAAGCAGAAACTAACACACCATTGTAAAGCAATTATACTCCAATAAAGATGTTAAAAAAAAGGGGGGGGCTTCCCTGGTGGCACAGTTGTTGAGGGTCCCCCTGCCGATGCAGGGAACGCGGGTTCATGCCCCGCTCCGGGAGGGTCCCGCATGCCGCCGAGCGGCTGGGCCCATGAGCCAGGGCCGCTGTGCCTGCGCATCTGGAGCCTGTGCTCCGCAGCGGGAGGGGCCGCAACAGTGAGAGGTCCACGTACAAAAAAAAAAAAAAAAAAAAAAAGATGCACCAAAAAATTATAGGAAAAAAAAAAAAGGATGGTTGAACTAGCTGTTACATTCTTTCTCAACATATTTTTAAATGAAATAGGTATTTGAATACTTATTTTTAAATGAAATGAGTATTTAAATATACCAGTTACGTAAGTCAATGGAGATCCATTATCATCATATAAACTAAACCAAGGACTCTGCAATGGGGAAGGATGAGAAAAAAAATTTTTGAAAGTGCCTTGTGCTCATTTGCAGCCAAATTCAATAGCTTTCATGCAGAAACCCAGGGGAGTTTTTGTTTAATTCAACCCTTGAATTGTTTCAAGCTAACAGACTCACTTCTATTTACAGCATTATTTTCTATTAAAGGACAAGCCTGGAAAGTCAAAGAATTTAGAGCTACTGTTTTACTTGAATAATCAACACTTCCTAGGCTGCCTTTATCATTCCCTTATAAAAGGACGGAAATCAAAATGACTGCTTTTATCAGTTGAGCTGAAACTTTCCAGGAACAGGGATTTGCATAAATATATATATACAGTAACTATAAAAATGTAATCAGCCATGAGAGGAAGCCAGTTATGATTCTATAATGGAAACAACTGGAATCAGTGGCCTTCTCACACTGAATGATGATGAGACAGAAGCTGTCACAGCTCAGCTTCTCCATGATAGCAGATCTCATGTGGAGGCACTTTGTAATGCAACCAAAATATTTGACTTAAAGTTACCTTCTGAATTCTGAAGCAATCTTGAGCAAATCTCAAGAAAAACCACCTCTCATCACTCACTGATCTAGGAAACAATCAACTAACTTATTCTTTTAAAAATTAAAATTTGAACAAGTTTTCACGTACTCCAGAATCTGCCACCTTGGTACTAAAGGCTTTGAAAACTCCCGTCCCTGATCACTTACTTTGAGGGGGTTACCTAGGCATTTATACTGAAGTCTTTCTTTTAATTTTTTTAAGGGAATTATAAATTGCAATCAAACCATGGGTTTAAGTGACCTTTCAGAAGTAATATTCAAAAGCCCCAAGAGGACATATCAGGACTTCAAATCCTGTGTTTAAAACATATGATGGTTTTTATATTAGTTAGCTGTCAAAGCACTGGGACAAAAACTCAGATCTGATCATTTCTAGACCAAGCCTTTCTCTACTAACCATAGTCACCCTCCTCTGCCCCCAGACATCTCTACCATTGACCTTGAAATTTCTTCCATGTTGTAATGCAAAGAAGTATCTGGGATAACAAATTTATTAAGCTATTGCCCATTGTTATACCTACTCACCCTCAGGAGAGCAAATCAACCTTGAAGCATCAATGGTTTTTTCCTTCCAAAGAATGGGTGTCTGACCCTCGACACCACTGAGAGTAGCTGCCATCAGGCAGATGAGCAGGTGGCCATGTAGCTCCACTGTCTGCAGAAAGTGGTGCAATCACTTCTTTTTGTGTTTTGAGAATTTAAAAGAGATACAACCAGACCCTCACATAAGAGACTAGAAGAAGGAAAAGCACCTGGGTTCTGGTAAATTCTGACCTGTGCTCTGAAGCCAAGGTGTAACTGTGGTCTTGAAGGTTCTATGTATGTGGACAGAGAAGAACTTCTGTAAATGGTCACTAGGGCTGTGACATAGCTATGATAGAAGACCCAACTTGACACCACTGTAAGCTGATTATCTTATTACTAGAGCTAGACTATCTTTTTTTTTTTTACTATTACTACTACTACTACTTGTTCTAAACTGTCTTTTGGCAACCCAAAGTCACTATCACTTTCTTCTAAGATCTCAGGAAAGAAGCCAGGAACAATAGTTTTTAGTATTTCTTCTTTGAATGGTTCCAGGTTAAATAATAAGAGACAATTACTTGGGATTTGAAAAGTGGAAAAGGAAAAGCCACTGTTCTCCAGAGGCAGCTGCAAGCAGATTTGAGCTTCTTTAGAGCAACTTCCAGGGAAGCTTTTAAAAACTACCCTCTTTAATGCTTCAGGCTGATAATCTTGCTGGAGGCTTCCTTGTCCTTTGTTCCTACAGACTTTCTAAACATTGTTTAAGACTTTACTTTCCTTATTAAAATGTTTTTCATTTGAAATACAGAGAGTGGCATATGTTTTCCTGGCTGACACTTTCCATCTCAAAATTCTGAGATGAACTACTATAACATCGTGAGATACTGGTATTACCATTTTTCTTTACAAAACAATTATGCAGCCGAACAGCATTATTCATGGTAGTTATGTCCTACCAAGTCACCACAAACACTGAATCTGTGAATACTAAACCACTGCTCCTAAGGGAAACACAGGGTTAGGTTCCTGTGAGCCTCTGGGCACATTTTCACCAATCAGTCAATACACTGCCTTGTTTTGTGTGTGTTTCTCTTTAGAGACACTTCAGTTAATATATACTGTTTCTTAGTTAACATTGAACTCAGGGCCAACAGCACTATAACTCATGTCTGAATGAAATGTAACTAACACACATATTTCCTCCAGAAAGCACATCATAGCCTTCTTGCACTTAGGAACACAAACAGCATTGAGCACTATGCTCGGGGGCTATTTTGAAAAGAAAAGTCACCAACAAAAAAGCAAAAATTGGAACAAAATGTGGCACTTAATAGAGCATGAGAAGACACTTGTTTACAGCATAAGAGCTGAAACCTTGTTTGATCTCAGCAGGGAACATGGGCTTAGGGCGACAAGTTTTTCATTGCTCTGTGCCTGTCCATGAATAACAATAAAGTACCATGAGTATTGACTTGGGGGTTACAAATAAATTTTAGCAAGTAGGAAACTTTGCAAATATGAAATTATATTTGAGAAATTAAATGCCTTCGTTTATTGACATAGTCAGTGACAGAATTAGGACCAGAATCTCTGCCTTCTGCTTCCAAACCTGCTGTCTTCCCTTCCTATGCACATCTGTATTCTCTCTTCTCTTTTTATTGCATCCATCCTGTAGGACCAGGAAGCAGGGCTTACTGTGTTTATAGCTTAAGAAATAAGTTCATAACTCAAAACTACTCTGAAAACAAAAACGAAAGTCACTCAAGACACACTGGCTGGGAAAGCATGTGGAAAGCTGTCAGCAATGTCACAAGTTTCTGCAGACTTTTTTGTTGTTCAATCAATTAAAAATATAAGGAAATTGCAAAGAAGTAGGAATGAGTTAATACTAATAACCCATTGATTGGCCCATATTTTTATAAGTATCCAGTTTATCCTGACCTATTAATAAAAGATATACATGTAGGACCAGGTTTCATAGCAAACAAAGAGAGGACAGACCAGGAGTTTTCAAGCCCATCCAGAGAAGAGCTTGGTGGACTGTGGTTCTCCTTCATGCCACATGTAAAGAATCCACACATTGTGCACTTCAGTGCCTTATTATCTTCCCCTTTCCTATAACCAAAATAAAACTTCCGTATTGTTTCATCAACTAGTGACATGGTGGTTAACAACACACCCATTGTTTTACTTCTATATTCTTTAGAATTTCAGAGAGCTATTTTCAGTGCTTTGGGGTCAGTTGTGCACAGAAAGTATTTAAAACAGATTGCATTCCAGCTCTCTAATGCCTGAACACTGAAAGAGATCCTGTCTGTTGAACTAAAAGCATTTAAAACCTGTGAAATGCAATGGGATGAATCTGTCCAGAACCAAAAGAAAACCTATATTTATAGCAGCTGATTTATTTGGTTGATATACATTATGTGCAGTGGCTTATAATTTTTAAGGCATGTGAACTGGGACACATTAGATATTACAGAAAGAGTGAGTTGATGATTTACAAGACTTCATATCAGGCCTATAGACCTTCTCAATAAGAAAGGTTGGTGGTCATAAGAGCCCTGAAAACTGCAGCCCTCGGGAGTCAATTTAATGTAGAATAAACTCTTTAACAGCCAGCAAGATGACCATATCAGCACTCCATCTGCAGGTTATGCTGCTGTTGTAAAAAGCACTTTTTAATAAAAATGCATAGGCTTTATTTTTGAAAACATATGTTTCCCCTACCAAACCAGCAGTTTCTCCCACATAAGCACCCTTGCATTGCAAGAATACTGGGTGTTAACAAAAACAAAAAAATGGGGGAGGGGGAGTGCCCTATTTTCCCAATACGAAGAATGCTGGTAGCAATTTGCTTAGTGTCCTTCTAAAAGTTAATTATGGGTCCCAAAACAGAGATATACCTGTGTGCCCTTTGTTCTGATTAGACACAGTCATCTCTCAATGTAAACAATATTAGTCCATGTACCACCCAATACAATCAATAAATGGACTCAGCAATTGATGGTACTTCAAGTTAACACCCTCACTCTAAAGTTGATCTTTGGAGGACTTGATGTCTCACTTAATTACCAGAGTCATATGTCAAGGGGATTCCATACTAAACCTATCTCAAACATAGTAAATCACGATTGAAAAAAAACTCTAAAAATCTTCTTTATTAGCACAGATTTACTGGGAAATCATTCACCTTTCTACCACTGGAATTAAGAAATAAAAATGTATTATAACTTGCATGGTCTTTGACTCTGTTTAGGGGAGGGGGGTGTGTCCATAGCATTCCATAAGCAATTAGCCAAAATCACTCAGGGAAAAAAGAAAAAAAGGAAGCATGATTGATCCCTGTAGAAAAAGTCAAACTTTTAAATATTAAAATATATTTTTGTTTATGAAAACAAAACAGTAGTTGAGTGAGACTGAATCTGTAAACAACAGTAGAGCATTGGGATGCAAAGTGAACAACTGAAACAATAGATAGCATAATCTAGTATTTGCCAAGCAATGAGTTTTGTTGAGTCTTCTACTGTGTCAGTTTTTTTGGATGATCAAGACAAAGCTTACCATCCCACAACTTTCCTTCAAAGATTTCCTTTTATTTGTAAATCCCTGTGTCCACCCCTCTATCTTAGAACTTATGCCATTGCCAATTTGTGTTTCCGTCTCCCTATTATGTTGTGAGGTCTTTGACATTGTGACCATTTCTTAGTGATCTTTGAATTCTCCAAACCTAGTATAGTATATCTAGCACATAGAAATCATTCAATAAATATATTTTAGATTGAATAAACTGTGTATATGCAAGTCCTTTCAATACTAATGGTCTTTTCTCTAGTCAGACTCACTGGTACTCATCAGAAGTTCCCTGGGATGCAAGTATCCTTTTGAAAGTATCCAGTAAGCCAAAATTTAATCAACATTCATTCATCCAACATATCGATATATTTATGGAGCAGCTGCTGTTTGAAGTCACTCAAATAGGTTATGTTGAGGATAAAAAGAACGTTAAGATGTTGTCCTTGTCTTCAGTAAGACTTTATTCAGAATGAGGATATAAAGTTTAAAATCTAATAAGGTAAAGAACACAGAAAACTTAGGAGTTGCACGGGAATGGATGAATAATTACCAGGTGAATGGAACAGGCAAGAAACACCGAGGGGCACAAACAAAGGAGACATTTCTTTAAGCTGCAGACTGGATGATCAGGAAAAAGGCATATAGCAAGTAGGATTTGAGGTAGATCATAAAGGGAAAACGTGCTCTACTTAGTACAGAAAGCCCGGGAAAGCAGCTGAGTCGTTTGAAGGGATTTTATATCCTTTCTCCAACTTCCCTTTCCCCTCTATGCCATTTCTGGTCAGGACTAAGACGGAGTAGCGGCAAAACAAAGCATTTTAAAGCAATGATTAGTATGTTCGGGAGTAAAACACTTAGGCTGTGCTGCTTGTGGGGCTTCTCCTTCTCCAGTGAGCACTGGTGAACTGTCTCCAGGGGCACTGCTTCCGCGGCCACCTCCTCCGGTGGGAAAGCTCTGTGCCTGGCGGAACACGCCTTCCTTCAGTGCTGCTCTCTAGCTCCCTGGGGGTCTTCTAAGTCTCCTTTTCTTTTCTTTTCTTTCTTTCTTTTTTTTTTTTTTTTTTGCGGTACGCGGGCCTCTCACTGTTGTGGCCTCTCCCGTTGCGGAGCACAGGCTCCGGAAGCGCAGGCTCGGCGGCCATGGCTCACGGGCCCAGCCGCTCCGCGGCATGTGGGATCTTCCCAGACCGGGGCACGAACCCGTGTCCCCTGCATCGTCAGGCAGACTCTCAACCACTGCGCCTCCAGGGAAGCCCAAGTCTCCTTTTCTAATATGAATTCTGGTTACAAGGAAGCTTCCAGAAAGGCAAATATCATATAATGTGACTTTTTAAAAGATAAAATGCAGTCTAAAAATGTTTAGTTTTAGTTTGGAAAAATGCAACCTGGCAGATACATTTACAGTACTTCATATACTACAACAATGCACAGGAATTTTTTGTCCTCAATTTAACTGATAAATATCTCTCTCCCCTCTCCACACACAGACAGGGAGAGAGACACGTACATTTCATGGTGCAGTCAGTCATCCAAGGGTCTTCAAGACACTATTATGATTTCTTGATGAATTGTTTCTAATAGAAAAAAGAAAGGAAAGGCAATTAATTTTTTATGTTGGCAATCTCCAAAATATTTAAATCTCCGTGCAGGTACACATGCACTAATTGATATTTAAGTAAACCTTCAGAAGTTCTTAACTTGGATATCCTCCAAGATGGCCTGCCTGCCTGGGGAAGTTAGGTCAGTTTTCAAATGTCGGTTGCTAGGCATTCCTTCTGAAATAGTCTGACTCTGGGTTTGAAGCCAAGTTTCCTTAAAATAGTGCTTCTCAGTCTTATCCCTTGAAGCAGCCCTAATAACAGAGGGTGAACCCATTCTCAAAAAAGCCTGAGGGCATCAATTGCTTTGAAGTCTCCTGTTCAACACCAAAGTGTCATGCTTATCTTAATATAAAATCAGTTTCCAAAAAAAAAGGTAGGGGGGGAATAGTGCTCTTAAAAATGTGCATTTTAGCATCCCATCTGGCACACTGAGATACCCCAGTGTTTTGTGGTCACCCCACAGAGGCAAGATCAAGCCCCCAACCAAAATTGGTCAGGATGCTGACACTGATGATGCCACAAAATCACTGATAGGGTGACAAGGTTAATGACTCATGTAATGAGGCTCTCTGTGGAGAGGAGGGTAACTTCTGGTCCAAAATATCTTGAACAAAGGGCAAGGTGAGTGGTTTGAGAGTTTTATTATGGTTGGGGAATTAGGCCAAGGTGAGAGTTTCCACCTGAAGTCCAGGGTTTGCGTGGTTTGAACTTCTGACCCAAGGGAGGGAAAGTGGGGGAATTTCTTACCAGCTTTGCCAGATTTGGGACAAGAGGGGAAGAGGTAGTAGAAAGACTTGAAAGATATCAGCAGTCAAATATCAAAACCTGAGTCAGAGTCTTCATTAAAATTCACCCCTGATGTTTGACCAATGATGGAAATGTGTCATGTCTCCTTTAATTGAATTGGGACTGGTTGAAGTAAACAATGGTGGCAGCCTTTGAGGTCTGCCGTATGAGGTCAGTAAGAGTCCAGCATTGTGCACTTTGAGAAGTGAGTGCCACTGGGTATTAGTTTCCTATGGCTGCTGTAACAAATTACCACAAACTTAGTGGCTTAAAACAACAAAAACCCATTATCTTACAGTTCTGGAGGTCAGAGGTCCAAAATCAGTCTCTGGGTTAAAACCAAGGTGTCAGCAGGAATGGTTCATTCCTAGAGATTCTAAAGAGAATATGTTTCCGTGCTTCTTTCCAGCTTCTAGAGGCTGGCCATGTTCCTCGCTTTGTGGTCCCTTCCTCCACCTTCAGAGCCAGCAGTGTAGCAGCTCTCTCTCCGATTTTCTGATTTCTATTTCCACTTTCATAGCTCCTTCCCTGACTCTGGTCCTCCTTCCTCCCTCTTATAAGGACCCTTTTGATTACTTTGAGCTCATGATCAGGGATAATCTGCACATCTCAAGAGTTTTAAATTAATTGCATCTGCAAAATCCCTTCTATTAGGTAACATATCCACAGATTCTGGGGATTAGAATGTGGACATCTTTAGAGGGTTATTATTCCCTATATCACAGTTTGTAACCTTCAGTAGTGTCTAGAACTTCAAAGGGGATAAGAAATGTTAGCGAGGCTGTGTTCTATGGTTTTAGTATATGCATAGACATGTGTAGACTTAATTTATATTTTGGATATCTGTGAGACAAGAAACTTCCAGAGTTTTTTACCTCAAAGAGGAGGACATTGGATATGGAATTGTTGTTGATATTGGTAGGACTAGACAGCCAGAGACCATTGGCAATGGGCCAAAAGTCTAAAATTGTACACGTGGAGCTGATTGTTGGCCAGGGCAGCCTCTAGTGCTAAGATAATTGCCTGAAGTTCAGCCTGCTATGCTGACTTTCAGACCTCATGCTTGATCAGAGACATCCCAGTCAGGAGATAGATAGCAGTAGTGTCCAGCAGACTATAACAAGTGATGGTGACACTACCATCCATAAAGTGCACAGACTCCCTTTCTCAGGTGATCTCCAGAGGCTTCCCAAGGGGCCAGTGGATCCAAAAGAGAGGTGACTTCCTTTCATGTAATTACACCCAGCAAGGAACTGAGGACAGGGGAAACCACTTCCTTCTGTAAGTGGGATATGCTAGAAGGCCAGGAGTTGGATCTATCTTGTGAGTACCATTTTATGTCAATAAGGGAATCTTTGCGGTCGTGGCAATCCTGAAGTGTGCTGCCTCCATGACCTAAGATGTAATGGGCAGCTGGGGGCAGGGAGTCACAGACTCAGGACTTATAAGAGCCTCTGTCTTCAAAGGGCCCAGTGTATGGCCAAGAGTTGCCATCCTAATGGTGTGTGGTGTGGACTGAGAAGGGCAGTTTCTTGCACTAGAAGCTCATGGGCAACTAATGGCCGTCATGGGTTGTTCAGGAACTCCAGGAGGTTTGAGAGGAGCCTGCTAAAATCTCAACAGTGAAGGGATCTCTGGGGATCACTAATAGTTGTATTGCAATTTAGATGGATTTTAAAGCATTCCTCGTACAAGACTCCACTCAAAATAGGACAGTTTGTGGGACAGTATGAAAGGGCTTAACTAAAACTTAGAAATAAGAAACATGTTGCATCTAAAATCTAAAAAGGCCTGTTTCAATGTTGGGAATGCTAGGAGGGACATTAGTTGCTTCCTCACAGTGTAGGGACAGAGCACATCAATGGGTGTCCAAATAATTAGCAGAAATTTTACTGAGGTGTCCGGACCTTGTAATTTGTATAAGGCAATGGGCCATCCCTTCTTGTGAGAGCTCCTTTTTAATTGTAGGTCCTGAATGGATGTGTTCAGTGAATCTCCTTGAAGAATGTCATCAGTAGGATGTCAGACCTGTGTTTCTGGGGAAAGTTAGATGTGGCTGAACTCTTGTCTGCAAAGATTGTGTGCACATAAAACCTATGTTGTAGAGGTGCAAAAGCCAAATGATACCCCTTTTACCTTTTTTAGTTTTGGTTTCTTTCTTTTTTGCCTGTTTTAATTTTTGTTTCCTATCCTTGGGTCAAGGTGTTTTGTTCTGGTTTGTTTTGGTTTGGTTTTGATGGTTACGAGATACGCTTTGGGAAGCTCTACCCTGCTCACATTGACAAATTTCTTCCTCCAGGGATTGCCAAATCAGTATCGTCAGGGTAAGAGACCTCCCCCATTGCTCTACTGAGTTTAGGGACCCTGGGCTTAACCTTTTGCTGTGTTGAAAGCTTCAGAACTCAATCAAACCCAGAGCCTTTTTCTATCCATTTTGCAGGTGTTCCATAGGACAATGGTGTCCTTGCATCCTTTAAAGGGCATAGGGTAAAGCATTAGGGCTGCCATTCTTAAGGGTCTGGGCTATGGGTGCATTCCCTAAAATCCAGAGGATCACAATCTTCTTGATGACAGAGGCCTGGGCAGCAACAGAAGAATCATTATGTAGAGTCCTAATGAGCCATGGGCTTTCTGGAGTATGGACCTCAGCACTCCACATAGTGACTACTCTTCCTCATGTGAGTGATCACCTGATGAGCCATATACTGCCCAGAATAGAGTCTTTCCCTTGAGACAGAACAAAGGCCAATGCCTACTTGAGACAGATCCAACGATCACAGGGTAAGAGTCATTCCCCTCAGTCCAGTATCAATTACTGCTTATGCTGAAATTGAGACACACAGTTTAGTCCAAGACTCATAGATAGATCCAGGACAAAACACATGGCCCATGGCCACTTCATAACCAAGACATGGCAATAGTAAGTGTCCACTGACAGATGAATAGATAAAGAAAATGTGGTATATATGCACAATGGCATGTTATTCAGCCTAAAAAAAGATGGAAATCCTGCCATTTTTGACAACATGAATGGACCTTGAGGACATCTTGCTATGTGAAATAAATCAGACAGAGAAAGACAAATACTGTATGGTCTCACTTATATGTGGGATCTAAAAAACCCAAACTCACAGAAACAGAGAATAGATTGGTGGGGAGCAGAGGCTGGGGAAAATGGGTGAAAGTTGTTAAAAGGTACACACTTCCAGTTATGAGATAAGGAAGCTCTGGGGATGTAATGTACAGCCTGGTGGCTACAGTTAACCATACTGTACTGTATATTTGAAAGTTCCTACAAGAGTAGATCTGAAAAGTTCTCATCACCAGAAAAAAAAAATGTTAACTATGTGAGCTGATGAATGTTAACTAATTATTGTGGTAATCATTTTGTAATACATACATATATCAAAAAAGAAAGAAAAGGAAATAAGAGAAAGACCCAGTCTTTTCCTCCTGTCCCTAAGCACCAGTTACCAAAACTTCCAACAACTTGGGTCAGTGAAATCTATAACAGAAGTTCGGTAGGACTTGGCAAATGTAGTATAAAGTGGGACAGTTCAAAGCATACACTAGCCAGCAGACAGGAGCTCAAAGTGCACGTTCACTGTTAGCCAGTTAGCAAACCAAAAGCCAGAGGAGAGATAGTCACCACCTCGACCATACTGCTCATAACACCAATCATTTTGTGGTTGCCCTCAGACAGCAGGATCAATGCCCCACACACAATTGGTTCAGATGTTGAGGTTATTCACGCAACACATGCACTGTAAAGGTCTGAAAGGTTTATTATTCACATAATGTGGCTTTCTGGGGAGCCGGGGCAGACACCCAAGCTTGTCCGAAATGGCTTGAGTGAAAGGAGTGAGTGGCTTTGGTTTTCATTGTGGTTAGAGTGTAGGGCCGTGAAGAAAGTTGCTGGCACCAAGGACAGGAGTCCACAGCTTCCATATTGGCTTGCCCAGATGTGGGTATAAAAGCTGTCAGCAATCAAGCATCAAACATGGAATCAGACTCTTTACTCCACCTCCAGAGCCATGGTTTTAAGTTAACTGATGTTAACAATTTTCTTGGTTTATTTAGTAACAAACTAAACTTTCTTCTCTCTTTATGCTGAAACAGGAATGTCTAAGAAATCTATTCTTTGATTCCCTGAATCTCCAGATATTTTTCTAGTGCCAGGAGCAGAGATTCAACTCTACAGGTGCAAAACATAAATACTTAGAAAAAAATCTAAATCTTCGGCAAAATGCAACTCAATGACTTAAAATGCCAGAAATTGATTTATCCTATTCTTATGCTAGACTCAAGGGTAATTAGGAATTACTTTTTCACTTTTTTCCCAGTCAAAAATGAATACATTCTTTTTATTTTGAAAGGAAAGCTAAAAATGTATGATTTTGTGACATAGAATCTGGATCCAAAAGACTACAAAAGCTTCCAGAGAAATAAAGCATTTTGGTGTCATTAAAGCAATTATCCTTCTCAAGGAAAAAAGAAATAACTTTCCAAATTAAATACATCAATAAAGACTGAAAGTTAGTCTGCAAAGAACACAGGTCATGTTTTTACGTGGTCACTGACTCAGACCTTTTCCAGCTTAATTTTTTTTCCAGCCAACTTAAAAGACTTCTTCAAAATCAATGGAATCAACGATCTAGTCAATTCAATTTAGTTATTAAGGCAGGTAAAAACAATGGATTGGCTATATTTTTGATCCAGTTGTGTTTGGGGAGATATTTCAGTCAGAGAGACATGGCAATAAATTTTCTTTGAAAGGAAATCTGGGTGGGAAAAGAAATGGCAGCATCAGCTAATAAATGTTTCTTTTCAAACCCACTAATGCTCTCAGATGATTTATCACCATTTGAAAGCTTTGGGCTACTTTACCAAAGAAAATGCATCATCCCTTGAAGTTGTGTAAAATTTTTCTCAAAGTCACATTTATAAAACCGAATACCACCTGAAACGTGCAAGTTGTCCAGCTGCTCGATACCTAATGGCTGACAACAGCAAGGCACCCTGAAAGATCTTCTGCCGTCTCATTTCAAAAGGTGAGATTTCACGTATCATGTATCTCCAGATGCTGGCTTCCCATGCCCCTCTCAGAAAGGAGTCTAACTGGTGATAGTATTTGAATGGTCATCACAGAAATCTCCCCAGAGGTGGTATCTGGAGTATTCACTCCTATCTATCTGATGAGAGAAAGATGGAAAAAAAGAAACCCTAAGAAACAAGACTTTGGAAGACACTACACTATTTCGAGGACTTTTATATGGATGCCTGTGTGGTTTGCCGAGATAGAGCTCCCCTCATCCACAGCCTGTCGAGTCCCAGCCAGGCCTCGTGGCATGAGGCAGCCAAGAGATAGTCAGTCCATGGTAGGGCAAAGGAATATAAACAAATCCCTCCTGCTTTGTTTTCAAATCAAAGGCAAGACTTTTAAATGAGACAGTACAGCGCTTGGCAGGTGCAGTTTGTATCAGCAGCAGCATCAGAGGAAACTTCAACCCCTGAAAATGAAAGAGGCTATACTATTGATCATTCACTGCAAGTTCATTGACATTCTGTGGTTTACTTTTACTCTTCTTACCCCAGGTATAATTCATCAGAAAACACACATGGCCTTCTAAATTTTTATGAAGAGGCGACTGTTCCAGCTGAAAGTTAAAAAGTCCCCCAACCCCTCCCCCCCAAAACAAAGAGAGAGAGAGAGAGAAAGATGTGAAAATAACCTGAAATGAGGTTTCAAGCAGATAAGCTTCCTCTTTCCTCTGCAAGTCCAAGTTGAAAAATCTCTTTCTCGTTTAGTAATAAATAATTACTGAGCACCTACCGTGTGAAAGATGTGAGACCAGGCTCCATGGTCATACACACAAAAACTGATAACTGTATCATGATAAATAATAAATAAGTGATAAAGTGTATCATGAGCGATAGAAGACTTGCTCAAGAGGGGAAAAGTGAAGAATTGTACCATATGATTAGTTATTCCATTCGATGTAGATAATCACTCATGGACGCATGGCTACTTGTTCATTTATTCATTTGACTCTGGATTAAAACCTCATACTGTCATTATTTTGTTGCTTAACTGTTTCAGTTTGGGCCATTGGAAGCTCCTTCAGGTTGGCTCCTGTATTCTTTCAATAAGCACCACCACTTCCAGGTTTTTTTGAGCATTTCCTTATTTTCTGGCACCACAAGACATTCCAGGCTAAGTCTGTATTTTCCCTGCAGCAGCCCCAGCACCAGCCACTTCTGCAAGGAGCGTTGGCTCCTTTTTTCTTGAAGAATGGTGTTTAGAAGCCAAGATCTGTGTGCTAGACGCCAGTGATTCTTGGTCCTCTCACTGGACAGAAGTGTATGTATGGAAGTGTATGTATGGACTCTATCCCACCTCACACACATATCTATATTTATGTATTTATCTACCTGTATGTGTAATAAAAACCAGGAGCTCATAGTGACACCTCTGATTCCAATCCAGTCCTGCAGGGTTCATTTTAACCTTCCCTTTTCTTTATTCATAACTTCTTTCTCTAACAAAGAGAACCCAGCTTTCATTATCTACTATCTATTCACTTATTTATGCAATTCTAGTAAGTGCTTAAAAGAGTTTCAGAATTCCCAGTCCAGATCCTGGTGACAGAGAACTGACCTACTTTTACTAACGAGATAGATGCGAGCACATGTACAGTTCTTTTGCGTTGGCCTCAGAGTAACTAATCCAAGACCCTGTTTTCCAGTTACTTAAGTTAGGTCTTTTCTTTCCCATCCTGTCAGTGTGGGTATGTTATTTGTTTGTAACACAGTAGGTTTGTTTGTTAGTGTTTGTATTATTCCATTTTGTGTCCCTCCCACTGCCTGCTTGCTTTTCATTGTTTACTCATTAAGTGTGTGAAATAGTACTATGATTCTAAGAGTCAGAGCTGTACAAAACTTACACTCACAAAGTGTCATCCCTCCTTGTCCAGCTACCCTTTTCCCATGTCCCCTTCTTTCCAGCCCAGCCCATCCCACCCTTTAGGAAACCAGTCCCTTAAGTTTCTGGTTTATCTTTCCTGATTTTCCTTTGGCAAATATAATCAAATATCTATGTAAGTACCTATATCCGCTTCCTTCTTACAGGAAAGGAACAACTATAGATACTCTTCTGAGCTTTCCTTTTTTCACTTAACAGTGTGTTATTGCTGCAACTTCTTGCTTAGGCTTCACTCCCGGCTCTATCTTTGGCAAAACTTATTCTTCTTACGGAGTTTACAGGGTTTTCTCTGACTTCTAGTTTCACTGAAAATGTCATTTACGGGCTTTGTTTTTGTATTCTCCTTGTTCCTCTAGGAGGTTTCCAAGAGGGAAAGCAGACTCAGAACTAAGCTGTTGCCTTATTCCCACTGAAACCAGAAACCCACCAAGTATTTGCATTTTAAAATGTTTCCCCTAGAAGAAGACTGAAGACAATGACTTTATAATGCAGTTTGAAGCATTGAGTTCCTTCCTGGAGATGTTTGAACTCAGTGAGGAGGGAGGGGCCTTTATAAAAACAGTAACAATTCATTACTCAGGCAGAGTCACTTAGCAAGTAGTTTTCAGTGCCTACTATGTGACAGCATTGTTCTAGGTACTGGGCATACATCAGTGATCAAAGCAAAGATACCCATCCTCATGGAACGTACTTTCTAGAATTCTTTCTATATGCAAGATACTATACTAAGGACTTAAAGGAAAATAGATATATAAAAGACAGAAATACATAGGTCCCTGCCTTAAGAAGTTTCCATTCTCACTAATAGAAAATATGTATACACTTTTTGAGGGGAACTAATGTGCACGTTCATGAAAAATACAAAGTGACACCCTAAGTTTCAAATGATTAACATGAATTTCTTTCACTTAAATATTTATGGAGCATCTACTATGTGGCAGTCACTATTCTAGGCACTAAGGATACATCACTGAACAAAAGAGGAAAAAAATCCTGTTTTCATAGAGCTTACAGTTTTGTGGTGGTAGAAACCCCATTGATCGATCAAAAAATATAAAGTCAAAACACATCAAATATCAGGTAATATAAGTGCTATGAAGAAAAATAAATAAATAAATTTATTTTTTTAAAAAAGATAAAGAAAAAGAAAGCAGAAAAGGGGAATGGGGTGGCTGGGATACAAATGGAGTTGCAAAGTCTCAGGAAGTTCATTTCAAAGAGTAAAGACCTAAATGATGTGAGGACTGAGCCATCTGGAGAAAAGCATGCCCAGGCCAAGGGAGCAACTGGGGGGATTTGGAAGGGAGGAAGTCACTTGCATTGGTTTCCAGGGAGACCTCGTGGGGGAGATGCTGTGTGTCTAGGCTTTGAAAGATGACTAGCCTCTGGGATGTGGAGAAAATAGGACGGTCATTCTAGGCGAGGTAATAGAACTAGTAATGGAGCACAGGCAGGTCCAAATGAGTTAACCCATCTGATTGTAGTGGCGAGTTTGGATAAGGCCAGAAGAGCAGGTTGGAAACAGTTACAAAGGTGCTGAGTGTAGACCAAGGAGTAGTTCCTTTTCCTGTAGGCACTGGGGAAACCATTAAAAGAGGCTGAAAGCCGAATACACAATACTGTATAGTTTGACCTCCATTGTATTATCAGGGAAAAAAAGCACATGTATGTACCCTCAGAGATAAAAGTCTACAAGGACTATGCCAAATGATAACACCAGTTACTCCTGGCAGATGGAATGGTGAGTGATTTTTATTTTTCTTTGAACTCCTCTACATTTTCCAAATTTTCTGAAAATAATAATTATTACTTTTACAATCAGAAAAAATAATAAGCCTTGCCATCCTCACAAAAGAAAGGTTTAACCTGGGCATAGCCCCAGGAAGTGTTTTAGAAAAATTAACAACAGTGGATACAGATGGACAAGAGAAGGAAGGAGGAGGCTACTCTGTAGGAGCATCATTTGAGCTCCAGAACCCCAGCTCCTTTCTCCCGTAAGGCTGGCCCTGGTGCTGCTATTGGAAGTCAGCAATAAGACAGCTGTGTGGATGGTGACACTGCTCCCCATTTCACCCAGCTGTAGGCAGCAGGCCCATTTTCTCCCTCCTCCAGTGTAGAAGGAGAATCTGCTAAGTTGGAAAAAGAAAAAAATCCAAATCCAAAATCCATTAAGATATAGCTCCTATGTTTATTCCTTTTACATATTTGTGTTTCACAGCTCACGTTCCAATCTAAAAGTGATAAGAGAATGAACATTCCTTGAGAAGTGAGATGGAGTCTCCAATGTATGAAATTCTTCCTCTGGGGTGTGCACAGAAGCAGTCATCCTCCTTTATGTAACTTTGGGAAATGAAATTGCATGGGAGAAGATGTCCCTCATGGAATCTGTCAGGATTGGAGGGCATTATATGGGCATGTCTTTGTCCTCAGAGCAGCAGTGCCAGAAGCTCACCTTCTGCTGTGGATTGAATCATGTCCCCCAGAGTCATATAGTAGAGCCTTAACTCCAAGTGTGATGGTGTTGGGAGACAGGCCTTTGAGGTTAAATGAGTAATTAAGGTTAGATGAGGTCATGAGAGTGGAGTCCTCGTGATGGAATTAGTGCCCTTATAAGAGGAGGTAACAAAGAGCTTGCTCTCTCTCTCCACCATGTAAGGATGGAATCCCCTTTTCTATGTGAGGCAGCTGGATGTTGATGGGGAAAAACACACAAGGTAGGTGACTAGTCAGTGATGCCCCAAAAGCCTATCCCATTTCTTTAGTAGACTCACATTGCCCTCCACTCAATATTTCATACCTCTTTCACTCTCCAACTCTATCACACCTCAATCCACTCACAGCATATGACCTTGCCATATACTCTAAGGAAGTATAAGCCATCAGATCTAATATCCTACATCTGCCCACCCCAAACCTACCAACTTAGTTATCCATGTACACATCCTCTCTACTCCTGGTACAATGGGGAAGAATCTCTCCCTGTCAAAGGACAACTGAATCCACCCTCTTTTCCCTTCAAAGATTTGGCTCCTTCAGTTACCCCCAGTTATTCCCTTTCTCTAATTTGTATGAGTATGGATCATATTCTTGTGTATCTCTCACTTTTTAAAAGTATATATATATATATCACATGTACGTATACACATATTCCCACACCCATTTCCAGCTACTGAACCATTCCTCTTCTCCATTTCATAGCCAAATTTCTGGAAACACCTGTCTACAAAGGCTGTCTCAACTTCATCTCCACATACTTCATACCCCACCACATACCATCATCTATCCCAGTCCTCCACTAAGACTGCCACGGTCATCAAAGACCTCCATGTTGCTGAAACCAATGAAAATGTCTCACTAGGCTGAAACACTAGGTGGCTCAATCAGCTTCCATCTATGCATATACCATTTACATCTCTAGTCTACAGCATTTTATGAGCCCTAGAATTGCCTTTTGTATTGCCTAGTTGATACCTTTGATGCTGAAACTGGCCTCTGTACACTGACACTGAATTAAATCTCAGAGATAGAGTTTTAGGTGAAGTGGAAAAGAATAGCTTTATTGCTTTGCCAGGCAAAGGGGACCACAGTGGGCTAACGCCCTCAAAACTGTGTGTCCCAACCTGGAGGGGTTATTGAGGAATTTTATAGTAATGGCTCAAAGTGGAAGGCGTGATCAGCTCATGGACATTCTTCTGATTGGTTGGTGGTGAGGTAACTGGGAGTGAACATCATCAACCTTCTGGTTCCAACCGGACTGAGGTCTATGTGCTTGTGGGCAGCACACAGTTAACTTCTCTTACCTGGTGGGGGTTTCAGTATCTACAAAACAGCTCAAAGATATTGTTATGTGTATCTCTTGTGGGGGAACCAGGACCCTGCCCGAAGTCTGCACTATTCTTTTTTTTTTTTTTTTTGTGGTGCGTGGGCCTCTCACTGTTGTGGCCTCTCCTGTTGCGGAGGACAGGCTCTGGACGTGCAGGCTCAGCGGCCATGGCTCACGGGCCCAGCCGCTCCGCGGCATGTGGGATCCTCCCGGACTGGGGCACGAACCCATGTCCCGTGCATCGGCAGGCAGACTCTCAACCACTGCGCCATCAGGGAAGCCCTGCACTGTTGTTTCTTGACTGTTCCTCCTTTGTCTCTGCATCCCCTCCCTTCCCTGATTAGCAACTGTTTGAACCTGCTTGTTGGAACTCAGGAAAAGTCATGGAGACTGAATGAAGCCTATTTCCTGTAATCAAGAAATTGGGGACACAGAAAGGCTTTTGTGCCCAGGAGCCCCACAGGGTCCTGCTTGGTTTCATTTTCCCTTGGATGTCTCACAGTCTTCTGAAACAGCCCCAGAAAGTGACCTTCCTTCACCTCAGTCTTCCTCTTCTCAGTAAATGTTATCATTGTTCATTCAATTCACAAGCCAGAAACCTAGGAGATATTATTTTTTGGTTGCTTCACCATTTTCATCGATATCCTCCCAGCGTATAGTTCCAAGAGTATGAAGAGGCTGTGCTCTCGGCTCACCTCCACTGTAACCCCCACAGTCCAGCCTCCGTCATCTCTGTCCTGTGTGACAACCTCCTCCTATCTTGTTTCCTTCATTTCTTCTCTCACCCATCCCATTGTCCACTTGCCTGCCAAGGTGATCTTAGGAAATAGAAGACCCTCTTCTTCCATGGGTCCCTATTCATACTGCATAATTCTGTCCCTCCCTTTCTCTCTCACCACGTCTCAACCCACTCTCACCATTGAGCTCCAGCCACAGTAGTCTTCTTTCAGTTTCTAGAACAGACTATACTACTTCTCACCTCAGGATCCTTATCCATCTTGTTTTGTCTCCACACAATGAGCTTTTCTCCCTCTTTAAATGGCCAAATTCTTTCTCATGCTTTATGTCTTAGCTTTTGAAAGAATGGAAAATCAATCTTCAATATTATGGGTGTTGGGTTTTAGTTGATGAGAATGTAGAATGAATATCAAGCAGGATGAGGGGGAGAAGGAAGAAGAAGAAAACAATAGAAGAAAATAAACTAAAATTGATGAACACATCACGTATCAGGTGCTATCACTTGAGCAGATAACAGAGATGCATACAGGAGCAAAATGAGACTTAGAATGGGGCCAGGGAAGGGAAGGGAAGAAATGAGCAGAATTGAGGATGCCTTCATTCAGGGAGGTTCCACCTCACTTTATAATAATAACCACAAGGGTGGTTGTTGGGGAAGACAGGAAACTGGTAAATGAACCAAAGAATGACTGATGTCACTGACCAGCCTCAGAATTTCACTTAGGACTTTAGTGTCCACTCATCATAGTTTCCTTCCAAGCACCAGGAGAGAAGCACGGGCCAGGCTGAGCAGGCATGTGTACATGACATGTTCAGACACCAGCCCAGGGATATGAGCAGTGAAGCACCATCCACCCAGCTGGGGTGGAAGATGGGTGCATGGCGGGGCAGACAAAGGGCAGGGAATGGGTAGGCCCAAGGACAAACACTTAAACTCCATCCCAGAGTAACTGCTCAGTGAGTATATGTACAGCACCCTAAGTCTTTCACATAATGAAGGTCCTTAGTAACTCAGAGAAAAACATTTTTTTTAAATGCTGTAACTGAAGTCTCAAAACTAAAGTTGTGTGGTTCTAAGAAGCTACACCTTAAACCCACTTTTCCAAAACTTAGCAAATTAGAAAAAAATCTTTGCTTTGAATATTTTACAATACTTTGTTTTTCATGCTAACAGTATTTTATAGAAATACAATTTACGAAAGAGTCATATGCACACGGATCCAGTACCCAGGTCCATGACTGCTAACATATGCATTCACCCTCTGTCACCACTGCCCAGCCCAAGAGGACAATGCAATACAAGTACTACCATCGGTTCCAAGGTGAGAAACACAATTCCTTGTGCTAGGCAATACCCATTATCGGTGACCACCCCCTGACCTTCAGTCTAAGACAGCCAAGGTAATTTTGGTATGGTTGAGTTAATGCCTGGTATAGAAAAGCCATTTTCACTGAAGTTACCTGTACAATGTCAAAAACCCAATCGATACCATTCTTTTCTAAAAGAAGTGCCAGCCATAGTAGCTTTATATTTAGAGGAAAATGAGAAAAAATATTCTTATTCTTTGGAGATTAATTTGTGACCCTGCTTCTCTGAGTGGGGTTTTTCCAGGTTATTCTGTTTCTTAAAGCCACTAATAACCCCAGCTCTACTGGTTTTCTTTACCCTGTGCCCCCAGAGGGAAAAATGTACAGTCCTGCCATGTGTAAAAGCAGAGGGACAAGAGCCTTTTAAAAATTCTGTTATTACACTGCTTTTGCCTTTGTGGGTCTCACCCTAGTGGGAGGGTCTGTGGTTTCCATGGCAATGATACCTGGCATCAATGCTGGGCAGCCTTCCAGGGACTGGGGTTGGAAGCTGTGAGGCTAAAATACGTCTGTCAGAGGTAATGAAGAGTTCTCTCTGTAAATATTTCTATCTGTCTGCTCCATTCAGCCACCTGCACAGGTCCAGAAGGTAAAGTGAATGATGCAGGGGTAGGGATCGGGGGATGGGAGTGTCAGCCTGAGACGAACATAACACGTATCACACAGAGCATCTCTATTGCATGTATGATGATAGGGCCAACACTCCCACCCAAATGGATGGCTTATTTATCCAGATAATAAATTAAAAGTTGATGCTGGGTGACTGCTGGAAGTCTTTGCAAAAGATTTGCAACAATTCTCAGATTCAGCTCTAAAAGTTGAATTCCCTGTGTTCCTACTCCCTGCCGTCTTTCATAAATTGCTTTCCCCAAATTTACTGTCTTTTAACACTATCATCATTTTCCTATGCATCTAATGCTTCAAGTGGGGCTTTCAACCCATTTTTTAAATTGAAATATAGGTGACATAAGATAATAGTTTCAGGTATATAACATAATGATTTGACATTTACATACATCACAAAATGATCTCCACGGTAAGTGTAGTAACCATCTGCCACCATTCAAAGTTATTACAATATTGTTGAGTAATTTCCTGTGCTGTACATTACAGCATGACATTTATTTTCTGACTAGAAGTTTGTACTTCTTAATCCACTTCACCTATTTCCATTCCCCCTCCCTCTTCCTCTCTGGCAACCACCAGTTTGTTCTCTGTATCTATGAGTTTGTTTATGTTTTGTTTTGCTTGTTTGTTTTGTTTTTTAGATTCCACATATAAGTGAAATCATATGGTGTCAATATTTGTTTTTATCTGATTTATTTTGCTTAACATAATACCCTCTAGATCATACATGTTGCTGCAAATGGCAGTAAGAGTGGCTATTATCAAAAAGACAACAAATAACAAGGGTAGGTTGGGGGGGGTGGAGAAAAGGGAACCCTCTTGCACTGTTGGTGGGAATGTAAATTGGTGCAGTCACTATGGAGAACAGTATGGAGGTTCTTCAAAAAATTAAAATAGAACTACCATATGATCCAGCAATTCCACTGCTGAGTATCTATCCAAAGAAAACAAAAAACATTAACTCAAAGAGATACAGGTACCCCTATGTTCATCACAGCATTATTTATAGTAGCCAAGATATGGACACAACCTAGATGTTCATGAACGGATGAATGGATAAAGAAAATGTGGTACATATGTATAATGGAATATTACCCAATCCATTTCTCTAATTGAGTCAACAAATAATCCTAACAGCTTCTACTTCCCATTTTTATATCAGCCATTTATATCCATTCATTTATTCATGCATCCATTCACTTAAAAAATACTGAGGATGCAACAAAGAACAAAATAGAAAGAAAAAGTTCAGTTTCTACAGACAGACTAGCGCACAGAACAAGGTGAGAGCTGTAACTCTATTGTGACAGCTCAAGTCAGATTTCTGCCCACTAGACTAAGGATTTTTCCAGTTGTAAAGATCAAGTAATCCTCTGGTAGGCTGCCCATTTCTTTCATACCTCTGCACTTATGATGAATTAGCCACCAGGAAATACCCTTTTCAGGTCCATGTATTCTGATAACATACCTATTGTTATTTACTGTTTCTACTCTGTTGGTGCCTTATTTCTGGAAGTAAGTGCTGGTGTTTGATCTCTGCCACTGTAGGAGCCCTTCATCTCCATCATAATGACAACATCTCCCACCACCGATCTAACCTACAGAGGCAGCTTCCATTGAGCTTTTCAAGAATGCCGGTAATTGATTCACTAGTTTATTTTTTAGTGCCTTCATGAAGTGAGTACCTCGTGGGATTACCAAAGCACATCCACCACAGAAGAGGCTCTTAATATCCAACCATTCAAGGAGGTGTGTTTCGTGGCAGGTAGCTGCTTTCCCCAGCCACCTCAGTGTTCTTAATGGCAGGGATGGAGGAGCTTACGATCATGGAGTTCCACTCTCCAAAGCTGAACTGGCAATCACTATGTCTGAGTGTTTAATCTACCAATAGCATAGACCAAAACTATCATTTGCACAGAAGCCAAGTAGAGAGAGCTACCTAGTAGAGGATTACTTGTATTGGAATGCTTCATCACAGGAGGGAGCCACTTGTGCTGATTGGAACATACATGTATTAGAGTATGGACTTCTCTTCCCTATCTTCCCTATTTCTGCCCATACCATTATCCTTTGACTCACATAATGCCTTATTCACCAACATGGTATCCCACATAATATTGCTTTTAACCAAGGAACTTATTTCATGGCAAAAGAAGCATAGTGGTAAGTCCATGCCCATAGAATCTACTAGTCTTACCAGGTACCACATCACTCAGAAGTAGTTGCTCTGATCAAATGGTGAAATGCCAATTAAAGGACAGTTGAGAGAGAAAACCCTACAAATTCTAGGTTCTATCCTATTGGATGAAATACATGCTTTCAACCAGTGGCCAATACATGGCGCAATTTATCCCACAGGCATAATCAAGTGGTAGAATTTGGGAATAGACCCTCCTACAAATACATCTTATAATCTACTGAGATAGTTTTTGTTTTCTGTCTCCAGAGTGTTGGCTTTGCTGGTTTAGGGCTCTTAGTTCACAAGGAAACATGATTCCACTTAAGCTTCTCTGACCATTTGGGTTTCTCATGCTACTGAACGAAAAGGCTCAAAAGAGTCTTATATACTGCTGGGAAATTTGGGTTCTGCTCCTCATGGGAGCAGAAAGGACTATGTGTGCAAACTATAGTCTCCTATGGGTATCTCTTAGTACTTACATGTTTAAAATTTGTGGAAATCTACATCAACCCACTGAAATAACGACTTCTGGGAATTCAGACCCTTTTAGGAATAAATGTTTGAGTCATGCTACAAGTAAAAACGCTTTACCAACTGAGTTGCTACCTTAAGATAAAGGGAACATCAAATAGGTAGTGGAAAGGAAATTATAAATATCAATCATGGCCTCATAAACAATTACAAAAATGTCACTCTTATAAATATTTTCTACCATGTTTGTAGTGTAGACATTGCTAATGTTAAGTCATGTTTTTCCTCACACCTCCTTTCTCCTATTATTTTAATTAAGCACTACTGTTGGTGTAACAAATCTATAACTTTTTCTTTACATTACCGAATATTCAGATATATGTGCATATGATTTCTGTAGGAAATCTTTCCTTTTGGGGAGAGAGTACAGTCTTGGTTTGTATGAAAGATAATTGCATCTTTAGTCAGAAGCATAAAACTCTATCTTGGTTGGGAGAGTATGGATGCTGATTAGCTGAGGAGATAGATGGTATTGGTTATTAACCTGTTTTCTCAGTGCCCCCAAGTGCTTCTGTGCTCTGGGCCTAGATCTGCATACTCCATTCTTCACACTAGTTTGCCATCTGGCATTCTAATAGGTTTTGCTGATGAGAGGCACCAAAGGAATGGAAGGTGGCAAGAGGAGAGAAGGGACATTCCTCCTGTTTTCAGTCCCTTTAGCAAAGCTCCAGCAAACACAGATGATTGAGTCCAGCCTCCAGCCTTCTTCAGTATTCCCAGCATCAGCCTTTCCACACCTCTTTATAGGTACCAGCAATAGTGAAGCTGGGGATTCTTTGGCATTCCAGTACTAACCACGTCACACTCCCTCACCTGCTGGGCCTGGCCCCCTTCCACAGTCTGCACCCATCAGATCATGCTGACTCTCAGAAGTCCAAGCACCCGTTAGGTCACACACCAACTTCAGAGGTCCAGCACTCACCTAACTATACCCTTCCTTAGAATTCTGAACACCAGCAGTGAGGGGGTGTTTTATTTTTTAATATAAATTCTAATATTGCTTTAAAAGTGATAATATAGTTCTATATGTTTTCATTACCAAAACAGAGTTCTGTCTATAATAGGAGCATCATGTATTCTAACAGCAATCAATCTTTCTAAAGAAGATTCCCTCTTCTCTGTTTGCAATAAAACTGTCATTCATTCAAACATTCCTGATGGAGGGTAAAAAGTGGGAAAATGATGTACTCTCTGTTTTAAATGTCTAGTTTCTTAGGTTTTATGGGGTTGTTTTTTTGTTTGTTTGATTTCTGACTGGACCCTGCTTGTTATAGAGAAGAGTGTCAGGTTTGGAGGGGAAACTAATTACCACCACCATTCATTGTTACTGTATTCACTCATCCCTTCCACATTTGATACCTATTGGATACCTATTAGGCTTTGGGACTATAAAGATCAGCCAGGCATTGTTCCTTCCAGCCATCAAAGAACTTAGAGTTAGTGAAGGAAACAGGCAGTTAAAGCAGCAAGAGAGTGTAATAGATGATAGAAGAGTGCTTATCTCAGTCAGGGGTTGGGGAGAGTGAGCATAAGTTTCCAGAAGCCATGATATCTGAACAGAAACACAAAGTGTGAATAGGAACTAACAAGGTAGAAAGTGGAGGTTGGGGAGAAAATGTTCCATGCAGAAGGAACATGTGCCAAGAAAAAATGTTTAAGAAAATGTGACAAGTTTAATCCAGCAGTAAGGGTGGAGCTTAGCTTGCAAAGTGGGGTGGGCCAGAGCTGGAGGGGATGGCGGGGAAGGTATAGAGGAAAAACCAGGCAAGAGAACAGAGGTTGGGGGGCTTCCCTTGTGGCGCAGTAGTTAGGAATCTTCCTGCCAGTGCAGGGGACATGGGTTTGAGCCCTGGTCCGGGAAGATCCCACATGCCACGGAGCAACTAAGCCCGCAAGCCACAACTACTGAGCCCTCGTGCCACAACTACTGAAACCCGCGCGCCTAGAGCCCATGCTCTGCAACAAGAGAAGCCACCACAATGAGAAGCCTGCACATCACAACGAAGAGCAGCCCCCGCTCGCTGCAACTAGAGAAAGCCCATGCACATCAGCGAAGACCCAATGCAGCCAAAAATAAATAAATAAATTATTTTTTTTTAAAAAGAGAGAGAACAGAGGGTGGGTGGGTAGGAGGAGGGGAGCCTGATGGCTCTTGTAACCTCTTTTCTTCCCTCTCTTGTTCCATACAGTGTTCAGAGCTCGATACAAAGAGGTCACCTTACCCGTGGAAAAGGAATAGTGCAATGAACTGGAGCCCCCCCCTCCAAATTCATATGTTGAAATCCTAACCCCCAAGGTGATGGTATTAGGAGGTGGGGGTCTTTGGGAGGTGATTAGGTCATGAGGGTGGAGCCCTCATGAATGAGATTAGTGCCCTTATTAAACAGACCCCAGAGAGTTCTTTCCATCATGTGACTTTGTTATAGCAGCCTGAACTAAGATGAGTGGAGTGTGATTGTAACTGAGCAAGACCCTATGGGCCCTTCCCAGGAACAGACACCACCATCCCCCATGTCTTCTGCCTGTCTCTTGTTTATAGAAAAACTTTAGCCTCCTAGACCTTCCCTGAGTTCCAAAGAATAAATATAATCAGAGAAGTGAGAAAATATAGAAAGAAAGGAAAACAGTCAAGCAAGAAAAATAATAACAGTTTAGCCATTAAACAAAGTCAAGGACTTTTAGTTCCTCCTCAAGGGCTATGGTTAATATTCTGAGGCATGTCCTTTGAGCTGTTTTGTAGGTAGTGAAACCCTAACCAGGTGGGAGAAGTTAACTGTGTGATGCCCACAAGCATGTAGATCTCAGATTGGTTGGAACCAGAAGGTTGATGATGTTGATTCCCAATTACCTCACTACCAACTGATCAGAAGAATGTACACTATCTGATCATGTACCCCACAATCCCCCTCCCTCACCCTGTCTTAAAAAACATTTCCTTGAAAGCCATCAGGGGGTTCAGGCCTTTAATCACTAACTACCTAGACTCCTTGCTTGGCACCTGTAATAAACTCTGTACTTTCCTTCATCACAACCCAGTGTCAGTAGTTTGGCTTTGCTGTGTGTGGGCAAGTGGACCCAAGTTTTGTTCAGTAATATGATGAGTCCCTTATTCAATTCTGCAGCCTCAGTCCAAGAGTACCAATAACAACACTTCCCAAGTAAGTCTTCTCACCTCCAGGTTACTTAGCTTCCCCTCAAATGTGGCTCTCCACTTCTATTTCCCTCTAGATTTTTCTCTCCTTTGTTTTTCCTGGGCTTTTTCCTTCTCAGACTCTCCCTCTTCCTATGCAAAGCAATCTTGTTCTCTCTCAGCTGTCCCAAACGTGCATCATCACCCCCATCACATTAATTCATCCAATTACCAGGGCCCACCCTCCTTAGCAGGCAGTCAGATTACATGTGACAAAGCATATTCTCTTGTTGGACTTCCCTGATGGCGCAGTGGTTAAGGATCCACCTGCCAACGCAGGGGACACAGGTTTGAGCCCTGGTCTGGGAAGATCCCAAATGCTGCAGAGCAACTAAACCCATGCGCCACATCTACTAAGCCTGTGCTCTAGAGCCCGTGAGCCACAACTACTGAGCCCGTGTGCCACAACTATTGAAGCCTGCATGCCTAGAGCATGTGCTTCACAACAAGAGAAACCACCGCAATGAAAAGCCCGTGCACCGCAACAAAGAGTAACCCTGCTCGCTGCAAGTAGAGAAAGTCCACACGCAGCAATGAAGACCCAATGCAGCCAAAAATAAAATAAATAAATAAGTAAATTTATAAAAAAGAATATTATCTTGTCATTGAATGAATACAGTAAATAACTTGAGTAAGTGTTAGGAGTGTGTTAGAAAGTCATTTGAAGAAATTCTGTGTGAAATAGCTACCTCTCCTGGCCAGGCTCACAGTGAGCTTGGCAGCAGAAAGAGATACTCTTAATGCCTGGTGAGTATTCCCAAATCCAAGAAGATTGTGAATTCATCTAATTACTTTTTAGTAAAAGATTTTGTGAACAAAGTACAACCTAAGTACCTTAAATGATTTTTAAATCCATTTCAAATGCTGCATTTGAAGTTACAGGATTCTTTGACTTATATGAAGGATGTATTCCACGTGTAATTAAAATTTTGTTAATGAAATTCTACTTCCTCTTGATTGCCACATTTAAGCCATGTCTATATTCCCTCACAAACTATATCCTGGCACCAACATTTGGATATTCTTGCCACATGTCAGAATGCCCAGCCATCATCCCATCACTTGAAATCCAGAGCAAACACAGAACCACACAACCATCCAGTCACTGTTATGAAGAGAATAACCAAAGTAAGATGCAAAATTATGTGTGTAAAAATAAATCTCTCTCCCTCACACATGATCTCACTCCAGGTTTCCTTCTCCCAATGCTCTCTATCATCAAATATGGTGGCACCATGAGTATATTTTTCTATTTTCCAAACTGTCTACAATGCAAATGCATTCCTTTATAATTATGTAGTAGAGCCTTTACACGAGGTATTCAAATATCTGAGAATATCTAGCAAACCAATGGGGTCAGCCTTCCTGATATGTATTTGCATGAGGAGTTGAAGAGACTTCTCAGAGAAAAGGTCACAAAACAGAGCCAAGAATGAGAGTCTTGACCCAGCAAACAAGCCATAGTCATGAAAAGGGAGGGATGATCCTGAATACATCCTGATATGGGTTATTGGATGTGGCTGTCAACTTTGCTTTCATATCTGAATTTTTTAAAGAAAGTGTGGCTGAGATAAATGTTAACATCTCTGTATCACTGAACATCCTTTATGTCACTTGGGTACAAGTAGCCCAGGTTCAGGATTCCTCAAACTAGGTATAACACAGGGACAAACATTCTTCCCTCATTCACAATGGAACTGCCTTGGCACCTGAAACAATCTGGTGAGAGACTGTGATGCCCAGCAAGAGGATGTTGGGTCTGGAAGTCACAGAGATGCTCAACTAGGAAGAGAAGTGACTCTCTGCAGAAGCAGTGGTATTACAAGATGATTCTCACAGAAGAGGCAAAAGTGCCCATTAGATGTGAAAGGCACCAGGTGGACCCTGAGGTCGTATCCAGAAATGTCAGACACAGCAGTGTGCCTGGCAGACTTGATAAACCACTTGAGGAAGACAGTGCCAGGAGAAGACGAATAAAATCCCCAAGCCACATGGAAACACATCAGACATTCCTTGGGGACTCCCAGGAAAACACAGCAAGAATTTTCAGGATGCCAAAGCAAGAGTTTGAGAAGGACATCTAACAGTATCTCACACAGTGTAGGCATGCAAGCTTTTTCCTTTAGAAGTGTGAGTTTAAATGCCAGTAGAGCAGGTAGAGAGTATGACACAAAATGAGTGACTCATATTTGTAATGAGGTGGATGGACATAGAGTCTGTCATCCAGAGTGAAGTGAAAGAGAAAAAACAAATACCGTATGCTAACACATATATATGGAATCTAAAAGCGGTATTGATGAACCTCGTGTCAGGGCAGAAATAAAGATGCAGATGTAGAGAACAGACTTGAGGACACAGGGGTAGGGGGAAAGGGAAGCTGGGACAAAGTGAGAGAGTGTCATGGACATATATACACTACCAAATGTAAAATAGATGGCTAGTGGGAAGCTGTTGCATAGCACAGGGAGATCAGCTCGGTACTTTGTGACCACCTAGAGGGGTGGGATAGGGAGGGTGGGAGGGATGCTCAAGAGGGGATATGGAGATATATGAATACATATAGCTGATTCACTTTGTTGTACAGCAGAAACTAACACAACTTCATAAAGCAATTATACTCCAATAAAGATATTAAAAAAATGAGTGACTCAAATTTATAAATGTATCCTCAAATAGTGTTACAGTCTGCTGGAGAAAATGTCTGTCTTCTGGTCCTTGCTCTGCTCTCCATAGCAGAGACTTACCAAACTGTATTTTATGGATTATTGGAGGCTCCTCAGAGGGAAAGCAAAGGTCTCAGAGGGAAAGAGAAGGTCTGTGGGAGGGGCTCAGGTGTGATTTGTCTCAACTTAAGACAAAGTCACTGCTGTATGGCCATATAATGTAAGACAACTTTTTCTTCAAAACCGTAACACTTACTATATTTGAAGACAGCTGTCATGTCTCTGCTGAGTCTCTTCTGAGGCTAAACACCTTGGACATCTGTTCCTCAGATAACACGGCTGCAGCCCCTTCCACATGCCAGTTGCTTTCCTATGTTACCCTCTGGTTAGTTAATCCATGTCTTTTTGAAAAGGTGTGTGGCTGAATCAGAATTCACAGATGTTGACGCAGATGTGCTTTTTAAGAAGTTTTCATTGTCGACAATTATTTTTGTCTTACTCGCAAGCCCCTTTCCTAATCATGAAAAGAAAAATTAGACTTTCCAAATAAATCTAACTATTTCTCCTGATTTAAAATATAGATTATTCTGTTATAATGCACAATTTATAGCACCAATTACTCATACATGATTGGTTAGTAGGAGAATGATGTCAATATAATGCAGAAGTTACTTTGGTTTATACATCCTTCCTGCTAGGCAATGGAAGCAGAATTAGCAGGGAGAGAATTAAAACCATCAGCAGAAAAAGAAAACACCCTCAGCTTGACACCTACACAAGCAAGAGCCTTCTACTCTGCACTGTAAGAAAATTAAAAATGGGTCTCTACTAATGAATTGTTTGTTTGCTTGCATCAACACCAGGGGCTCTTCCCTGTGCTCAGGACTCCAGCTCACCTGCCTTCCCTCTGCACAAAAAGCCTGTGCCCTTGCGCTATTGTTTCTCAGAATTCTTATTCCCTAAGGTAGCCTGAGGCCACGGATCAATGCTGGGCAGTCCATGTCAGCCCTTAAATAGATATGATTGTTTGGTTAGTGCTCTGGTGAACCAGGCACATAGGTTTTTCGAGTGGTTTGTGCCTAAATTTATTTTTCCTACAAACTTGCTATTCTTCCTGAGCAATTTTACAGATTGAGAGGTTTTTCAGGTACAGGTACATGGAGTTGTAACAGAAAGACCCAGAGACTCAGCCATGTCAATATTCAATCAATTCAAAGGTTAGCCTCTCCATAAGGCTGTTTCTCCCTTCTCAAAGCAACTCCCACCCCCACCCCCTGCTTTTCCCAAAACAGTGTGTAAGTTCAGAGGCAGCTTTTGTATCCTAATGGCAGTAGAGATGGGCAAGGGCCTCCGACATCATTCAGGACGATCTTTGGGTCATCACTGTCCTCTGCGGAGATGTTCCCTCTCATCTGGTTTCTGGTCCTCTGGGCTGCCATTACCATGCCCTGTCCTTCCTAGTGTCTCTAGGTATTATGTGAGCACCAACTGCTAAAAACCCTGATCCTCCCTATACCCTTCACTTGCAAAGTCCGTCACCTGACCCAAGACCTTGCCTGGTCCACAGGCCTCCCAACCCCTCCAGTCCCCACTGGAAGAGGCAAGATCCTCTGGGTACACTGCTCAGCCTTTGCAGGATGCAGGGGACCAGCAGCATAGCCCAGCCCCTCCCTCCACACTGCTGCTCTTCTGCTCCACACGGTGATAAACAGTAGTGTGGCAGGAACTCTCCTTATACCTTATCCTCCACCTTCTTAAGATCTGATTTCTCTTATAACTCTATGCTCAGACTGTCATAATCCACCCTGGATAGCTAAAGGGAAACATGGAAATTTACAACCTCTTTTTATCTGGCTTTCAAGATTATTGCCTCTCTATATTCTCAAGAATAGTCAAACTTGAGTCTCAATATTGAAAATTATCTTTCCCATTTTTTTCCCATTCCCATAAATGGCTAATAAACAGCCATTTATTAGGTTGTTATTTTCCCTTCCCCTGAAACAATGATTGTCAATGATTTGGGGTGAAGGAGCCATGGGACAACAAGGAAGTCAGGAGCATCAGGAATCAAGACACATTGGTGGATATGTTTCTAAAGTTTATCAAGGTTTCATGTGATGTCCAGAACTGAACATGGAGGTCTGATCAACAGAGAGTTCAGTGGGACTAGAGCTGGGAGTGAGTTGACCTCTATAAAGGGCCTTCCTTTTTTCACTATTCATATCATGTTTTTGATTCATGTAACTAAGTTAAATGACTATGGCAAAAGGAAAGATGTGGTCCCCCCTTGGGTTTGCAGGGTCCCACACTAGTCATTTCCTGAGCCAAAGATCCTGCTGAGATTTCCCCATCTGCTGTTTTCATCACCATGAGCTGCCTCTGCTCCAGGCCCTAGTGATCTATTAGTTTTACTTGTTCTATTACCTTATGTCTCCAAGTTCCTTTGCTCACAGGAGTTCCCTGCAGCTTCCAAGCACAGGGAACAATGATGCAGCCTTCCGCACAGGCAGCTGACCCAAGCCTCCCCACACCAGACACCATGGTCGAAGAGCACCCGGACCTTCGGGAGAGGCTGACCTCATCCCATGCCTGCTCTCTCTGCTCTCCACAGGTCACCTAGTGCTCTTGCCTGCCCCATGTCTTACAACCTGATCAAATACTCTTGTTATTTTTTCTTCATTTTCAATTAATAAACTTCTAGAAGAGGGTTCCAGCATCAAGAGAGAGCTACACCAAATGGCAAAGCTCATGTTAAAGAAGAAACAACAAAGAGATGGGTGTTTCTATGAGGAGCAATACCTGGTTTCCCCTGGTGGCTTCCTTCCAACATGCCTAAATAAGGAGCATCCCTGTCAAGGAGCCTGTCAGACACCCTGCATCTGACATTCAGAGCTCAGTGTCCTCTGCAGGGGAAATGTGTTTTTATAGTTTTAAAAGCTAATTTATATTTTTTTATTGTCATCATTTTAGTAGGTGATTTCACTTCAAATGAAATAATTGCCCATTTTTTGACTAGCTTGGCTTTAATTGGAACAAATATTACAATAAGGTTAGGGGAGGCCTCAGAATATGAAATGACAGACAGAGAAAAAATTGTATGACAGAATGATTCATTTGTGACAAAATGAAAGCAAAATAGGATTTTTGCTCTCAGAACTGAACTCTTGAAGCCTAAGAACTACATTTTAACAGAAGTGTGTTATCTGTCTAAAGAGGTAGTAAGGATACATGACAAGGCTGACAGGACTGGAGGAAGAAGCCAAGTTTGAGATAAACCTGGACCTCCAGGAAACAATGAAACAGAAAGTGAGTGAAACAGATAACAGCTCTGCATGCCCAGAATCATGTTACCTGCTCAGGTGCACAACAAGGAATCTATTGTACTGACATGCCCCCAAATACACACACCTGCAGTCAGCTCTCTTCAGAAGAGAGGTCTTCTGGATGCAGGGCCACCCACATCAGCCACCTGTACTCATCAATAGAGCGCTCCATTTGCAAAAAGGAATGGAACACCCAAAGAAATCCAAAAGAATAGGAGAACAGAGAGGGCAGACAGCAGAAGCAAGAAGAACTACAATCTTGCAGCCTGTGAAACAAAAACCACATTCACAGAAAGATAGACAAGATGAAAAGGCAGAGAGCTATGTACCAGATGAAGGAACAAGATAAAACCCCAGAAAAACAACTAAATGAAATGGAGATAGGCAATCTTCCAGAAAAAGAACTCAGAATAATGATAGTGAAGATGATCCAGGACCTCGGAAAAAGAATGGAGGCAAAGATTGAGAAGATGCAAGAAATGTTTAACAAAGGCCTAGAAGAATTAAAGAACAAACAAACAGAGATGAATACAATAAATGAAATGAAAACTACACTAGAAGGAATTAATAGCAGAATAACTGAGGCAGAAGAATGGATAAGTGACCTGGAAGACAGAATGGTGGAATTCACTGCTGCGGAGCAGAGTAAAGAAAAAAGAATGAAAAGAAATGAAGACAGCCTAAGAGACTTCTGGGACAACATTAAACGCAACAACATTCACATTATAGGGGACCCAGAAGGAGAAGAGAGAGAGAAAGGATCTGAGAAAATATTTGAAGAGATGATAGTTGAAAACTTCCCTAACATGGGAAAGGAAATAGCCACCAAAGTCCAGGAAGTGCTGAGAGTCCCATACAGGATAAACCCAAAGAGAAACACACCAAGGCACAAGTAACCAAACTGGCAAAAATTAAAGACAAAGAAAAATTATTAAAAGCAGCAAGGGAAAAATGACAAATAGCATACTAGGGAACTCCCATAAGGCTAACAGCTGATTTCTCAGCAGAAACTACACAAGCCAGAAGGGAGTGGCATGATATACTTAAAGTGATGAAAGGGAAGAACCGACAACCAAGATTACTCTATCCAGAAAGGATCTCATTCAGATTTGATGGAGAAATCAAAAGCTTTACAGACAAGCAAAAGCTCAGAGAATTCAGCACCACCAAACCAGCTTTACAACAAATGCTGAAGGAACTTCTCTAAGTGGGAAACACAAGAGAAGACAAGGACCTACAAAAACAAATCCAAAACAATTAAGAAAATGGTAATAGGAACGTATTTTTCACTAATTACCTTAAACATGGATGGATTAAATGCTCCAACCAAAAGACACAGGTTTGCTGAATAGATACAAAAAACAAGACCCATATATATGCTGTCTACAAGAGACCCACTTCAGACCTAGGGACACATACAGACTGAAAGTGAGGGTATGGAAACATATTCCATGCAAATGGACATCAAAAGAAAGTTGGAGTAGCAATACTCATATCAGACAAAATAGACTTTAAAATAATGTTACAAGAGACAAGGAAGGACACTACGTAATGATCAAGGGATCAATCCAAGAAGAAGATATAACAATTATAAATATATATGCACCCAACATACGAGCACCTCATTATATAAGGCAACTGCAAACAGCTATAAAAGAGGAAATCGAGACTAACACAATAATACTGGGGGACTTTCACACCTCACTTACACCAATGGACAGATCATCCAAACAGAAAATTAATAAGGAAACACAAGCTTTAAATGACATAATAGACCAGAGAGATTTAATTGATATTTATAGGACATTCCATCCAAACACAGCAGATTACACTTTCTTCTCAAGTGCGCATGGAACATTCTCCAGGATAGATCACATTTTGTGTCACAAATCAAGCCTCAGTAAATTTAAGAAAATTGAAATCATGTCAAGCATCTTTTCTGACCACAATGCTATGAGATTAGAAATCAATTACAGGGAAAAAAACGTAAAAAACACAAACACATGGAGGCTAAACAATACGTTACTAAATAACCAAGAGATCACTGAAGAAATCAAAGAGGAAATCAAAAAATACCTAGAAACAAAGCCAATGAAAATACGATGACCCAAAACCTATGTGATGCAGCAAAAGTGTTCTAAGAGGGAAGTTTATAGCTATACAAGCCTACCTCAAGAAACAAGAAAAATCTCAAATAAACAATCTAACTTTACACCTAAAGGAACAAGAGAGAGAAGAACAAACAAAACCCAAAGTTAGCAAAGTTAGCAGAAGGAAAGAAATCATAAAGATCAGAGCAGAAATAAATGAAATAGAAACAAAGAAAACAATAGCAAAGATCAATAAAACTAAAAACTGGTTCTTTGAGAAGATAAACAAAATTGATAAACCATTAGCCAGATTCATCAAGAAAAAGAGGGAGAGGACTCAAATCAATAAAATTAGAAATGAAAAAGAAGTTACAACTGACACCGCAGAAATACAAAGCATCCTAAGAGACTACTATAAGCAAGTCTATGCCAATAAAATGGACAACCTGGAAGAAATGGACAAATTCTTAGAAAGGTGTAACCTTCCAAGACTGAAACAGGAAGAAATAGAAAATATGAACAGACCAATCACAAGTAATGAAATTGAAACGGTGATTAAAAATCTTCCAACAAACAAAAGTGCAGGATCAGATGGCTTCACAGGTAAGTTCTATGAAACATTTAGAGAAGAGCTAACACCCATTCTTATCAAACTCTTCCAAAAAATTGCAGAGGAAGGAAAACTCCCAAATTCATTCTATGAGGCCACCATCACCCTGATACCAAAGCCAGACAAATATACTACAAAAAAAGAAAATTACAGACCAATGTCACTGATGAACATAGATGCAGAAATCCTCAACAAAGTACTAGCAAACAGAATCCAACAACACATTAAAAGGATAATACACCATGATCAAGTGGGATTTATCCCAGGGATGCAAGGATTCTTCAATATAGGCAAATCAATCAATGTGTTAAACCATATTAACAAATTGAAGAATAAAAACCATATGATCATCTCAATAGATGCAGAAAAAGCTTTTGGCAAAATTCAACACCCATTTATGATAAAAACTCTCCAGAAAGTGGGCAGAGAGGGAAACTACTTCTACAAAATAAAGGCCATATATGACAAACCCACAGCAAACATCATTCTCAATGGTGAAAAATTGAAAGCATTTCCTCTAAGATCAGGAACAAGACAAGGATGTCCATTCTCACCACTATTATTCAACATAGTTTTGGAAGTCCTAGCCATGGCAATCAGAGAAGAAAAAGAAATAAAAGGAATACAAATTGGAAAAGAAGAAGTAAAACTGTCAGTGTTTGCAAATGACATGATACTATACATAGGGAATCCTAAAGATGCCACTAGAAAACTACCAGAGCTAATCAATGAATTTGGTAAAGTTTCAGGATACAAAATTATTGCACAGAAATCTCTTGCATTCCTATATACTAATGATGAAAAATCTGGAAAAGAAATTAAGGAAACACTCCCATTTAGCATTGCAACAAAAAGATTAAAATACCTAGGAATAAACCTACTTATGGAGACAAAAGACCTGTATGCAGAAAACTATAAGACACTGATGAAGGAAATTAAAGATGATACCAACAGATGGAGAGATATGCCATGTTCTTGGATTGGAATAATCAATATTGTGAAAATGACTATACTACCCAAAGCAATCTACAGATTCAATGCAATCCTTATCAATGGCATTTTTTACAGAACTAGAACAAAAAATCTTAAAATTTGTATGGAGACACAAAAGACCCCGAATAGCCAAAGCAGTCTTAAGGGAAAAAAATGGAGCTGTACGAGTCAGACTCCCTGACTTCAGAGTATACTACAAAACTACAGTAATCAAGACAATATGGTACTGGCACAAAAACAGAAATATAGATCAATGGAACGGGAAAGAAAGCCCAGAGATAAACTCATGTACCTATGGTCAACTAATCTATGACAAAGGAGGCAATGATATACAGTGGAGAAAAGACAGCCTCTTCAACAAGTGCTGCTGGGAAAACTGGACAGCTACATGTAAAAGAATGAAATTATAACACTCCCTAACACCATACACAAAAATAAACTAAAAATGGATTAGAGACCTAAATGTAAGACCAGGCACTATAAAACTCTTAGAGGAAAACATAGGAAGAACACTCTTTGACATAAATGACAAAAAATCTTTTTTGATCCACCTCCTAGAGTAATGGAAATAAAAACAAAAATAAACAAATGGGACCTAATGAAAGTTAAAAGCTTTTGCACAAGAAAGGAAACCTAAACAAGACGAAAAGACAACCCTCAGAATGTGAGAAAATATGTGCAAATGAATCATCGGACAAAGGGTTAATCTCCAAAATATATAAACAGCTCATGCAGCTCAATACTAAAAACAAACAACCCAATCCAAAAATAGGCAGAAGACCTAAATAGACATTTCTCCAAAGAAGACATACTGATGGTCAAGAAGCACATGAAAAGCTGCTCAACATCACTAATTAGTAGAGAACTGCAAATCAAAGCTACAGTGAGGTATCACCTCACACCAGTTACAATGGGCATCATCAAAAATCTACAAACAACAAATGCTGGAGAGGGTGTGGAGAAAAAGGAACCCTCTTGCACTGTTGGTGGGAATGTAAATTGATACAGCCACTATGGAGAACAATATGGAGGTTCCTTGAAGAACTAAAAATAGAATTACCATATGACCCAACAATCCCAGTACAGGGCATATAACCAGAGAAAACCATAATTCAAAAAGACACATGCACCCCAATGTTCATTGTAGCAGTTTTTACAATAGGCAGGTCATGGAAGCAACCTAAATGCCCATTGGCAGACAAATAGATAAAGAAGCTGTAGTACATATATATAATGGAATATTATTCAGCCATGAAAAGGAACGAAATTGGGTCATTTGTAGTGACATGGATGGATCTACAGACTATCATACAGAGTGAAGTAAGTCAGAAAGAAAAAAACAAATATCATATATTAACGCATATATGTGGAATGTAGAAAATGGTACAGATGAACCAGTTTGCAGAGCAGAAGTAGAGACACAGATGTAGAGAACAAATGTAGGGACACCAAGGGTGGAAAGCCGTAGGGGGTGGGGGTTGTGGTGTGATGAATTGGGCGATTGGGATTGACATGTATACACTGATGTGTATAAAATGGATGACTAATTAGAAAATAAATAAATAAGCATAAAAAAATGAAATAAAATGAATGGGAGAACAAAGACCAAGATGAACAAAAAGAAAAACAAATCTGAGAAACAATAGCAGAATCAGACTTTAAGTTCTACTTGTCCACAACGACAAAGTGCTACAAAAAAGGAACAATTCGAGAACAGGAAAGATTGGAAACGTTATGGTCAACTTAATGTAAAGGATAGATTAAATGATAATAAGAAAGTAGTCAAAGATAGGACTGGTGCTATATAAAACAGAGTCCAGGAAATCCTCCAGAATGCAGAACAAAAGTCAAAATAATGTAAAATAAGAGAGAAAAAGGGCAAGGGTTATAAATTTTAAAACTTTAGTATTCATTTGATACTTCCAAAAACACAAAACAGAGACACTAGTGTGGAAAATATATACACATATAAAAGAAATAGTAAAAGGTGATTTGCCTCAGTTGAAAAGGCCAAGGTGTGAAGATCCACACAACTGGTCATTTCCTCCTGAAATTTTAAGATAGGATAAATTAAGATCTGAGAAACTTCCAGAAAGAAAAAGAAAGCAGGCTAACTGCAAAGGAAAAAGCCACAGTTGATACTACAGAATAAAGAGCAGAGTCCAGAGAGGAAGTTTTCTCGAATTTAGAAATCTATGGACAGTACAGCCAAATTCTTAACCACAGGTGAGGAGTTTTTTAATGTTTTTTGATGCAGGATATCACAAAGTTTAAAACCCATGTTCCATATATGAAAAAAAAAAAACTTAGAAGTATATACCAGCAAAAGTAAAAAAAACAAAGACATCCAACAAAGAAAGGACATAAAATAAAAGGAACAAGAGCAACTGTGACACAGAAATAGTAAAGGAAATGAGATGGAAAACAAAAGAAACTCCTTAGGCTGCTAAACTTCAAAGATTTTACTTCAAACAGCAAAAATTTAATTTGCTGGATTATATTTCAATTCACCTTGCATCTAATTATTCTATGTAGTTCTGGAGTAAATAATAGTTTATAATTGTAATATTCAAAACATTAATTAATTTTCTTATTTTAGAATCAGACTATGGACAGAATATGAGAGAGTTAATTATAAGCACAGAACTGAAGGACAAAATGTAAATGTTTTAAATAATGTACAATAATAAAAACTAGGAAATAGATGGAAAAAAGTAAGAGTAATGTAGTTGGAAGAATTGATATTATTAAAATGACCATACTACTCAAGGCAATCTACAGATTCAGTGCAATCCCTAGCAAAAGAAAAATGGCATTTTTCAGAGACCCAGAACAAGTAATTCCAAAATTTGTATAGAAACACAAAACGACCTTGAGGAAGAAGAACAAGGCTGGAAGTATCATGCTCCCTGATTTCAAACTATACTACAAAGCTACACTAATCAATACAGTATGGTACTGGCACAAAAACAGACACACAGATGAATAGAAAAGAAAAGAGAGCCCAGAACTGAAACCACATTTATATGGGCAATTAATATATGACAAAAGAGGCAAGAATATACAGTAGAGGAAAGACAGCCTCTTCAATAAATGGTGTTGGGAAAACTGGACAGCTACATGCAGCAGAAACAAACTGGACTACTCTCTCACACCATGCACAAAAAAAAATTCAAAATAGATTAAAGACTTAAATATAAGACCTGAAATCATAAAACCTCTAGAAGAAAACATAGGCAGTATGCTCTTTGAAATCAGTCTTAGTAATATTTTGGGGGCTATGTCTCCTCAGGCAAAGGAAACAAAAGCAAAAATGAACAAACAGGACTATATCAAACCAAAAAGCTTTTGTATAACAAAGGAAACTATCAACAAAACAAAAAGGTCACCAATGAACTGGAGCAGGTATTTGAAAATGATATATCCGGTAAAGTGTTAATATCCAAAATATACAAAGAACACATACAACTCAACACCAAAAAAACCAAACAACCTTATTAAAAAATGGTCAGAGGATCTGAATAGACATTTTTTCCAAAGAAAACATACAGATGGCCAACAGGCACCTGAAAAGATGCTCAACATCATTCATCATCATGGAAATGTAAATGAAAACAATGACATACCACCTCACATCTGTTAGAATGGTTATCATCAAAAAGACAACAACAACAAGTGTTGGTGAGAATTTGGATAAAAGGGAACCCGCAGGCACTATTGATGGGAATGTAAAGTGGTGCAGCCACTATAGAAAACAGTATGGAAATTCCTCCAAAAATTAAAAATAGAACTACTACTTGATTGAGCAATTCCACTCCTGGGTATTTATCTGAAGAAAATGAAAACACTAATTAGAAAAGATATATGCACCCCTATGTTTATTGCAGTATTATTTATAATACCCAAGATACAGAAGCAACCTAAGTATCCACTGATAGATGAATGAATAAAGAAGGTTTGGTGTATACGATGCAATATTACTCAGTCACAAAAAAAAGAAAGAAATCTTGCCATTTGGGACAACATGGATGGACCTAGAGTGTATTATGCTAAGTGAAATAAAGAGAAAGACAAATATTGTATGATTTCACATATATGTGGAATCTGAAAAACAGAACAAATGAACAAACATAACAAAAGAGAAACAGAGTTATAGATACATAGAACAAACAGGTGGTGTCCAAAGAGGTGGGGGATGGGAGGAGGAAAGAAATATGTGAGGGAGATTAAGAGGTACAAGGTCCCAGTTGCAAAACAAATAAGTCATGGTTATGAAATTTACAGTGTGGGGAATATGGTCAATAATTATGTCTTAGCTTTATATGATGGGAGATCATGACTAGACTTATCATGGTGATCATTTTGAAATATATAGAAATATCAAATCACTATGTTGTGTACCAGGGACTAACAGTGTTGTAGGTCAATTACACTTTGAAAACAAGCAAACAAACAAACTCATAGAAAAGAGATCATATCTGTAGTTACCAGAAGCAGGGGGGTGCATGAAGGGGGAATTGGATGGAGGCAGTCAAAAGGTACAAATTTCCACTTATAAGGTAAATAAGTCATAGGGATGTAACGGACAACATGATAAATATAATTAACATCACTGAATGTTATATATGAAAGTTGTTAAGAGACTTAATCCTAAGAAAAAAACTTTTTAAAATTTAATTTTATATCTATGTGGATACATATAAATGGATGTTCACTAAACTTATGTGATAATCCTTTCATACTATATGTAAGTCAAGTCATTATGTTGTATGCCTTAAACTTATGCAGTGCTTATACAATTATATCTCAATAAAACTGGAAGGACAAAAAGAGAGGAAAAAAAGAATAAGGTAAGAACGCTAAATTGCTCATCTTTCGTAGGAAAGTTAATATATAATGTTTAAAACTGATAAAGCAAGAGATAGAGGCATAAAAATATTATTTCAGTGTATAATGGAAACCTCCAGAAGCACTAAAAACCAAATCTGCCTCCACAGTTGCCTCTGGGATCTAAGACTGGAAACGAGGTGTGGCGAGACCAGGAAATTGTATGTTTCACACTATACTCTTTTGTACCGTTTAAATCGTTTACCTTTTGGTTTCACTCGTCCTATTACTTTGTACAAAAATGTGGAGAAGGAAGCACTATACATGAAGAGCATACCCTTAATCCTTAGTGTATATATTTTGGCTATTTAAATAGAAAAACAAAATAGGTCCCATTGTATGTTTAAAACTTTGTTTTTACAAATCCTGAGTTTTCAGAATAAAGTCTGGGAATCTTTCCATTAGAGGCCCAAGTAGCTGTGGGTCCACCAGACCTGTAATCCCCACAGTTATTTGCAGTTTGGGATTTAGACATGGAAGGCATTGGCTGAAATGTGCAGTAATCTGTAAGAACAAGGTAATTGATATTTAACCCTTTGTTAAAGGATTGAGAATTTAGCATAAATTAGTCAATCAGATTAGCTAGTGAGTCACAAGGATGCCCAAAATTAATTGGAGTTTTGGTTTGGAAACAAATGGGACAGTAAAATGGAAGAACTCCCCTAAAAAGAATGTCCCATTAAGGACCAAGAGGATACCATAGAGTCATTTGACACCTAAAGATGGGAAAAGGCAGGAAGGAAGCTACCTATTTCACAATATTGCTTTGGGTCAGCCCTGACTGTAAACCTGGACAAAGCTGAAGTCTTATCTGAGGTATGAACGTCACATTTTAGATCACTTTACTAAAAATATCATTGATATTTTTATCACAGGCCTCTAAAACAAAGCTTTATCCAGTCATCCTCAGAAACCAGGGCCAAAGTAACAAGTCTATTTACGCACAATGGGATCCATAGTGACCAGGCGCAGGTATACGTTGTAAATATCAAAGCTGACCCCAAAGCACATTTAATAATGAATCTTTTATAAGAATGAAGACTATCAAAAGGGCTGTATGAGATATTAAGGTAACAGTCACACAATATTAGGTAATGGTTATAAATGCTTTGAGGAATAATAATATTTACCAACTTGCTAGTATATTGGTTTTAAGTGTAATTGTGTAAGGTCATTTGCATAGAGTTCTTTTTAGCTTATCATCTCTGTGTCTTTTCTCATTCTTTGAAAATTCATTTCAGCTATGTAACTTATGGTATCTTGCTGGATACAAACAGCTACGTCAATCTGAAGGTGAGCACAAGAAGAAAACAGGTGACAAACACAAATCAAAGGTGTTAAAATAAATCATAGGGGATCACCTGAGTGAGAAAATATATTAATAAATGGACTACAATTTTTATCATTTATATTTAACCCTATGAGTGAGAAAAAGTAAGTGTTAGAAAAATTTGATCTTGAGGCCTCTAGAGTAAAATCTGTACATTGACTAGAAGAGCAAGGGAAGAAATACAAAGGCATCTTGCTATCAAATGCAAACAGAGAGGACTTTCCCAGAGCCATCAATGAAGTGACAGCCCAGGTGGGTCTGGGGCTGGCTGCTGAAACACCTCTCAACCTCCATCCAGCCCTTCCTCAGGCTCCACCTGTCCTGTAATGACACCTCCCACCACTCCACAGTTGCCTCCAGGGCTCACCTTGTAACCCTGTTTTCTTTGTATGTTTGGGAAATCCTCAGTTTGACTTACTTTGGGAATTCACCTCTATCTCAGATCACCTGGAGGAAATCTTAAAGAATAAACCTCCAAGAGAATAAAATATCTGATTAGCTGATCCAATCAGTATGACAAAATTTAAGGAGAGAGCAACCCATGTTCCAATACGGTTTCTATTTCTTTTCATTTTGAAGACAATCGGGTCATTTTTTAGTAACATATCTTCTGTACTACAAAGATGGCATAGCTTTAAAATTTGCTACAACTGAATTATTTCCCATGTTTCTCTGACTCTTTCCTTGTATAGGGTCTGAATTTCTGTATCATATTTATTGGATAATTCACCACTCACCAGTGCCAGCATCTCGGGAGCACATGAAAGCCCTGCTAATTACCGATCTGAAGCATTTATTAAACTATTCTGAAACACGACAAGCACCACTCTATCACATAAAATAAGGTGCAGGGTACACATTCATGCCTGCTTGTTTCGTGGTAATACGGATTTTAGCGTGCATTGTCATCCACTTTAGGTTCTCATTATTGTCCTGCTCACCGTAATTCAGTGATGTATCGCCTTCCTGCATTTGTCTAAATCAGTTCAGCAGCCGATAAATCAAAGCTTTTCTTGCCCTTGTCCTTCCAAACTGTTCAAATCATCCATCTGACCATGGAAGAAAGGAAATATTCACTTGCTTGGAAGAAGAAAATATCTGCATTAACTCTACAGTAAACTTCTGCGTCAATGTATGCAAATATGCACGTGAAGCCTGTATGTGCACATATCCTACACTCTGACGTCACACAACTTGGGTCAGGTTCTGAAAGAAAAACATCAAAGCCTCAAAATATTGCACTTTTTTTTTTTTTTAAGGAAAGAGAAAAGCCATTTTCAATTCTCTTCTTTTAAGAATAGAGTATGGGGCTTCCCTGGTGGCGCTCAGTGGTTGAGAGTCCACCTGCCGATGCAGGGGACAGGGTTCGTGCCCCGGTCCGGGAAGATCCCACATGCCGCGGAGCGTCTGGGCCTGTGAGCCATGGCCGCTGAGCCTGCGCGCCCGGAATCTGTGCCCCGCAACGGGAGAGGCCACAACGGTGAGAGGCCCACGTACCGAAAAAAAAAAAAAAAAAAAAAGAATAGAGTATGTCCTCCATTTCAAAAGCCATGTAAGATCCTATTTTTATATCCTCAAGAGCTGTAGGAGCTGGAAATTAATTGGTCCTTTAACTGGCAAATCCTTTGACAGACAATACACCCTGGCATTTGGAGACCTAATACATTTTTCTCTTTGTGGTTCAACAGAGGAAGATTCCTAAACCAGGAAAGACTTCCTGGGTAGACCTAAAAAAGGCAGCACCGCCCTCTTGTCCTTTTCATTCCCTTTCTCCAGCCCACTCCCACTTTTTGATATTTTATTTTACTTTTTTTTTTCTTGCCTTTGGAGCTTTTGCTTCTTTTTCTAGGAAGAATGTTACTGGAAAATAAAAAATATATATATAGAAAGCAAGGGCTACGGCTGTGACAAGGGAGACTAAAGTTTCCACCATATCCTCCGCTGGCATCTGCTCCATTTCCCATGTCTCCATCAGGACAGGGGCTACACAGCTCTTCCCTCTACTGCAGAATTAACTCTGCTGCTCCTGGATCATTTGCTGGCATGCCAGAAATGAAATCAGGGCATTTGTCTTCTTTCACGTTCTGCGGGATATCACGCAAAACTCCAGTTTTACAGAAACAATAAAATAAACTGACAGGAGTCTCCCCGTGTTCTGGAAGGGATCCAAACGTGCTTCTCTGAACTGCTTTTACTGTGTCACTTGTGCCCAGGGTAGAATCTAGGTTGAACTCTGGAAGCTAGGATTTTGAATTTCTTTCTCTTGAGGCAAAAGTAGCAGAATGTGGTTGTACAGTCTATTTACTTCAATTTATAATTTTATCAAAAATTGCACTCTCCCTATCCTACTTACTCTTTTGTTTTATTATTATATATGTCTTTATACATATGTTCTTTCTTTTTTTAAAAAAGATTTTTTTAGAGCAGTTTTAGTTCACAACAAAATTGAGAGGAAGGTACAGAGGTATCCATATACCCCCTACCCCAGCACATGATAACCTCCCCCAATATCAGCGTCCTCCGCCACAGAGGTACATTTCTTACAATGGATGAACCTGCACTGACACATCATAATCACCCAAAGTCTACAGTTTACATCAAAATTCACTCCTGGGGTTGTAAATTCTATGGGTTTGGAGAAATGTATAATGACATATGTCCTTCATTATGGTATCATACAGAGTATTTTCACTGCCCTAAAAGTCCTGTTCTCTGCCTATTTAGACCCCGACCCCAGCCCCACCCCCGGCTACCATGGATCTTTTTACCATCTCCATAGTTTTGCCTTTTCCAGAATGTCATGTAGTTGGAATCATACAGTATGTAGCCTTTTTCAGATTAGCTTCTTTCACTTAGTATATTATGCATTTAAGTTTCCCCTATGTCTTCTCATGGCTTGATATCTCATTTCTTTTAGTTCTGAATACTATTTCTACTGTCTGAAGTTGCTACAAATATCTGTGCGCAGGTTTTTGTGTGGACATAAGTTTTCAACTCCTTTGGATAAATACCAGGAGTGTGATTTCTGGATCGTATGGTGAGAGTATGTTTACTTTAGTAAGAAATTGCCGTCAAACGGTCTTCCAAAGTAGCTGCACTATTATGGATTCCCACCAGCAATGCATGAGAGTTATTGTTGCTCTATATCCTCATAAGAATTTGATGTTTTCAATGCACCTTATATTTTATATAAATTAATTTTCTCAGCTATGAGACTAATATTTTTAAATTAACTGATAAAAGTAATATATATTTTCTTTAAAGTTTTCATGTCATGTATCTGTGGGTATAGATACACACAAACACATACGTTCTCTCTCTGGTTTTGGAGAGCCTTTCTTTTGATTCTTTATGATTTCATCAACATCCCTAGGCTTACTGCCTCTGTCTTATTCCCTTTGTATACTAATTCTGTCTTCTCTTTCTTATCCTAAAAAATTCTGTCCTAATGTTTCACTGGGCAGCACCCAGAGGAGAGAAAACCTCCATAAGCCTGCAGGTTCATTTCCTCCCTGGATCTGTTAGTAGTTAGGAGAGAGCTGACTCAACTCCTCTGAGTTAGCTCAAGAGAACAGACTGATAGAAATCCCTGAGTCCCAGAGGTTTCCCTTTCTAACAAAGCCACTTCCCTGATTGGGGAGCACAGCTGTAACCTGCTCTTCCAGTCCCTATGGTACATACAGCATCACAGGTCCCAGGCTCTTCTCTATGGACTATTGGCCATGGTGCACGCAGTTCACCCATGTCCCGCATGAGCTGTGGGATAATGAGATTTTGATGGATTTGTGTGCACTCTGCTACTTGTCCGCTTCTGAGTTTTTCCTCAATGAGGTCTATTTTCTACCTGCATCCCCAGTGGCTCTGGTGGTCTATTTCCTGACCCCTCCTTACATAGTTCAATGTCTAGCTGGTAACTCTTTACCTAACTTCTTATGAGGCATCCCTCACCATCTAGAGGCGTGGTTTATAAACTGTTATACAAGTTTTTCAGGCTAGTTCCAAGGCGTGCATCTTAACAGCATTAATGTTTATTTCACACAATGACCTCGTTTCTGATTCAAGCAGTTTTCTGACAACATCTCTCACAAGAGAGCCATCAAGGCAAGTCCCATTCTTATAAGGATTTGGGAGGTTATGAGCACAGAACCAAATGAGTGAGGGGTGTGGTTTTTGTCCGGCCACAGTTATCTGCAGATTAAGGACGTTTGACTCTGGCTCCTCAGATTCCTGCCCTTGTTGTCCCTTTACTAGTTGGTTTGTTCTCTTGATTTAGGACAAGCATATGTGTGTAGAGGGCAGGGTGGGATGATAGCATATGTTACTCACGATTCTAATGTTTTTCAAATTGTTGAAGCACGCATTTAGAATACTCACCAGTCATTGCCTGTTGCTTCTAAAAATATTTAGAATTTTTCAAATAATCAGGCAGAATAGAAACTCACAAAGTTATCATTCATTCTTTTATATATAAAAACCTCTATTAAAAATTATAGCTGGAGATGTCAAACATAAAAATAAAAATTAAGTAATAGCCTGTGTTTGAAAAAAGTTTAAATAAAGATATCAGCAACTCACCAAATATTTTATGTACTAAAGGGAATTTAAGGAAACATAATTCCTTATCTTTCTATGTTTCAAAGAAATCTTACAGCAGCACATGTTCTACACAATTTAGTCAGAAACCTCAGAGGATTCAGAAATATAGTCATGGGAAGAGTGCTTTTCCAGAATGACAACCCGACAAGAAGTGAAAAGAAGATAAATGGATTACAACAAGCATGCTAAAAAAGGAAAAATAATGTTAGATCAATTTCCCCAAGAAACTAGTGATAAAGGAATAGATTTTGTCTGGTTTTTTAATGTGCTTTGTTTTCTTATTTCCAAATAACATGTGCAGTTCAAAAAATAAGATAACATCAAATAGCATTATTTTCCAGTTTATCTCAGGGGAGCTTAGTATTATAAAATAACAATAACAAATAATAATATATTTCAGGGGATAGGACTGATTTATTAAGAGATCCAAATTACAGAAATTTAAAAGGGGGGAAGACAAAGGCTATGATACATTAATAATTCTTTGTAAGTAGCAAGCATCCCTAATGGGAAAATAATTTAATTAACATAAAAGCACTGAACAATTAGTGGTCTTTATCTGGCTCAGGACCCATGAACTCATCCCATTAGTGAAGCTTAAATTTGAGAAGCTTTGGAAACTGTAGACAAAAATGTGATTCAGCTTCAGTGTTTGCAAGTTTGAACACAAAGTACCAGATAAGGGAGAGCCGTGCACCCCCTACATTTTCACTGCTGTATGTTACAGCAGTAACGTAGCATTGATGCCAAAAAAGTGTGGTACAGTGTCCAGCGAGAGCTGAAAAATGTGGGAACAAGGGGCATGGTTTATTTTACTTTCACTTTGAGAGGTGGAGTTTGGGAAGACAGGCATGATAGGCTCAAAAAATTCTCAACTTACATACACCACTGTTACTTCCCCTTAACCTCTTTGAGAGCCAGCCTGAGGACCCTTGGAACCTCTGTTGTGATGTTGGTTTAGAACCCACTGTTTGGCAAGAGCAAATGCAGAGAGTGTCAGGGATGGAGGTGTGAGTGGACAGGTGAAGGAAGTACTTCTAAACTCTTCCATCAAAGAAAAAAGTGGTGTCAGTGTCACCAGCCTATCATAAAGAAAGCATTGCAGGCCAGGTTAAAGATTTTGGTCATCCTCCTAAAAGCATCAGGGAACCCCTGAAAGATTTATGTGATGTGACGCTATCTCACTGAGGATTTATTGGGTGTGAAATTAGTCAGATACTTGAAAGCATACAGTCTGTCCACAGATGCACCTTTGGAATTCTGCCATGTTTCTTGTACGGCCAAGAAGCCCAGACTGCCAAGCCCTTAGGCATTGTGACATGTGCTGCTTGTGCAAGATAACACACCCACAATAGGGGTTAGTAAATACATCGACACTCCAGAAACCAAACCAGAGGAATGGGGTCCATCTGGATGTCATTTCCACGCACGATTGAGAAAATAAGACAAAACCATGATAATGGCCACAAAGCACTGTAAAAGCCTGTTCTGCATCAAGACCACATTCCGAGCAACGTTGCAGAACAGGTGGGACATCATAGGGATAATTCTGGTCATTCCAACACCTTTTCAGTAAAACGATATGTATAGTATCTTCTCAGCCCCTCAAACCTGGCTCACCTATTTACTTATTTCCAGAAATGAGGCTTCATATAAAACTGAGAAGCACTTATCTGAAAAGTGGAAGAATCAGGGATCAGGGGAGCAAAATTCTTAAATCAGAGCATTATTTTTCAGATTCAAACTAATTAACAGCGATTCTGTAACAAAGTTACTTTTTTTTTTAAACATGATTTTTTTAATACAATTCATGTGCTTAGATTAGAATTAGTGGGTAGTATTTTCATTTTAGCTTGGCTAATATATATTTTCTTTATCATATTTCCCCTTACATTGACTATGTAAATTCATGTCTTTTTAAATTAATGGATCGAAAAATAGTCTTTTCCAACAATCCTTTAAAAAAGTAAAGCTGTATTTTAAAAATAATTACGAAAGACCAAGGTGGCAGCTTGAGCCTAGGCACCCAAAGACAAAGACTCTTTTGACTAAACCTGAGTTATACTACCCTGAGCCCATTTCTCTACTAGGTCTTGACCTTGGGCTCTGCCCTTGGCCTGCTTAGTCCATTTTTAACAAGAATCCTGCCAGGTCAGTTTAATGGAAATCCCCCACTCTCAATGTCTAACCAAATTCCTTATCCCTTACCCTGGATACCTTATTGCCCTGGCCTGCCTTCAGCAAGAATTCCTGTCAAGTTAGTTTAGCCAAAATCCTCCCTTACCTCTGATGTTTCCTCTTAGTAACTGTCTGTCACGGACCCCACCCTGCTTCTTTGCTCTAAATCTCCATTTGTCTTGGCTGCATTAGGAGTTGAGCTTGATATCTTTGCCCCACTGCAACACCCCCCACTGAGTTGAAACCCTCTTGAATAAAGTCTTCCTCACCATTTTTTTTTTTTTTTTTTTGCGGTACGCGGGCCTCTCACTGTTGTGGCCTCTCCCGTTGCGGAGCACAGGCTCCGGACGCGCAGGCTCAGCGGCGATGGCTCACGGGCCCAGCCATTCCGCGGCATGTGGGATCTTCCCGGACCGGGACACGAACCCGCGTCCCCTGCATCGGCAGGCGGACTCTCAACCACTGCGCCACCAGGGAAGCCCCTTCCTCACCATTTTTAACAAGTGTCATAAGTAATTTTTTTCTCTGACACCAGGATTCTTCAAAATTCACATAGAAATTATCAGAGAATGTTCTGAGAGAAACATCTTCATCCTTATTGCAATCAGGAATGATCATCATATATATACCAGAGATCTGGATGAATTTCAGTTAAATGCAGTCCCTGTGGTGTGAATTGATGAAAGGCAGGGACCACCATTGTCAGCATCCCTTGGAGAGCACAACATTGGGAAATTAGTGGAAAGTGACACCAGCACTTGCAAAAACCAGAGTTGCAGTAACGGTAGTTCAAAGTAATGAGAAGGGTAACGAAGAATTTTGGTACTTTGGTCCTTCTGGCCTCTATAGCAATGTGATCCTACCAGTCAGAAAAGAGGCATAAGGGAAACTTTCTCTGGAAATACTGTCCCTGTCAGTGTCCTCGAAAACCTATCAGCTATGGCCCTGGTCCAGCTGCCTCCCCAATCCCCAAAACTGCTAATCCTATGATGGTTCTCTCCTGCTTTACTTCTTTCTCTACATTCTAAATAGAGAAATATTCCTATAAAACTCATTGGCAGAGAAACATACATCAAACTGTGTTAAGAACCCAGCCTAATCCTACTTAACAAAAAGTCAATGAGATGGTTTCTTATAAAGCTAATCATACACTTATCTTGCGACCCAGAAATCCTACTCCCAGGTATTTGCCCATGTATTAGTGTCCTATGGATGCTGTTACAAATTATCATAAATTTAGTGGCTTAAAAGCAACCCAAACTTATTATCTTACAGTTCAGAAATTCAACACAGGTCTCACTGGGCTAAAGTGAAGGTGTTAGCAAGGCTGCATTTCTTTCCAGAACTTCAAGGGCAAAATCTGTCTCCTTGCCTTTTTAGCTTCTAGAGGATGTTTGTATTCTTTGCCCCTTCTATCTTCAAAGCTAGTAACAATGGATCAAGCCCTTCTCAGGCTGCTATCTCTCTGGTTTTCTACAACAGTTAGGAAAGGTCCTCTTCTTTTAATAACTTATGTGATTTGGTTGGGTCCACCTGGAAAATCCACGTGGTAAGCTCCTTAGCAACTTCAATGCCATCTGCAACCTTAATTCCCTTTTGCCTGTTATGTGGCATATTCACAGGTTTGAGGATTTGGGGATGGGCGTCTTTGGGAGCCATTGTTCTGCTGCTACAATCCAAGAGAAATGAAAATATATGTCCATACAACGACTTGTATTCAAATGTTCATAGCAGTTTTATTCATTAAAGCTGGTAACTAGAAACAATCCAAATGTCATCAACTGGCGAATGGATAAACAAATTGTGATACATTCATATAACAGAATACACTCAGCAATAAAAAGGAACAAACTACTGATACACACAAAAAATAAATTATGCTAAGTGAAAGAAACTAGATATAAAAGGCTCTGTACTGTATAAATCTATTTGTATGAATTTCTAAGCAAAGCAAAACCATAGTGTTAGAAAGCAGTGATAGGATGCCAGAGAGGAGAAGAGACTTACCACAAAGGCAGAGAACTTTTTGAAATGATGGGCATGCTTTATATCATGAGTGTGGTAGTGGTTACACAATCATATACATTTGTCAAAACTTATTGGATCATACCTTAAAATTGATGAACTTTATTGCATATAGATTAATTAAAATATAAAAAATATAATTATATAAGATATATAATAAAATATAAATTACATTAAATATATAAAGAAACTGAAATAGATTTTAAAAAGCCACTAAGAAGACTATCATAGACTTCCTAGTAAGAATGAGTAAAGAGTCATGAGGTCCATGAAAAATTCTGCAATGCAAAAGATAAATACAAAAGAAGAGAACTCTGGAAACTGACTTCCTCTGCAATAAGTTTTCTAAAAAGACCAAAAAAATCAAAATAATATCTGATTTTTATTTTCACCTAGAGAAACTGCACCTATGAAAGAAGAGGAAAACATCATGAAAAAGAAGAATCTAAGACAAGGAGAAACTGGACAGAGATGCTAAAAAGCCAACGTCATATTGAAATTAAAATCCACAGAGAAGACACTTTTCCCCACGTGAGCTAATTGTGTTTACTCATTTGTTTACTTGGTGATTATCTCTTCCCCCGATGTAACCTGTGAGCTCCCTAAGCACCAGAACCTTGTCCTCTGTGTTCACCTTCTGCCCTTGGTATCCAGCAGAGCCTTGCATTTTCCAGGTCTCCATAATACTGGTTGAATTAAAGGATGCATTATTTAAAATTAGAAAACATAAAAAGAGTTATTACACAAAATGGAGGGATACACAATGAAAAAGAAACCAGCCCCTCCATAAGAAATCAGTGCCACTATTTGTAACTAGAGAATTACCAGGAAACCTCTGAGAGCCCTTCAGAATACGAGTGGGCAGCAACCCTCTGTATGTAGCCTTTTTGAAGTTGGCTACCTTAAGATTGCAAGGTTCCCCTTCCTTTCCCCTGCTGAACATGAGCTCTCCTCTCCCCCGAGTGAGTATCTCCTCCCCTGCTTTTCACAAAGCAATCTTGGAGAAAGTCTTATGTTGCACTCGGGTATGACAGTTTGATGGGAGCTGCGGTGTGGCGAGGGCCGCTGCCAGCTTCTTTGCTTTTCTTCCTTCCTCTTACAATGCTGTTCTTGTACATGACATTGTACTTAAACTCTTAGACTGTGGTCTTATTTTCTACAAGAGTAGCTATTAAGGTAATGCTAATAAAATTTTGTCATCAGGAAAATGCTTATGATGTGACATTAAATTTTTTAAAAGCACTAGATAAAAATACACAGAAAAATACTGGGAGAAAATTAACTATGTTGCTAATAATTGTTATTTCTGTATGGTGGAATTCGAGTCATTTGAATTTTTATCTTTATACTTTTCTAGTGTTTTTCGTTCATTATTTAAAAACTTTTTTTGAAGAAAGAAAATGACAAACAAAAAAATTTGAGAGTTCTAAATGAAGTGTGATCTACAAAGGAATATCAATTATTTTTGTTTAATATTGAGCACCAGCTATTGTCTAAACCCTAAGGATTCACAGTCTAGAAGGTATGCCCACATACGCACTTATACCTATAGTAATAGGCAGAATGTGGTAAGTACCACAGATAACACTGCATGGGAGTTTCAAGCATGAAAACATGAATATGTATGTGAGCCCTTTAAGACAGTACTGAGAACTGTTATACTTGACATATAAGAGAGGATGAAGAATTTTTCTGTATTCACTTGAAATCATTAGAGTAGTTCGGAGACTGGGAAGGAGAGAGGGACATAGATTTCGACCAGTGGTTTTCAATCAACATGAGTTTGACCTTCAGCAGACATTTGGCAATATCTTGGAGATGTTTTTGGTTATCACAACTGACGGAGAGACATTACTGGTATCTAATGGGTAGAGTCCCAGGATGCTGCTAAAAATCCTGCAGTGCATAGGGCAGCCCTCCACAACAAGGGATTACCCAACCCAAAATGTCACCACTGCCAAGTTTGAGAAACTCTGAATTAGACAGATAATATTGTATTGGGATTGGCCAAAAAGTTCCTTTGGGGTTTTCCATAACATCTTATGGAAAACTCCGAAGGAACTTTTTGGCCAACCCAATATAAAGCATGTATGTATTTACATAGTGGAAAATTCATTTGAGGGATTTATAATTTATTAGATATATAAAATTAATACTTTACCCTGAGATCACTAATAGGTAGTTGAGTGATCCTGCCAACACTTATACTATTCCCAATGACCATATCCTAAAGGATTTTGAAAGACTCAAATTCCTATACTAACATCAGATTAAAACATGAAACACTGCTTAGCCCAATTCATGGATGTTGACTGGAAATAACATAATTGGCGATGCAAACATAAACAGAAGAAAGAAGATCTGTCTGATGTGTCTCAGATATGATATTCATCCTACAATTACAGATTAGGAGGTGAAAGGGAAGAGAAAGAGCCCATCATTCTCTAGAGACATTTTTCTGAGTATTTACAGCTCCCTGGGAGTAATCTTCTGTTTGGTAGGTAGCAAAATTTGTGTAGCTCGCTGAGTCGGTCATTAAACATTTTCCTGAAGATCTGAGTGTTAGCATCAGTGACAGGGTTTCCTAAACATGTCACATTTCCTCCAGCTGTCATGAAGAAATTATAGCTTCTGTGATTCACGTTATAATAGCAGCTATTTGTGATATTTTAACCTAATGTACAGCCCCAGAGGAGAAACAACAGAAACAATAAAACATCTGCCAGGGACTTGCTTGAAGGAAGGGCTTCTGAGTGTTCTCAGGATTCCAAATTAAAGAGTAAAGTCTCGGGTGTCAAACACTAAAGGGTCTGCCTTTATTAACTTCCCAGTAATTTATGTCTTGATTATCTCCATACCCCAAAGGGGGACATTCTAATTCACCTATGTTGGCTTTATTTGGTAAAATCATAGGCAAAGCCAGAAAATGTAAAGAGCTTAATTTTGTTTTTCTATTTCCACGGGCTGCAGTGGGGCAGGGGAACTACTAAACTGAAATACCAAAAAAAATCCTCTTTAATGAGAGTTTATTCTTCTGCGTGGATTCCTGCCATGGCTAGATTTTTGCTGTGTGGCAGGAAGGGAGGGTGGCAAGGGAATTGGTTGTTTTCTTTTTTTATGAGAAGCCCAGGGTCAAAACCACCGTCAGGATTTCTCCTTTCTTCCTCTTCAGCCTATCAGAGCCGAAGGTTCGCAACAGGCTCTGGAGAAGCGAGCACCAGCTTTGGAGAGACCAAATCCACTAAACAAAATAAACCGTGTCATTTCATGCTAATTCAAAGACTCATTCCAACTGCTGTGTGATGAGGAAGCCAAGAACCGAACTGTAACCCAAACACAAACACATCGCATTGCCAGGAAACGGCTAATGCGGCCTCCCGTTACAGAGCTTTCAAAATGTTTTAAGCGTTGATGAATACCTCGTTTTGGAAAGAGTTCAAACATATGCAGCATTAATTCTACAACTATATCTTTCTTTCAAAATTAATGCCCTTGCCTCGGAATGTGGATGAGGAAACGGGGCCTTTGAGTCGAGGCGTGTGGATGGTGCTTCCCGGTGGTTTGCTCACCCACAGTACGTTGCCCAGTTCCTGCAGCCTCATCAGAGCATCTTCCACTGCATTTATCTCCCTTTCAGAAAAAAGCACAGCCATGCTAGAGCCTTACTCTTCAAGAACGGGGGATACATTGAAAGTCTCTTTAGGGTGCTCTGTGCAATCACAGGCTTCAGGGACAAAGACACAAGTGTATTCACTTTAAAATTCATTTTTGAAGAGAAGGGAATGTGATCCCCTGTCCCATAAAAAGGAGTATATGAAGACTGATAATCCCCTTTGTGCCCATTTATAGGAAGGTGCAGCAAAATCCACAGGGACTATGGAACATAGCAAATAGCCATCGGGTACCGTTTGCAAAAAAAAAAAAAGCTGCCCCTAAAAGTAGATTGGCCACACCAGGTTTGGCACAAGAAAAATATTCCTTCATCGAGGCCCAAACACTTACCAATATCAAGCCAGTTTGAAACAATTTCAATCTGAGTTGAGCTCTGGACTTATTTTAGTCTACACCTAGACGGCTAGCAGACCTGCTTTTAAAACTCAGATGAACACAAGAAGTTCCTCTTCCAAAGGTTCTAACTGGGTGCTTCCAAAGCCAATGTGAAGACCTGAGCCAGGCCCCTCTGGTGAACTGAGGAAGCCACCAGGTTAAGTTAGCTGGTGCTTCACAGTGGGAAGGAGGACCATTTCAACCTGGCTGTGCCAGTTTGTTATTTACCTGTTTTCTCTCCACGCTAAGGAGGAAGGGAGGGGACAAGGGTAAAGGAAACCTGGGTTTATGAAGTCAAGTTGTTGGAGGATCAGCTAAAAGTGAGGCTGTGGATCAGTGGTGTCCAATAGGGTAGTCTTTGAAAGACGGCTAGTATGACTCTGGGACTGAACGTAAGTCATTTTTTGGTATTCAGTTTGGTTATGTTTAGAACAACTTAAGTAAGTGAATGTACTCTTTTAACTGCACATTTTATGAAATATATATAGAGATGAATTATCTCTGATGAAAAGGTTGCATACAAATTGAGATATGCTATAAGATACATGCTGGATTTTGGAAGCTTCATTTTTTTTTTTTTTTTTGCGGTACGCGGGCCTCTCACTGTTGTGGCCTCTCTCGTTGCGGAGGACAGGCTCCGGACGCGCAGGCTCAGCGGCCATGGCTCACGGGCGCAGCCGCTCCGCGGCATGTGGGATCTTCCCGGACCGGGGCATGAACCCGTGTCCCCTGCATCGGCAGGCAAACTCTCAACCACTGTGCCACCAGGGAAGCCCCGGAAGCTTCACATTTTTAAAAAAGAATGTGAACATCTCATTAATAATTTTTCACAATGATAATATATCAAAATATACTACTTGGGATATATTGAGTTAAACTAACGGTATTATTAAAATTAATTTCACCTGCCTTTTTTGTCAGCGTGGCCACTAGAAACGTTTAAATTACTTATGGAGCTTGCATTCTATTTCTATCACACCATGCTACTCTGGGCTCTGATTTCTTATACCCTCAATATCCAGGTTCTTCATCCAAATACATTGCGTTAGTTATTGTGCATTTGGTAGCATGTAACAAAAACCAACTCTGGACAGTTTAATAAGAACAAATTGCTGGATACCAAAGCAACAGCAAGCAGAGTAGAAACCTGAAGTTAAAACACTAATGTAAAAATGTCTGGAGAAGCAGCACTAACCTGAGTTTGACACCAAAGAACTCCACCTCTGTATACTTCCTCACGTCCCGACATGCTATTGTAGAGCCAGATGGCAAACAAGATAACCGGAACACATAAACAGCAAAGCCAGATAAAAGAATATCCCTCTAAATTCAACCTAACAGTTGCAGATAATTAGCTTATGATGTCTGAGTCATTCAATATGCTTTCAAATTTCACAACAAAGTCATCCAAACAATTACAACTCATTTGTTATGAGTCAAGTTTCGCCAGTAGAATAGAGTGAGGATTCTGGATTTGGGGTTTCAGAGGAAGAAATATAGTAAGATAGCATCAGCAATTATACCGTACACTTAAATTGTACATTTCTGTGTATTTCCATAAGACAGGTTTCCTATTAATGGTGTCTCTTTTCTAATCATAAGAAAACTAGTTTGCATACAGAATTTTTCTCTGTTATAGCCAATATGTTTCCATTACAATTCTTTAAATTCTGTAAGAACCTACAGACCAATCTAGTAATATGCAAATGCTTATTCAATGTCTACTAGGAAACAAAGCACTAGGTAAGGGGCTTGGGTGTTGAAGAAATAACCGTGTCTTCTTGGCAAGAAACTTGCAAATGAGAGAGAGAGGGTGAGAGAGAGAGAAAATACAGAATATTACAACTTTAGCTTTGGAAGAAACTTAGAGGTCACCTAATCTAATCCTCTAGCTGATGGTTAATTCAGCTTCTGCAACTGCCCCTGTGAATATTCAGCTTCTGCTTAAAGCTGCTTAAACAGGAACAGATAATTCACTACCTCGAGATCCTGTCTACTCCATGTTTGTACTGATTTGATTTTTAACAAGATCTTTATGCTAAATCAAAAAATGCATGCTTATAATTTCTACTCACTCTTCCTTTTTGTGTCTTCCTTTACAAATAATAGACCTTCAAGTATTTAAAATGCCTTATCATATTTTTGTCTTCTTTTCTATTGGCAGTATTGCCCTAGTATGTTTCATGAACGGGAAAAGAGAGCATTCCATGGGGAAATACTCTTATAAAAGGGAACATACTTTAATCTTGTCTTGAAAATACAACTATTTTGAAGCTCTGAAGGTTTGAGCAGGAAGGAAACGCATCTGACTGCACTGCACTTTCCGAACCAATTTGACCACAGAAATTTGATTTCTCCCAATTTTACCCTTTTACCATCACACAGATTTATGGTTCAATGGAAATTTTATCTATTCATTCACTCATTCAACAAATATGAGTAAGCATCCATTTTGCACCAGGCATTGTGATATGTGCTGGAACACTATAGTAGACAAAACAGAAATGATTCTTGATGTCCAAGAGCTTAAAGTCTAGCATGAAAAATAAATGATTAAGCCAAAAACAACATAAAAAGTTAACATAGGAGTTGTTAGGGAAGTGCAGTTCCATGGGTACACACTTTGGGTACTGCTACTCTGTGCTGAACAGTCTCAGATTTTTCCCTGGTTCTTTTTACATCAGAGTTTCCAGAGTCTGTGTCTTCCTGATTCTTTGCACACCATCTAGTTTGTCAATGTCCCTCAGAAAGGGCCCCAAACTAAACATAATACCACAGGAATGATTTGACCAGTAGAGCCTTGGGCAAGATAATATGTTCCTTGTTCTGGGCATTGAATGCCTATTAACACAACCCGCTACACAAATATAAAACACTAAAAACAACCATAAAAGAAAAAAATAGCTTATTGCAAAAAAAAATAAGAGCTGCTCCAAGAAATCCCTTTATACTAATTATCAACTAAATGGTAGAACAAAGTGACTATCAGAAAAGAAACCTCATCTCCATTGAGAGACTAGATAAGACTTCAAGAAATATTTGAGTTAAATCTTGATAAGAGAGTAGAATTTGGATGGGAAATGCCTTTAGATTGTTCACAGAAACATAAAAACTAAATGAGATCTGGGAAACTCAAGCTTAACCAAGATCCCTATAAGCTGCTTAAAAATACAGAAAACAAACTCAGGGTTCAGAAGCCAATTTGTGGTACCTAATCATAGATTCAAAGCTTTACAATGAAAATGGGTGGCATATCAGACAATTTGTGTTTAGAATGGCCTTGACTGAACTTTCAGATTCCTCAGGAGATCCAAGGATCTAACTCCTCTCACCTAATGGAAGCTAACAGTGAGTAAAAATGGTGCTTCTCATCCTGGCAGTGGTTCAGGATGGGAACTACTCAGCATAAGGAAAATCTGTGCTTGAATGGATAAAGAAGATGTGGTACATATATACAACAGAATATTACTCAGCCATAAAAAAAAATAATAATGCCATTTGCAGAAACATGGATGGACCTAGAAATTATCATACTAAGCAAGGTAAGTCAGAAAGAGAAAGACAAATACCATATGACCTCACTTATATGTGGAATCTAAAATATGATACAAATGAACTTATCTGCGAAACAGAAGCAGACTCACAGACATAGAGAACAGATTTATGGTTGCCAAGGCGGGGGCGGGCAGGGGAGGGATGGATTGGGAGCTTGGGATTAGCATATGTAAACTATTATATGTAGGATGGATAAACGATAGGTCCTATTGTATAGCACAGGGAACTGTATTCAATATCCTGTAATAAACCACAGTGGAAAAGAATATGAAAAAGAATACATATATATGTATGTGTATATATATGTAACTGAATATATATATGTGTAACTGAATCACTTTGCTGTACACCAGATACTAACACAACATTGTAAATCAACTATACTTCAATTTAAATAAATAAATAAATAAATAAGAATCTGTGCTGAAACAGAGATCTTAAACTAACCTCAAAGAAGTGACCATCTTTTATGTTAAGATGGCATCATAACTAACATGTCAGTACTATTAATAGGTAAAAGCAGCCCTGAAGGTAAAATGTGAAACAAAGAGACAGGCAAAATTGCAGACCGGCTTCCTCATTGCCCACATAGCCCTCTGGAGCCCTTGATGTAACCAGTACTGTGCTTGCTAAATCTTCCCCACCATTTCCAAAGGAAAGAATAGATAATTCAGCCCTTTCTACTCCTCTGGCTAAATGGTAGAGGATAGTCAAAGGAATAGCTGAGATTATTTTTTATTATTACTATTATCATCCTGGTTTTCATTCACCCATGCCTCCTGTCTCCCCGATTGGCATGGATAATTGAGAGCTAGATGTGGTACGCTGCATTTAAATCAGGAATATTTAGTACTAATAGCCTGATCCTCTTTCCCTCTCCTGACACCCCACCACCTGACTGCACCTAATACACTGAAGGACACGAATGCCCTGATATCATAATTGGCCACAACTCATTAGTTACACATGAGAAGCCCTCCTCTGTTTACTTTTAATTTGAGTTTCAGAAATTGTTCTATTCATCATCAACAATGGAGAATCCACAAGGGCAAACCAAAAGCTGTATGCCAAGCACCCTGATGAATGAAAATTTTTAAACAATCGTCTGAAGAGGTTTTCTATACCTGGTAAAGCCTTCAAAAGTATGGGCACTTTTAGGTAACTGACTGAATTTTTCATATTTAATTAGTTTGCTTGACCTCAGCATTTATTTACATTTCCCTAGCTGGATATGCCAATAATCTAAATTAGCTGTGAAAATGACCAGCAACAGCCAGGTACACGTTATTTCCAGCCAGGCTAAATAGAAATATCATTGGAGGGAGGGAGAGGAAATTGATGGAGGCTAATGGAACAGAGAAAGACGAACTGGAAGAATGAAGGAAGGGAGAAGGAAAGAGGGCCAACAAGCAAAGTGCAGAGTAAATCACTTCTCACATGCCTGATGCATGTAGGGACTGCAAAACCTTCTTTAGTTTTTCTATGTGTTTTCTCATTTAATTGATGAGATTTTCTGTTGAGTGATGAGTTTTCCCTTGGTAATATTATGAATGGATACAAAAGAAAATAAGAGTCACTGTCTTGGCCTTAGATCACTAAAAAGCTAAGTGTCAAGATTTTTTTATCCCAATGTGGTAGGCTGGATAAAGGCCCCCAAAGATATTCAGGCCCTAATCCCTGGGACATGTGAATGTTAATTTATATGGAAAAAGATCTGGTTAGATGAGAATAAGATATGGATTTTGAGATGAGGAGATTATCCTGGGTTATCCAGGTGACCCTTAACTTCTATCATGTTTCCATATAAGAAGGAGACAGAAAGAGATTTAACTATAGATTTAACTGTAGAAGGCTATGTGACCAGGAAGGCAGAGATTGGAGTGATACAGCCATCAGAAGCTGGAAGAGACGAGGAGTGTGTTCTCCCCTAGAACCTCCAGAGGGAGCATGACCCTACCAACACCTTGATTTCAGCCCAGTGAAACTGGCCTAGGACTTCTGACCTTCAGAACTATAAGAGAATACATGTGTGATGTTTTAAGCCACCAAGTTTGTGGTAATTTGTTCCAGCAGTACTAGGAACTGATACACTACATTAAAAAAATTTAAAAAGCAAGCATCCAGTATCTTCAAAATCCATTCCAAACTGCCAAGTATCCTTTGGCAAAGAGGTCCCTCTCCAGGACCTCAAGCCACAGATCCCATACATTCCCTAGGTACCCACTTGAAGAACCAAAGCTCATCTCTTCCTGGGAAAATAGCCAATGTGGGCACCCATCAGCAGTGAAAGATTATAAAAACAAAGTGAATCTATAAATAGTGAGATTATACAGAATGTCTTTTCAAAGACTCCTTACAAATCAGGAAAGATAAAATACCACCGAAAAGTTATGAAATAATGAGACTTCAAGAAAAAATAGAGAAACAAGTGAAGTAAGAAAGAAATGTCCTACGAATGCATGAAATAGGAAAATATCTGAGTGTAAGTATGTTCAGAATAGGTACTGATCAATAATTCTAAAGAAATTTCCAATTTCTTTATGAAATCCTCCCTAAGGGTGAATCAGATTTTCCCTCTTATCTCCTCCACAGTGCATTGAAATATGTAAGTCAGTGATTGAAAGGGAGCTCAATTAAAATGCATGGCAAAAAGTCAGAAAGCTGTGCATCTCGCACGCATGCACACACACAACACATACACACACACACACACACACACACACACACACAAACCTGCCTGCCCCATCAAAGTCATATGTTGAAACTCTAACCACCGGTACCTCAGAATGTGACTGCGTGTGCAGAAGGGTCTTTAAAGAGGTAATTAAGGTTAAATGTGGCCATGTGGGAGAGCCCTTAATCCAATCAGACTGGTGTCTTTATGAGAAGAGGAGATTAGGGCACACAGAGACACACAAGGGATGAGTGACCAGAAGAAAGATTTCTGTGAGAAGCTGGTGGTGCCAGGCATTTGCCTTCTCAGCCTTCTTTGCAGCTGGATGTAGGAGGAGACCCAAATTCTGCTACCCCCACACACCTGCCTGGCCTAAGTCTGTAGCTAGTAACACAAACAAGGCAGAACTGAGGTCCCTCTCTGGAAGTGGTGGCAGTCACAGGCAGTAGCAGATGTTCTGGGGGTGGACAGTGGCGGCAGTGCCCGCTGCACCAGGAGAGCCAGATGTCAGCCGGGTCCCCAGTGTAAGCTACAGTATTTGGGTCGGTCCTGGCAGGATCAGCCCTGCTGTGTGAGTCCAAGTGATACTCCTGGTTGCTGCCCAGTCTCTTACCTCAATGTCCAGCCTCCAAGTAATTGCATGAGCTTCCCCAAATCCTTTTTTTTTTAATAGATCTTTATTGGAGTATAATTGCTTCTCAATACCATGTTGGTTTCTGTTGCACAACAAAGCAAATCAGCCATATGCATACACATGTCCCCATATCTCCTCCCTCTTGAGCCTCCCTCCCATCCTCCCTATCCAACCCCTCTAGGTCATCGCAAAGCACGGAGCCGATCTCCAATCTCCCTGTGCCATGCTGCTGCTTCCCACCAGCCAACTATTTTACATTCAGTAGTGTATATATGTCGATGCTACTCTCACTTCACCCCAGCTTTGCCCTCCCACCCCATGTCATCAAGCCCATTCTCTATGTCTACCTCTTTATTCCTGCTCTGCAACTAGGTTCATCAGTACCATTTTTTTCCCTTAGATTCCATATATATGCGTTAGCATACAATATTTGTTTTTCTCTTTCTGACTTACTTCATTCTGTACGACAGACTCTAGGTCTATACACCTCAGTACAAATAACTCAGTTTTGTTTCTTTTTATGGCTGAGTAATAGTCCTTTGGATATATGTGTCACATCTTACTCATCCATCCATCTGTTGATGGACATCTAGGTTGGCTCCATGTCCTGGCTATTGTAAATAGTGCTGCAATGAACACTGTGGATCATGTCTCTTTTTGAATTATGGTTTTCTCAGGGTATATACCCAGCAGTGGGATTGCTGGGTCATATGGTAGCTCTAATTTTAGTTTTTTAAGGAACCTCCATACTGTCTTCCATAGTGATTGTATCAATTTACATTCCCACCAACAGTGTAGGAGGGTTCCCTTTTCACCACACCCTTTCCAGCATTTATTGTTTCTAGCTTTTTTGATAATGGCCATTCTGACTAGCATGAGGTGATAACTCATTGTAGTTTTCATTTGCATTTCTATAATAATTAGTGATGTTGAGCATCTTTTCATGTGCCTCTTGGCCATCTGTATGTCTTCCTTGATGAAATGTCTATTTAGGTCTTCTGCCCATTTTTTAACTGGATTGTTTCTTTTTTTGATATTGAGTTCCATGAGCTGTTTTTATATTTTGGAGATTAATCCTTTGTCTGTTGTTTCATCTGCAAATATTTTCTCCCATTCTGAGGGTTGTCTTTTTGTCTTGTTTATGGTTTCCTTTGCTGTGCAAAAGCTTTTAAGTTTCATTAGGTCCCATTTGTTTATTTTTGTTTTTATTTCCATTACTCTAGGAGGTGTGTCAAAAAAGATCTTTCTGTGGTTTATGTCAAAGAGTGTTTTTCCTATGTTTTCCTCTAAGAGTTTTTAGTGTCTGGTCTTACATATAAGTCTTTAATCCATTGGAGTTTATTTTTGTGTATGGTGTTAAGTAGTGTTCTAATTTCATTCTTTTACATGTAACTGTCCAGTTTTCCCAGCACCACTTGTTGAAGAGGCTGTCTTTTCTCCATTGTATGTTCTTGCCTCCTTTGGCATAAATTAGGTGCCCATATGTGCATGGGTTTATCTCTGGGCATTCTATCTTGTACTATTGATCTATACTTCTGTTTTTGTGCCAGTACCATACTGTCTTGATTACTGTAGCTTTATGGTATAGTTTGAAGTCAGGGAGCCTGATTCTTCCAACTCGGTTTTTCTTTCTCAAGATCACTTTGGCTATTTGAGGTCTTTTGTGTTTTCATATGAGTTGTAAGATTTTTTGTTCTTTGAAGAATTCTTTGAAGAATTCCATTGGTAGTTTGATAGGGATTGCACTGAATCTGTAGATTGCTTTGGGTATTATAGTCATTTTCTCAATGTTGATTCTTCCAATCCAAGAATATGGTGTATTTCTCCATCTGTTTATGTCATCTCTGATTTCTTTCATCAGTGTTTTATAGTTTTCTGAGTACAAGTCTTTCACCTTCTTAGGCAGGTTTATTCCTAGGTATTTTATTCTTGTTATTGCAATGGTAAATGGGAGTGTTTCCTTATTTTCTCTTTCTGATTTTTCGTTGTTGGTGTATAGGAAAGCCAGAGATTTCTGTGTATTAACTTTACATCCTACAACCTTACCAAATTCATTGATTAGTTCTAGTAGTTTTCTGGTGGCATCTTTAGGATTTTCTATGTATAGTATCATGTCATCGGCAAATAGTGACAGTTTTACTTCTTTTCCAATTTGTATTCCTTTTATTTCTTTTTCTTCTCTGACTACTGTGGCTAGGACTTCCAAAGCTATGTTGAATAAGAGTGGCAAGAATGGATATCCTTGTCTTGCTCCTAATCCTAGCGGAAATGCTTTCAGTTTTTAACCATTGAGTATGATCCTTGCTGTGGGTTTGTCATATATGGCCTTTATTATGTTGAGGTAGTTTCCCTCTATGCCCATTTTCTGTAGAGTCTTTATCATAAATGGGTGTTGAATTTTGTCGAAAGCTTTTTCTGCATCTATTGAGATGATCATATGGTTTTTATTCTTCAATTTGTTAATATGGTGTATCACATTGATTGATTTGCATATACTGAAGAATCCTTGCATCCCTGGGATAAATCCCACTTGATCATGGTGTATGATCCTTTTAATGTGTTGTTGAATTCTGTTTGCTAGTATTTTGTTGAGGATTTTTTCATCTATATTCATCAGTGATATTGGTCTGTAATTTTCTTTTTTTGTGCTATCTTTTTCTGGTTTTGGTATCAGGGTGATTGGGGCTTTGTAGAATGAATTTGGGAGTGTTTCTCCCTCTCAATTTTTTGGAAGAGTTTGAGACAGATCAGTGTTAGCTCTTCTCTAAATGTTTGATAGAATTAGCCTGTGAAGCCATCTGATCCTGCACTTTTGTTTGTTGGAAGATTTTAAATTATGGTTTCAATATCATTACTTGTGATAGGTCTGTTTATATTTTCTAACTCTTCCTGATTCAGTCTTGGAAAATTGTACCTTTCCAAGAATTTGTCCATTTCTTCATGGTTGTCCATTTTATTGGTCTGTATAGTTGTTTGTAGTAGTCTTTTACAATCCTTTGTATTTCTGCAGTGTCAGTTGTGATTTCTCCTTTTTCATTTCTAATTTTATTGATTTGCATCCTCTCCCTTTTTTTCTTCATGAGTCTGGCTAAAGGTTTATCAATTTTGTTTATCTTCTCAAAGAACCAGCTTTTAGTTTTATTGATCTTTGCTATTTTTTTCTTCATTTCTATTTCATTTATTTCCGCTCTGATCTTTATGATTTCTCTCCTTCTTGTGACTTTGGGTTTTCTTTGTTCTTCTTTCTCTAGTCGCTTTAGGTGTAAGGTTAGATTGTTTATTTGAGATTTTTCTTGTTTCTTGAGGTGAGATTGAATTGCTACAAACTTCCTTCTTAGAACTGCTTTTGCTGCATCCCATAGGTTTTGGGTCGTCATGTTTTCATTGTTACTTGTTTCTATGTATTTTTAAATTTCTTCTTTGATTTCTTCAGTGATCTCTTGGTTATTTAGTAACACCCTGTTTAGCCTCCATGTATTTGTGTTTTTTAAAGTTTTTTTTTTCCTGTAATTGATTTCCAAAATCATAGCATTGTGGTCAGAAAAGATGCTTGATACGACTTCAATTTTCTTAAATTTTCCAAGGGTTGATTTGTGATCCAAGATGTGATCTATCCTGGAGAATGTTCCATGTGCACTTGAGAAGAAAGTATATTCTGCCACTTTTGGGTGGAATTTTCTGTAAATATCCATTAGATCTATCTTGTCTATTATGTCATTTAATGTTTATGTTTCCTTATTTATTTTCTGTTTGGATGATCTGTCCATTGGTGTAAGTGGGTGTTAGAGTCCCCTACTATTATTATGTTACTGTTGATTTCTCCTTTCATGGTTGTTAGCATTTTCCTTATGTATTGGGGTGCTCCTACATTGGGTGCATAAACATTTATAATTGTTATATCTTCTTCTTTGATTGATTCCTTGATTATTATGTAGTGCCTCTCCTTATCTCTTATAACAGTCTTTATTTTAAAGTCTATTTCATCTGATATGAATATTGCTACTCCAGCTTTCTTTTGATTTCCATTTGCATGGAATATCTTTTTCCATCCCTTCACTTTCAGTCTGTATGTGTCCCTAGGTCTGAAGTGGGTCTCTTGTAGACAGCATATATATGGGTTTTGTTTTTGTACCCATTTAGCCAGTCTGTTGGGACATTTAATCCATTTACATTATTTACATTCAAGGTTATTATCAATATGTATGTTCCTATTGCCATTTTCTTAATTGTTTTGGGTTTGCTTTTGTGGGTCTTTTTCTTCTCTTGTGTTTCTGGCTTAGGGAAGTTTCTTTAGCATTTGTTGTAAAGCTGGTTTGGTGGTGCTGAATTCTCTTAGCTTTTGTTTGTCTGAAATCTTTTGACTTCTCCATGGAACCTGAATGAGATCCTTGCTGGGTAGAGTAATCTTGGTAGTAGATTCTTCTCTTTCATCACTTTAAATATGTCTTGCCACTCCCTTCTGGTCTGCAGATTTTCCACTGAAAAATCAGCTGATAACCTTATGGGGATTCCTTTGTAAGTTATTTTTTGTTTTTCCCTTTTAATATTTTTTCTTTGAATTTAATTTTTGTTAGTTTGTTTAATATGTGTCTTGGTGTGTTTTTCCTAGGGTTTATCCTATATGTGACTCTCTGTGCTTCCTGGACTTGGGTGACTATTTCCTTTCCCATATTAGGGACATTTTCCACTCTAATCTCTTCAAATATTTTCTCAGACCCTTTCTTTTTCTCTTCTTCTTCTGGGACCCCTATAATTCAAATGTTGGTGCATTTAGTGTTTTCCCAGAGGTCTCTGAGATTGTCTTCAATTTTTTTCATTCTTTTTTCTTTTTTCTGCTCCTTGCAGTTATTTCCACCATTTTGTCTTCCAGCTCACTTATTCGTTCTACTGCCTCCGTTATTCTGTTATTGATTCCTTCTAGTATATTTCTCATTGCAGTTATTGTGTTGTTCATCTCTGTTTGTTCTTTAGTTCTTCTAGATCTTTGTTAAACATTTCTTGTATTTCCTCAATCCATGCTTCCATTCTATTTCTGAGATTCTAGATCATCTTTACTATCATTACTCAATTCTTTTTCAGGTAGATTGACTATTTCCTCTTCATTCACTTGTTCTTGTAGGTTTTTACCTTGCTCCTTCATCTGTGACATATTTTTTTGTTGTCTCACTTGTTTCCTTTTTTTTTATGAGTGGGATTGTGTCCCTGTTTTACTGATTCTTTGGCCTGAGGCTTCCAACACTGGAATTTTTAGGCTATTGGGTAGAGCTGGGTCTTGGTGCTGAGATGAGGAAGTCTGTGAGATCTCACTCCATTGAATATTCCCTGGGGTCTGAAGTTCTCTGTTAGTCCAGTGGTTTGGACTTAGAGCTCCCTCTGCAGGAGCTTCGCCCGAGACCCCAGGCTGTGAATCAAGATCCCACAAGCCACATGGGGTGGCAAAAAGAAAGAGAGAAAAATAACAAAGTAAAAAATAAAATTAAACTAGGAAACTAACAGATATGTTAGAAAGAATGTAAAAAATGTATATAGATGAATTGACAACCAGAAGGTACATTGGTACCACAATAGTAAAAAAGAGGAGGGGGGAAAGAAAAAAAAAGTGGGAGGGGAAGGCCTTGGCTGTGGAGAGCAGGGTTTGGGAGGTGGGCAAGGCTAATGCTCAGGACCCACAGAGCTGGAAAAGGCCCTGGGGGCTGTGGGGGGTGGGGCTTAGGATCAAGGAACAGAAGGGACCCAGGCATGCCCCCCAGCCCGGTCTCAGGGACAGGGGACCTCACCTGGGAGCCTAGCAAGCTTCCTGGGCTCGAGTTGGTGGAGCAAATGTCCTCCTCTCCTCTCCTGCTCCTCCGGTCTGGGGTCAGAGAGGGCCCCTCCCGCCTGCCTCTCCTGATCTCCCCAGCCACCCTCCTATGCCCCCAGGGCCAATATGGCTGGTGGGGGGAGAGGGGGACCTTGCAGGGCAGGGGACCGGCCTGGGAGCTCAGCAGGCTCCCCTTGCCCAACTGAGTGGGGCAATCACTCTCTGCTCCTCTCCCACTCCTCCCTGAGGGCCCCTCCTGGCTGCCTCTCCTGTTCTACTCTCGGCCTCCTTCCTACACCTCCAAGGACCCACGCAACTTGGAGGGGGCTTTGGAGGGCAGGGGATTGGTCTGAGAGGTCAGCAGGCTCCCCGGACCCCAGTGGGCAGGGCGACCACCCTCCTCTCCTCTCCTGCTCCTCCTGGATGGCCCCTCCTGCCTGCCACTCCTGATCTCCTTGGTCTCCCTCCTATGCTCTCAGGACCCACGCAGCCTGGATGGGGCTTTGGATGGGGGGGAAGCAGCTTGGGAGCTCAGCAGGCTCCCCTGCCCAAGTGGGCCAGGCGATCGCCCTCTGCTCCTCTCCTGGTCTTCCCGGACAGTCCTTCCCACCTGCCTCTTCTGATTTCCCTGGCCTCAGGGGCACTGATCTTGTCTGGCCTCCACTTCTCCTCCCTCCTCAGTCCCCATACATCGTACCAGTTCACTTTGGGGTTTGTCCTGTCTCCTTGGGGATCAGAGTCCCCCAGCAGCGGCCAGCAGATGCCCTAGTTGTGGGGAGACGCTAACTCTGCGTCTTCCCACATTGCCATCTTGACTCCTCCCCCCCAAATCCTTTTAACAAATTCATTTTCTGCTCAAAATCAACCAGTTTTTCTGTGATTGCACTGAAAACCCTGACTGACAATATTGCTATCTGAGTTAGAGCTCTTTGCTCTCTTTGTCTAATCTCACCTATTCCAGGAAGCAGCCAACCTTCCATTGTTTCTATGTATTTTCCTTCTTACCCCAAATGGTACCTCACCCTGTACAAGACCATGTTAGTCACTTGGCTTGATGATACTCTGCCATGACAGCGTGTGTCTTACATCTTATGTACATCTTCACTTAAAGCAAAAAACAAACAAAAAAATTTTAATACATATGTATCTTCATTTAAATCAAATATATATTTTAAATATATATTTTAAGAATGTTAAATATATCGTAAATATTGATCTCAGTTGCATACTTATGAACTGTGTGAGGTGCAGAAGTGTGAAAAAACACTGAGTTAGTTAAAGTAGGAGAATGGATCTACTCACTTTCTGGAGGCAGAGAAGGGAGCCTAGGGATGGTTACCAATCAGATGATCATTAGAACATTCCAAGGGCTTCCGATTTTAAATATAGATTCCAAGTCCCTCAGAGAAACTTATTTTATATATCTAGCATATAGCCCAGAAATGTGAGCTTTTATAATGCTTAGCAGAATCAAAAGAGACTGTCCAAACTGACTAAACAAGAATGGAGGTTCAAGTTACAAAGGTAAGCAATAAAAAGATTAATGTAAAATATAACTAACAAAACTTGGGAGAAATGTTGTGGAGTAGGGAACTTTTATAAGAAAGCTAAATACTTCATCTTTCATGATGAGGGATCAAGAGATAAGGACTAAAGATGATAAATCTACAAATGGACTTATAAGCCTTATCACTCAGAATTATGGCAGCAACCATCTGGAAAAGCTAAAGCTATCTTTTCAAGGTTCTGGCCCAATTAACTTCATCCACAGTCTCTTCCTGCCCATTATGCTCTTTTTTCTGCAATTCTTTATACTTTCTATCTGATAATATATTTTATTTGTTTATTTCTAAAGTTATAGCAAGGCCCATTAGGCAAGGATCTTGTCTGTCTTGTTCTTTGTGTCCCCACAATTGGAACAGTGCCTGTATATAGCAGGTGTTTAATAAATTTTTGAAGAAGGAAGGAAGGAAGGAAGGAAGGTAGGGAGGGAAGGAGGGAGGGAGGGAAGGAAGGAAGGAAGGAAGGGAGGGAGGAAGGGTGGGAGGGAAGGAAGGGGGAGAGGGAAGGAGGAAGGAAGGAAAGAACAGAGGGAGGGAGAAAGGGAGAGAGGGAGAGAGGAAAGGAGGGAGAGAGAGAGAGAGGGAAGGAGGAAGGAAGGAAGGAAGGAAGGAGGGAAGGAGGGAAGGAAAGAAGGGAGGAAGAGAGGGAAGGAGGAAGGGAGGGAGAGGGAAAGAGGAAGAGAGGGAGGAAGGGAGGGGGGAGGGAATGAGGGAGGGGGAGAGAGAGGGAGGGGGGAGGGAGGGAAGAAGGGAGGGAGGGAGGCAGGGAAGGAGGGAGGGAGGCATATGTAATGGTAGATACTCCTGGGGAGTAGAATAAGGATGGCAGAATTTTACACTTTATTTATGCTATTCTGGACCATTTGAACATACTTTTCCATGAAAATGTATTATTTTCTAATAAAAAAATGTAAATGCTCTCCTAGCAGCTCTGATGTGTAGCCAGGTTTGAGCACTGGACTAGGGCATGAAAGAAAATACCTATACGGTTAGAGAAGGATTTAGAATCAACTTAGATAAGTGTGTGTGTGTGTGTGTGTGTGTGTGTGTGTGTGTTTGGGGGGGTTGCTGATTTTGTTAGTAAGCTGTTTTGTTTTAACATTGTTTCCTTTTTTTCTGATTGTGTTAGTACCAGGCTGTCCCCCATATTATGTGATGCGAATAGCCTTGGAAAGACAGTACCCAATCTTCTCCTAACAATTTAAAATTATCCATTCCTTTATTCAAAAAACGTTTCCAGATTGTTTATTCTAGTTGGATGCCCACTTCAGTCCTCTTTTAAAATGCGAACACTCTATAGAGGGGTGGCACACATTATGTGATCAGTATCTTAGTGTGAATTTCTTGTGTGGTTTAATCATCTTCTCAATCTGTTTAAAGGCCAAAACACAGAAAAAGGAGATAACTCTCTCTACAGGATTCCAGCTACAAATGTTTCATATGATGAATGATGAATTTGATCTTCTCTTTCATATTTGCATTTATTTACACAAAGGCTGAGAGTAAATATGGAACTTTCAACTTAGCCTTTTTTTCTTTTTTGAAAACTGATTTTTTCTTTTTTATTGAAATATAGTTTATTTGCAATGTCTCAGGTGTACAGTAGAGTGATTGAGTTATATATATTCAGTTATTTATACATATATATTCTTTTTCAGGTTCTTTTCCATTATAGGTTATTACAAGATATTGAGTATAGTTCCCTGTGCTATACAGTAGGCCATTGTTGGTTATGTATTTTATATATAGTAGTGTGTATCTATTAATCCCAAATTCCTAATTTATCCCTCCCACTCCCTTTTCCACTTTGGTAATCATAAGTTTGTTTTCCATGTCCATGAGTCCATTTCTGTTTTATAAATAAGTTCATTTGTATCAATACTTTAGATTCCACATATAAGTGATATCATATGACATTTGTCTCTCTCTGTCTGACTTACTTCACTTAGTATGATAATCTCTAGGTCCATCCATGTTGCTGCAAATGGCATTATTTCATTCCTTCTTATGGCTGAGTAGTATTCCATTGTATATATGCACCACATCTTCTTTACCCATTCATCTGTCGATGGACATTTAGGTTGCTTCCATGTCTTGGCTCGTGTAAATAGTGCTGCTATTGAAACCACACTCCTTCAGATGGGGCTCGAGCCCAGCCACATCTCAGATTGGGACTTGAACCCACAGCCCCTGACTTAGGAGGGGACTTGAACCCAGTGTCTTTTAATTGAAACTGCTCACCTGGAGTCAGGACTTACTGAAGCTCAGGTTCTTTTGTTTCAGCACAGAATGAATTCAGTGTGAGGCAAAGAGTGAGTTTATTAGCATAGGATGCTTGTGAGAGATACAAGCAGGCAGGCAAGGGAGCACAGCCCAGAGAAAAAAGGGGGCTACATTTTTATAATCAAAGAAAAGGAGGGGAAGGGAGAAGACCACCTTCTTTCTCATTCTTCTTCCTCATTCTTTGCTAAATGTCAAGGCTTACACTATGAACATTGGGGTGCGTGTATCTTTTCCAATTAGAGTTTTCTCTGGATATATGCCCAGGAGTAGGATTGCTAGATCATATGGTAACTCTATTTTTACTTTTTTAAGGACTGAAAACTGATTTGATTTTATTTTTTATAGGTTATTACAAGATATTGACTATAGTTCCCTGTGCTATACAGTAGGCCCTTGTTGTTGTTTTTTAATATTTATTTATTTATTTTGGCTACACCAGGTCTTACTTGCAGCATGTGGGATCTTCACTGAGGCATGTTTAATTGCGGCATGCAGACCCTTAGTTGTGGCATGCATGTGGAATCTAGTTCCCTGACCAGGGATTGAACCCAGTCCCCCTGCATTGGGAGTGTGAAGTCTTACCCACTGGACTACCAGGGAAGTCTCTGAAAACTGATTTTAATAACAAGGTAGTGAAGCTCTTGACAGAGTTTGCCTCAAATCTGTATGAGCCCCATTTGGAGTCAGTGTTATATAGCCAAGTGTACCAATGATTCAGTATTTTTAAAGGAAGAGGAAATAAGTGAGTGGCATGGCTTGCTTTTGCTGATGCACTCTTATATCTACTTGCTCTGAAAGAGATGAAAGCTAATGTATACGGAAAGTCCTCCCACACAGACACCACTGCGGTGCATTCTTCAAATCACTTCCCTTCTAAATGGAAGATCAGGCAGCTCTTCTGCTCCTAATATAGATTCAGGGCTAAGGACTCAGAGTGATCCAAGGTTGCAGAAGCCCAAGAGTCAGGTCTCAGGACTTACCATACAGGTTTCTGGAAGTAGCAAGGTCACATCACCATTCATTACCTGTTTCATCCATTTTCAGGTCAGTTTGTTTTTCTTCTGCATATACTACTTTTTCTCACTTTCCAGTGATGACCCCAAAGATTAGAATCTACACACCTTAAGGAGGATTTTGCTTTGATTCAACACAATGGAATTCTCTATCCAAATAAGTTTTACTCAATTAAATACTTATCTTGGGAAGCCAAAGATTCATTCCACTGATGTACCATAATACAGAACATTTTCAGAGGTCCTTGGAAATTGTCTTCAGGGCCTACAGCACATTTTTTTTTTTTTTAAGTTCACAGTGGTAGCAAGTAAGTCTTTAGAAATTTAATTGACTTAAAGCAGCTGGTCTCAAAATTTTTGGTCTCAGGACCCTTTCACACAGGTAAAAATTATTGAGGATTCAGAGAATGTTTATGTAAACTGTTTTACAGTATAAATATTTACCATGTTAGAAATTAAAATAGAAATTTAAAATTTTTTCATTGACTAGTTCATTTTAAAATAATAAACCCATTAAATGTTAACATTTTTATAAAAATAATCACTATGTTTTCTCAAACAAAAAACTTTTGTGAGAAAAGTAGCACTATTTTACATTTTTTTTGTAAATAATTTTAATGTCTGGCCAATATAACACAGCTGGATTTTTATATCTGTTTCTGCTTTCAATCTGTTACAATGCAATTTTAAATGAAGTATATGAAGAAAATCCGGACTCACACATATGTAGTTGGAAAAGAAGGATTATTTTAAGAGTTTTTTAAAATAATTATGATATTCTTCTTTGACACTTTACTAAACTCAACAAGTGGTAGTTTCTTAATGATTAGTTGCAAAGTGAAATCTGAAACCATATCAATAAGCTTTTCATATTCTATTACATTAATATCCCTTGGTCTAACTTGCATTTTGAAAGAATTTTTTATCCATGCATAATTTTGTAGCATCATGCATTGGCTATTTGGAAACTATCAATTCACTGAGTTGTGCAGATCTTCCAAATATCAATACATTTCATTATATAATGGTATCACATGCCATTAAACCTCTGGAAAACTCCACTGTACTCTCATGAGAGAAAAAGAAAAAAGACAAATAATGTCTCAGTATTATTAGTTAAAAATAGGTTTGACTTTATTGACCCCCCTAAAAGAGTCTCAGGAACCCCAGAGTCCCCAGACCACACTTTGTGAACCCAGGCTTAGAGAATAAGCTAAAAGTGTTTTAGAGTCAAGTTTTATAAGGCATGTTTTCAAATTAAGCAACACAAAGCACATCATTTAGGAACTTAATAATTTCAGCTACTTTAGCAGCTTTTGTGGAAAAATACATTTCAATGAATTTTTTCCGCTGTCAGGTGTACTGATTAATGTCAAGTTTCATCCCCTTACATCATATAAGACAGTTCATGATGTTGGCCCATTTTAGGTGCTAGAATTGCCCTAAATCACACAGCCAGTTAGAAACCAAGCTGGGTCAAAGTCCACAAAATTTAACACTGTCACAACAAAAATATTTTTATTTTCTAAACCCCACATGGGGACCATTTACTTCAAGAAATGTACAAAAGGACCGTGGTTAGTATTAGGAATAATGTGGATATCCTATAGCGTTTACTGGAAAAGGATTTTCTATAGCTCTAATGCAAACATTCCTGTCTGTTCTCTTTTTAAACTGTGATTTACAATTATAGAATTGAAGAGCTATAAAGAACTAAGAGGCAATCTAGTCTAATGTTCTAATTGCACAAATCATAAAAGTGAAAATCAGAAAATCAAAACTATGTATCTACTCTGAGGCAGAGCTGAAACCAAAATCCAGATCACGTGACATCCTGCCCAGTATTCTCTGCATAGACAAAGAAGATTCTCAAAAAAAATTATCTTATCTCAGCTTTGTATTGTCCAATTATCACCCAATCCAAATTGGAGATGTGCAAAAATGTGTCCACTAATTTAGAAACATTTTAGGCTTTTTTTTTTCCAGAAACAAGTATGTCAGCTTTTTAAAGTTATATTCTTGTAACCGACCCAAAAGTTATAAGTGACATTTCATAAGCAAGGGATAAAGAAATATTGAAATAATTTGGTGATATGCCCACACATTGCAAAGCTAACCAAAATCAGAAAATTATTATCTGTTTTATCTGCCTTGGTGATATTCTTCCAAATGTAATAAACTAAGGTTCATGGTCTTGAAATAGGCAATAAAAGTGATACTTAACAAGAATGACTAAAGATAGGTGGAGTGCCATTAATTAAGCCATAATCCCTTTGAAATCAGTCATTACCAGCAGTTTTTCCTATGGGTCATTACCGCTCTAACTAGCAAGTCATTAATAGTGGTAATAACCAATTCTGAGGGGATATTGCTCGAATAAACTGTATATAATGATTTTTAAGCTTTGTAAAAATTTTTACACTTTTATGTTAACCTTTGAATAATAATTATGAAAGGAATTAGCTGAGAATATTACTGGCTAATTTTTTAAAACATAAATATTTATCTCTCTCCATCTATTCCTATGTATTTGTCTATCATGTCCTTCACATTTGAGGGTGGTGCTCCTGATACTCCAGTATGTAGAGGGTTTTGCTATCCTCGTTTTTTTTTATTGAAGTATAGTTGATTTACAATGTGTTAATTTCTGCTGTACAGCAAAGTGATTCAATTATACATATATATATACATTCATTTTCATATTCTTTTCCATTATGGCTTATCACAGAATATTAAATATAGTTCCCTGTACTTTACAGTAAGACATTATTGTTTATCCATTCTATACATAATAGTTTGCATCTGCTAAACCCGAACTCCCAATCCACCCCTCCCCTAACCCCTCCCCCATGGCAACCACAAGTCTATTCTATATGTCTGTGAGTCTGTTTCTGTTTCATAGATAAGTTCATTCGTGTCATATTTTAGATTCCACATGTAAGTGATATCATACGGTATTTGTCTTTCCCTTTCTGACATTTCACTTAGTATGATAATGTCTAGGTCTATCCATGTTGCTGCAAATGACATTATTTCATTTTTGTATGGCTGAGTAGTATTCCATTTTGTGTGTGTGTTTGTGTGTGTGTGTGTGTGTGTATACACAGCACATCTTCATTCATCTGTCAGTTGTTTCCATGTTTTGGCTATTGTAAATAGTGCTGCTATGAACATAGGGGTACATGTATCTTTTTGAATTATAGTTTTGTCTGGATATATGCCCAGGAGTGGGATTGCTATCCTCTTTTTATACAATCTTTGTAATGACTGTGTGGTGGTTTGCAAACTGCCCTCACTCGTTTAGAACCCAGCATTACTACTGACTTCACCTTTTAAAGTCCAAACCTGCTTGAAGTCATTTTTTGTCCAATTTCATCTAGGTCACTTTGCTGATTTTTCTTTTTTTTTTTTTTCGGTATTCCTGTAACACTGAGTATCTTCAGTAATGTAGACAACCCCTATAGCTTGCTCTAAGTGCAAAGGGCCACACCCAACACAGAAACTGACCCAATTTAGGGGAGCGGATTGGTAAAAGGGTTCCCAATTTTTTGATCCATAATGGTAGCCTACAGGTAAGCACTTTGGCCCTGGCTTCCTCCTTTCTCCCCAGCTCCTGGAACTCCAGCAGGGCTTTTGGTGGTAGCTTTACCTTAGTTGCCTAGTTATCATAACTTGTTCTTTTTTTCCTTCATGTTGCATCTAGGTCAAAGAGGGGATGGGTGTTGGACCTCTCTGATACAGTTCACATCACAACTTGACTCAGATAACTTTACAAATTATAAAGCAATATTGGGTAAACATAGACCCCCCCCACCAAAAGAATGAGTCAAATAATGGGTATAATAACTATTAATGGACTATAACTTTTAAACACTGTGAATCACTATGTTGTCCACCTGAAACTTATATAATATTGTACATCAATTATACTTCAATTTTTTAAAAGTTTAAAGAAAAAAAGAAAAATCATGGGATACATGCAAAGATCCTGGAAAGAAAAAAAGAACACTGAGTGGGGAAAAGAGAAACACCCTTCTTCAAAAGAATTAAACTTTTTTCTTTGCTCAGAAATAGTATTAAGGCATAAGAATAAAACCTTCCATTTTGTACAACCCTTCAGAGAGCCCTTATATTTACTAGATGGGAAGCTGCCCAATTCGTGAATCATTCAATAACGCCAATTAGATCTTCAAATTGACTCAGTTGAATTTTGTTTTTTAACACTACGAACTGCGTTGGAACATGCGACTACTTTGACCAATAAAATACGAAGAAGCTATGCTTTATGACTTCCATAGCTAAGTTACAGAAAGGATACAACTTCCACCTGGTGATTTCTCACCCTGCGAGGCTCACTCTCAGAACCCAGCCCCGTGATATGAGGAAATCAAGCAGACACTTGAAAAAGCCATGTTCCAGCTACAGCCTCAGCTGTTTCAGTCTCTCCAGTCAACCACCATTCTCAACTGCCAGACACCTGATGGAGCCACGTGGAGCAAAGATGAGCTTTCCCCACTGAGGCCTCCCCACATTGCAGATTCATCAGCAAAATAATGTTTCTTTACCATCCTTACAACTCTCATCTGTGTTGGTTTAGAAGTCTCAATCCCCCCCCCAAACAAATGTTACCAACAGGGGCTACCATGATGGTCCAGTGAACTGGAAGTTATTACTACCACTGAGCCACTCTGACCTCTCCAGTCTACTGAACCAACAGGCAAAAAAGGGACTACAGTACTGGCCTGAGAAATTATCATTATTAACAAGGGGAAGTTGGGTTACTGCTCCACTTTGTGGGTAAGATGGACTGTGTCTGGAACTCAGGGGATTCTCTGGGGCACCTCTTAGTAGTTCCTGAGTAATGTTTAGGATTATGGTTACTGGAAGTTTACAAACTTTCAAAGTAATATGCTAAATCTTTTGGTCCAAGGTGAAGACCAAAGGGACAATCTTGGTCACCAACTTTACACACAGAGCCCAAACACAAGGAGCCTATGCACAAGAGGGGACAACAGTGACCACCTAGGTCCTAGAAGAGTGAGTCCCTCAAACTCAAGAGAAGATCCCTCTCTGAAGCATCGAGTTTTGAGAAGTTCAGGTTGCCAGATTGGATGGAAGGAGAAAGGGGGACAAAGTAAGCTTGGCACCTGCCCCTATACACTTACACATTTCATCAGTTCTAATTCCAGTCATGGATACATTTTTATCTTTCCCAATCATAATTGCATAATATGATTTACAAAACCATCTTATGAACCAATTATGCTCACATATAAAAATTAGAATACATTTTCCATTTCTTTATGGAGATGTTCAAATATTCAGAATCTGGTTTCTAAACAAGATTTCATTACTAAAGAAAAGAAACTTTTAAGGTTAGAAGCAAGTAAGTCTTTAAATAGAAATTCTTCATCCATTTGGACTCAGCAAAAAAAAAATAGTGACTTTTTTCTATTTTAAAAATGGGGAGGTTCAAGCTGGTGCCAGAACAGCTATGGAAACACAAGTGAAAGTTGACAAAAACACACAGCAAGTGAAATAGTTGAGAGAAATGCAGGAAGGAAGAAAATACTTGGTTGAATATATAAATTTCCTCTATCTGAATTTGTCTAATTTTTTTCATGTCCCCTGAAAACTGATAACTTATCTTAAGCTACAAACCGCAGCCAAAAAACAACCAAAATATGTATATAATATTTAAACAAACTACCATGTAACCCAATTTTCAGTCTTCCCTCACTTCATGGGTCACCTTCTTTGTCAGATTGCTCATGTATTTTTTTTTTGCTCATTTATCCTTTAAAGGAATTTTGAAAAATGATGTACCCCCCTCACCTATTTGTTTAGTTTAAAATTAACTTTTTTATAACTTTTCATGATTGCAAAGGATCTACTTTCCAGTGTGTTAAAAATATTAACATTTATAGATATAATTGTTACTGCACTCTTTTAAATATATCCAACAGATCCTAAGTATTATGATTTGGGGTTTTTTTTCAAATTTTAACATCTCAGAAATTGAAATGAATCTCATTATTGCTCTGTTCAGGTAGCAGGTGTGCCTGTGTCAGTCATTAGGGAGAAAATAACATTTAAGAAATGCTGTACCAAGGCTTTTGATGACTCACCCAGACACTGACAGCTAAGCAAAAAAGTGTATTCAAAGACTGAGACTCTGAAGATTAAAAAAAATTTAGTAATAAAATGTTCTAGTACCAGTTCTAATGTGGTGGGGGTGTGGTCGGGGGGATAGAGTGCCACACCACCAAACAATTCTCCGACACCAGATGGGAGTCCTACATTTCAATTCAATTCTGACACTATCTACCTGGACACAACATCAGATTCCACAGGTTAAGGTCTCAGTCCTACAAGACAGCCTCCCCGTCCCCCTACTTCAGACACCAGTCACAAATCCAGGTTGTGACTTCTGACCGACAGGCTGTCAATCTGAGGTTCCAAGGACACTCTCCTTGGGTCTGATTAATTTGCTAGAGTGGCTCACAGAACTCAGAGAAACATTTCACTTACTTGATCACAGGTTTATTATAAAAGGATACAGTCATCCCTTGTATCTTTGGGACATTGGTTCCAGGACCCTTCTCTGATGTGAAAATCCTCAGATGCTCAAGCCTCTTACATAAAATGGCATAGTGCAATCAGCCCTTCATATCTGCAGATGCAGAACCCATGGATACAGAAGGTATAACTCAGGAACAGTCAGATGGAAGAGATGCATTGGGCAAGGTCTGGGGAAAGGGTACAGAGCTTCCATGCCCTCTCTGAGCCTGCCACTCTCCTCAAATCTCCACCTATTCACCAACCCAGAAGCTCTCCCAACCCCATCCTTAGGGTTTTTATTGAGATGTCATTACATAGGCATGATTGATTAAATCATTGGACATTGGTGATTGATTCAACCTCCAGCCCCTCTCCCTATCTTAGGAGGTCGGGTGTGGGGGGATGGAACTGAAAGTTCCAACTCTCCAATAATATGGTTGGTTCTCCTGGCAACCAGCCTCCATACTTAGGTGGGGTCCAAAGTTATCCCATTAACATAACAAAAGACACCTTTGTTGCTCTCATCACTTAGGAAATTTCAAGGGTTTTCAGAGCTCTGTGCCAGGAATAGTGGAGGAAGACCAAATATATATTTCTTACAAATCACAATATCACAAGTAGTATCTTAACTAATTTGTTCTGTTCATATTTCCACATATACATGAGAGTAATTGATGGTAAAGATCCAAATAAGTCTAAAATATCTGTTTCAGTAATAATAGAACAAAATTTGTAAGTGATAAAAACCATCATAGCTTGTTACAGATTTTTTCTGGCTTAGTTATACAAAAGTAATAGTGCATCTAAACAATCAGTGGTATCTAAGATTTAATAAAGTATGAGACTAATGATTTAATGCCCACAGATATTCACTTTTTTAAAGTTACATAAATAAACTCTTCTTTTTATGTGGTAAAATATACATAACACAAAATTTACCATTATAACTATTTTTAGTGTACAGTTCAGTGGCATTAAGTACATTTGCTTTGTTGCACAATCATCACCTGTATCCATCTCCAGAACATTTTCATCACCCCAAACTGCCACTCTGTACCCACTAAATAATAACTCCCCATTTCCCCTCCTCCCTAACCCCTGGTAACCACTATTCTACTTTCTATCTCTATGAATTTGACTATTCCAGGGACCTCATATAAGTGGCATTGTACAATATTTGTCCTTTCGTATCTGGCTAATTTCACTTAGCATAATGCCTTCAAGGTTCTTCCATGTTGTAATATGTATCAGAATTTCCCTCCTTTTAAGGCGGAATAATATTCCATTGTATGTACATACCACCTTTTGTTCATCCATTCATCTATTGGGGGACATTGGGTTATCTCTACCTTTTGGATACTGTGAACAATGCTGCTGTGAACATTGGTGTGCAAATATCTGTTCAGATCCCTGCTTTCAATTCTTTCGGGTATCTGACCTGAAGGGGAATTGCTGGATCGTATGGTAATACTATGTTTAATTTTTTTTAGGAACCTCCACACTGTTTTAAAAATGCTTTCTTTGTAACTATTTCCACTCCACTTCTCCCACAAGAATTAACCTAACATAAAAATATTTTTTGTTTAAAATTTTTTGATTTTTATCATAATCTTCTACAAAAAATAATATAAATTAAAACATAAATTTCCTATTATCATAAAGACCTAGGTGTTAAAATTTCTTCTAGATTGAGTTATCAATAACAGTATTACACATTTGATCAAAACAACATAAATGGGTTATAGATTTTATAGATATTAAGAAAGGGATTATTTACAAGTCAAATCATTTTAACTTTCAAATGAAATTGGTATTACTTTAGAATTTTAGTGAACTGCTATGAAGATTGGATGAATGTATCTTTTCAAATTAATGTTTTTGTTTTCTTTGGATGTATACACAGGAAGGGAATTGCTGGATGATATGGTAGTTCTAATTTTAGTTTTTATGAGGAAACTCCACACTGTTTTCCATAGTGGCTGAACCAATTTACATTCACACAAATAGTGTAGTAGGGTTCCCTTTTCTCTACATCTTAACCAACATTTGTTATTTGCTGTCTTTTTGACAATAGCTATTCTGACAGGTATGAAGTGATATCCCATTGTGTTTTGATGCATTTTTCTGATGATTAGCAGTGCTGAGCATCTTTACATGTGCTAGGTGTCCATCTGTATGTCTTCTTTGGGAAAATGTCTATTGATGTCTTCTGCCCATTTTTTAATCAGGTTGTTAGTTGTTTTCATATTGAGTTGTATGAGCTGTTTATATATTTTGGATATTAACCCTTTTTTGATCATATCATTTGCAAATATTTTATCCCATTCAGTAGGCCATATTTTTGCTTTGTTAATTGTTTCCTTTGCTGTGCAAAAGCTTTTAAGTTTAATTAGGCCCCATTTGTTTATTTTTGTTTCCTTTGCCTTGGGAGATAGATTCATGAAAATATCACTATGATTTATGTCGAAGAGTGTTCTGTCAATGTTTGCCTCTAGGAGTTCTATGGTTTCCAATCTTACATTTAGGTCTTTAGTCCATTTTGAGTTTATGTTTATATATGGTATTAGAGAATGTCCTAATCCCATTCTTTTACATGTAACTGTCCAGTTTTCCCAACACCACTTACTGAAGAGACTACCTTTCCTACTGTATATTCTTGCCTCCTTTGTTATAGATTAATTGAAAACAAGTGCATGGGTTTATTTCTGGGCTTTATATTCTGTTCCATTGATCTATGTGTCTGTTTTTCTGCCAGCACCATACTGTTTTGATTACTGTAGCTTTGTGGTATAGTATGAAGTCAGCCAGCATGATACCTCCAGCTCTGGTTCTTCTTTCTCAAAATTATTTTGGCTGTTTGGGGTCTTTAGTTTTCCATACAATTTTTAAAATTATTTGTTCTAGTTCTGTGAAAAGAAAATGCCATTGGTATTTTGACTGGGATTGCTTTGAATCTGTAGATTGTCTTAGGTAGTATGATCATTTTAACAATACAAATTCTCCCAATCAATGAATATGATATATCTTTCAATCTGTTTGTGTCATCTTCAGTTTCTTTCATCAATGTTTATAGTTTTCCAAGTAGAGGTCTTTTACCTCCTTAGTTAGATGTATTCCTAGGTATTTTTTTTCTTTTTGATGTTATTGTAAATGAGATTAATTTCTTAATTTCTCTTTCTGATAGTTTGTTTTTAGTGTATAGAAATGAAACAGATATTTGTATATTAATTTTGTATACTACAACTTCACCAAATTCATCGAGTTCTAGAAGGTTTTTTTTGATGCTGTCTTGAGGATTTTCTATGTATAGTATAATGTCATTTATAAATAGTGAGAGTTTTATGTATATCTTGTCAATTTATGTATTTCCTTGTCAATTGCATTATTATGAACTTTCATCAAATCTTTAACCGTGGTCATTTTTAAGTTTTTTGTCATTTACAGACAGTTTTGGGTGTACTCTGATGCTTTTGCAAAAATGTTCCTATAAAAGGGTTTCATCTTCAAGGAATTCATGGAAAAGACTCTGACAAGTACTGGTTTCTGGTAACTGACTATACTGCTGAACTGAATGAATAAGCATTTTTCAGAACTCTAATGGAAAACTGATAAATTCATAAAAGTGCTAACAAAAGATCAAGATGAAAAAAACATTAATTACATGGGACTGAGTGAACTGATGAGGATGATTATAATTTTGGGGAATTTCTGTTTGAATAAAAAAAAAAAAGAAAAGCGGGGCTTCCCTGGTGGCACAGTGGTTGAGAGTCCGCCTGCCGAAGCAGGGGACACGGGTTCATGCCCCAGTCCAGGAGGATCCCACATGCTGTGGAGCGGCTGGGCCCGTGAGCCATGGTCACTGAGCCTGTGCGTCCGGAGCCTGTGCTCCGCAAAGGGACAGGCCACAACAGTGAGAGGCCCGCGTACCGCAAAACAAACAAACAAACACAAAAAAACAAATAGTGAGAGTTTTAATTCTCCCTTTTCGATTTGGATGGCTTTTGTTTCTATTTCTGATTGCTGTGGCTAGGACTTCCAATACTATGTTAAAAAGAAGTGGCAAGAGCAGGCATCCTTGTCTTGTTCCTGATTTTAGAGCTTTTTTTTTTTTAATTTATTTATTTTTATCTTTTATTTTATTTTTGGCTGCGTTGGGCCTTCATTGCTGCGCACAGGCTTTCTCTAGTTGCGGCAAGCGGGGGCTACTCTTTGTTGTGGTGTGCAGGCTTCTCCTTGTGGTGGCTTCTCTTGTTGCAGAGCATGGGCTCTAGGTGTGTGGGCTTCATTAGTCGTGGCATGTGGGCTCAGTAGTTGGGGCTCACGGGCTCTAGAGCGCAGGCTCAGTAGTTGTGGCACATGGGCTTAGCTGCTCCATGGCGTGTAGGATCTTCCCAGACCAGGTCTCGAACCCATGTCCCCTGCATTGGCAGGCAGATTCCCAACCACTGGACCACCAAGGAAGCCCAATTTTAGAGCTTTTAAAGCTTTCAGCTTTTCATCATCGAGTATGATGTTAGCTGTGGATTTGTCATGAATGGTCTTTATTATGCTGAGAAATGTTCCCTCTATACCAACTTTGATGAGAGTTTTTATCATGAATGAATGTTGAATTTTTGTCAAGTGCTTTTTCTGTTTCTATTGAGAGGATCATGTGAGTTTTATCTTTCTTTTTGTTAATATGATGTATCACATTGATTGATTTGGGATATTGAACCATCCTTGCATTCCTGGAATAAATTCCATTTGATCATGGTGTATGATCCTTTGTATACATTGTTGGATTCGCAACAAACAGCAAAAGTTATTTGCTAATAACTTTTGCAACAAATAGCAAAAGTTATTTGCTAATAACTTGTTGAGAATTTTTGCATCTATATTCATCAGAGATATTGGTCTGTAGTTTTCTTTTTTTGTAGTGTCTTTGGTTTTGGTGTCGGGGTAATGGTGGCCTCATAGAATGAATTTGGGAATGTTCCCTCCTCTTCAATTTCTTGGAATATTTTGATAAGGATAGGTAGCTCTTCCTTATATATTTGGTAGAATTCCCCTGTGAAGCTGTCTAGTCCTGGACTTTTATTTTCTGGGAGTTTTTTTATTACAATTTCAATTTCACTACTAGTGATCAGTCTGATTAGATTGTCTATCTCTTCCTGGTTCAGTATTGGCAGGTTGTATGTTTCTAGAAATTTTTCCATTTCTTCTGGATTGTCCAATGTGTTGGCATAAAATTGTTCATAGTATTATCTTATGATCTCGGTAATACTGGTTGTTATTCCTCCTCTTTCACTTCTTACTTTTTTTATTTGGATATGCTTTTTTTCTTAATGAGCCTGGCTAAAGATTTATCAATTTTGTTTACCTTTTCAAAAAAAACAAGTCTTAGTTTCATTGATTTTTTCTGTTGTTGTGTTTTTTTGTCTCTATTTTATTTATTTCCTCTCTGATCTTTATTATGTCTTTCCTTCTACTACTTTGGGTTTTTTGTTCTTTTTCTAGTTCCTTTAGTTGTAAGGTTAGGTTGTTTGAGATTTTTCTTGTTTCCTAAGGTAGGCTTGTATCACTATAAACTTCCCTCTTAGAACTGCTTTTGCTGCTTCCAATATTTCAAAGTGTTCCTTTGACCTAAAGTTTAAACACACAATGACAATGTACCAAGCAGTGCACCTCAGTAAGATTTTAATGGGTGAGAGATTTGACTGTTTTTTAAATTGGGAGAAAGAAAGTTTATAGCTCTGGCAAATCTAGGGGAAATGGAACTTGTTTCATACCCACCCAAGTCTCAGCTAAGTAGCTGTTCCTGCTCATCCTGTCAACCCCTCCTTGGGCATCTGCCAGCTTCATCATGGTTACACCTTGAATTCCAAACTATTCTTACCCTTGATAGTGCTGGCCTCACTGAGAGGCTGAAATGGGAAAATCCTATACTTTGTGGTGTAATCCTTAATTCCCTTCAACTACCCCAACATGAGGCATTGCAATAACAGGTTTTAGATTCTAAGATGCTATAGACAACCAGAGAAATTGCAAAGCAGAGGTAAAAACTTTAAACTGCACTATTCCCACAATCCAAAGAAAAAGCTGAATAAAACAGGCAATAATTTAGAATCTTCCTTGAGTGCCATAGTGGACACACTTGCCCCTTCTCAAGAATCAGCCTCCTCTCCTCCTGTCTGAAACAAATCCATCCTTATTTTTTCCAGTGCAAATCTCCATCCATTGCTGCATTTGGAAAATTTAATCTACTCAGAAGGGATAGCCATGTCCTCTCTCTCGGGTGGGGGGGGCATTCCAAGGCAAAAAATTACCATCAGTAATACCTTTCCTCAAGCTTAAATTAATTAATTGAGAATAACATCATGAAAGGCTCCAGCTAAACAGTCCAAATTGGCTTTGTTACCTTAAGTCTTGTACCATTCAAGATCTCTCTGCCAGTGAATTATGTTTATATTCATCCCCTTCTCCCTGTAGTCTTATAGTGGTACATATCAGACCAAGCATGCACACACACACACACTCACTCCTTTTAAAGAAAAAAATTACAGTAAGTCCCCTACATATGAACCTTCAAGTTAAGAACTTTCAAAGATGTGAACATGCCTCTGGTTCCAGTAAGGAATCAGAACCTGTGCCATCAACGTCAGGCGTGAGTGAAATTGCAGCTTGCCCTGCATTTCCTATTGCTGACGATCCTTCAGCTCTACCATCTCCCACCTCCTCTCCCCCCTCCAGTCAGTAACTCTTCTTGCCTGTTCACTCAGTGCCAGCCCCTGTATGCCAGCTGTTGTACTGCACTACTGTACTTTCCAAGGTACTGGACTGTAAAATTAAAAATGTTTTCTTTATTTTTGTGTTTGTTTTTTATGTATTATTTGTGTGAAAAAGTATTATAAACCTATTACTGTACAGTACTATACTATACTGTATATATAGTATAATACTGTACGTATACTGTGTGTGTGTGTGTGTATATATATATATATATATATATAGCTGATTGTGTTAGTTGGGTACCTAGGCTAACTTTGTTGGGCTTATGCACAAATTGCACTTACAAACGTGCTCTCAAAATGGAACTCGTTAGTATGTAAGGGACTTACTCTATTTCCAAAGACAGTACACATTAAGTCCATATTAAAATAGTATATCCATTAAGATAAGAATCAGCTGCACATAACCAAGGACCTAAAGAAGTGACTTTAACAAGGTAGAGGTTTCTTTATTTATCACAGTCTGGAAGTAAGCAGCCCTGAACTGGTCTGGTTAGGGCCCAGGCTCTTTCCAACTCCCCACGTCCCCAAGATCTGGCTTCATCCTCATGGTAACAAGATAGATGCTTGAGCTTCAGCCATCACATCTGAGATCCTGGCCCTCCCTTTGAAAGGACACCTCTGGAAAATTTTATATAACTCTTCCATTTACATGTCATTGGCCAAAATTTCACAAATTTCCCTGCCCATAAATGAAATCAGGTTTTACATTATGGTACCAATTATTTTATCAATACCTGAGGCACCTCATAAAAACAGGACTCATAGCAATGTCTTGCCAAAAGCAAAACTGTATTATCTGATGACCATTTTAGTTATACCTAAGCCTGGAAGAAGCATTGATTATTTTTCAAATGTGGATCCAAGTTAAATTCCAGTGTTAAGCAACCGTCTCTCACTAACATTTATAATCTGAATGGAGGCCATATATAGATTCATTATGCTCTTTCACAAAGAAAATCCTCTATGGTCAGAGAGAAAGTGAGGGGTGGGAAAGCCCATTTTAGGTTTACTCACATCTTGCCACTTTCTTAATTTTACTTATCCTTAGACTATATGTGTCTAATGAGTGGCAGCTTTTTCTTTTTTTATATATATAATATATGGAATATACTTCCAAGTGTAACACCCAAATAAGCAAGTTTTAAATGGCTCATTGGGTAAATTGCAGACTGCTATGAATGGGAGTGAGAGAAGAGAGCAATTGTAGTAATGCAACAGTGATTCAGTGACTTCTGCAAAAGGGGAGATGTTTTCAGTTAACCGTCAAGTTGGAAGTTTTCTACTTTCCATGAAAAACAAAAATTGTCTATATAATCCCTCCCACTGATACATCACAGAAAATAAGGAACTCTCTTCAGGTGTTAAGACCCTACATCAGGCATTTTTCAGAAAGTTCACTGAAGCAGTTTTTGGCATCTCATTGTTGCATAGATCCACACAATAGAAAATTTAGAAACTCAGAAATAACATTAATAACTCCCTATAGTTAAAGTGTGAGTTTTCAACAAATAAATGTAGAGTTTCTGAGAATTCTGTGTCCAGGAATGAGTGAAATTTGGACCAGCATGGAAAGAGAGGAAGTAACTGACAGATGATCAAAAACCCCTTGAAAAAGAAGAGAAAACTCAGGAAGAATTAGAACACAGATATTTCTCTTAAACAAATGTAACAAAATATGTGCCTGATTATTCAGTGAAAAATATTAAAATTAATTAATAATAATATACTACACTGTATATTATTTCTACTTTGTTATGTGTAAATCCATTTATAAGACAATATTTAAAATATGGTATGTAACCCATATTTCTCCAGGTCACACAAACCTGCAAGTACAAATCAGTTAATATAAACAGCATAGTGGTAGAAAAGAACAGGCTATGGACAGACTATCTAACCAAAAAATAGAATAGAGAGTTCAGAAACAGTCTCATACATGTATGGTCATCCGATTTAAGACAAAGGTAACACTGCAGTGCTATGGGGGAAAGAAGGCCCTTTCAGTTAATGGTGTTGGAGCAATTGGATATTCATATGGGAAAAAAATGTACCTTGACCCCCAACTTCACACCATACATTTAAATTAAGTCCAGATGAATTACAGATCAAAATGTGAAAGGTAAGCAATAAACATAAGAGAACACATTCATGATCATAGGGTAAGCAAAGATTTCTGAAAGAGAATGTACAAACACTAGCCACGAAAGAAAATAATTGATAAACTGAACTATGTTAAGGTTAAGACTGTCACTGTTCTTCATGATGTCTTCATAGAACATCATAAGAATCACCATAAAGACACCATAGTCTTCATAGGAACATAAGAAAATTAAAGGCAATCCAAAAAATGGAAGACATATCACAACACATATCCAACTAAGGATTCGTATCAAGAGTATAGAAGGATCTCCAGAACGGTGGTAATAAAAAAACATATAACACAATAGGAAAATGCGCAAAAGTCTTGAGCATACTTTTCACAAAAGACGACAAACAAATAACCAATAAACATGAAAATGTACAGGGTAAAGAGAAGTAAAACGACCCACAGCATGATACTGCTCCAATCCTGCCAAAATGATTAAAATGAGAAAGATAGGAAATAACAAGTGCTGACAAGAATATGAAGCAACCCTAACTCTCACATGCTGCTGGTGCAAAAGCAAACTGGTTCAACCACTTGGAAAACTATTTGACAGTACCTGCTAAAGATGAACATACATCTACTCTGTGACACAGCAGTTCCACCCCTAGGTAAATACCAATAGAAATGTATAAATAGATTTACCTAAAGACATGTACTAGAATATTTATAGCAGTACTATCGTCAATAGTCAAAACTGAAAACTACCCAAATGCCTACCAATAGTACAATGAATCAAATACTATACAGCAATAGGAATGAACTAGCATGCAAAAACATACATAAAACTGGCAAACATAGTGTTGTGGAAAAATAAAAAGCCAGACATAAAGGAGAATACTGTACAATTTCATTTATAAAGGGTACAAAAACAGTTAAAGCTACCCTATGCAATTGGAAGTCAATAGCAAGTGGAAAGAGACCTGAGGGATCTGGGACACTGGTCGTGATCTGTTTCTTCCTCTAAGTACTGATTACACATGCATGTGTGGTCTGTAAATGTTAATTTGTCCACTTAAAATATGAGCACTTTTCTGTATGTATATTACACATTAGTAAAGAGTTTTTTTAGAGAATGTTATGGTTTGAGGCTGCCTAATTTCACATTCACTACCTGCATGGTTTTCAGTAGACTAACTAATCTTAGAATTTCATGCTGATAAATTGGGAATATAGGCAGTATCTACTTCAGATAACTATAGACGAGATTAAAACTCCATCATAATGTAATAAATAGGGGCCCCCAAATTGGACTAGGTATAAATATAAGTCACATTGAAAGGTTTATCAAATGGCAAGGCAGTCCTGTGCAACTCACCACCTGGGGGCTCTAGGAGTCCAACTAAACAATTCAAATCCATCCCAGTCCTGGCAAATGTAGGGTTTGGTCTGAATATAATGGAATCCAATTATAATATAATATAATTATAGTATAATAATTCTGTACTATATGGATAGCCAGGACTTCCAACACAAAGAGTTAGTTGGTGCCCATTTTGTCACCCACAGAGAAGCTAGGTTGGAAAAGTCTTGGGTCTCTACCTTCTTGCTTCCTGAGTCAAGGTTGCCTTCAGTTTCCTAACTTAGCATGTCCCTCTCTTCCATTTTCTCCCTCTCTTTGAAGAGGAGAACTCTACCCCATCCTTTTTATTGAGAACATGGGCTGAGCAGAGGACAGGAGAGAAACATAAACCCTGTAATATCTGAATTTGCATGTTGCAGGATAGGCAGTTATTAAACATATAAATCATGTGAATAACAAGCACACAATAAATATTAGCTATTTTCCCCTTCCTGGCTGTTGACCCACCCACCTTGCAAGACCTCTGAACCTCCCCAAGATCTTTCCCAACTATTCCTATAATCCTCAGAAGATACTTGGAATTTTCTGCCATGTACTGATCCCATCATCCCTGAGACACTGGGCTAATAAACATTGTAACTCTTCATTTATTTTTTTAATTAATTTATTTATTTATTTATGGCTGCATCAGGTCTTTGTTGCTGCGTGTGAGCTTTCTCTAGTTGCAGCGAGCCGAGGCTACTCTTCATTGTGGTGTGTGAGCGTCTCACTGTGGTGGCTTCTCTTGCTGCGGAGCACGGGCTCTAGGCACGTGGGCTTCATTAGTTGTGGCACACGGGCTCAGTAGTTGTAGTGTGTGGGCTCTAGAGCACAGGCTCAGTAGCTGTGGCACATGGACTTAGCTGCTCTGCTGCATGTGGGATCTTCCTGGACCAGGGATCAAACCCATTTCCCCTGCATTGGCAGGCAGATTCTCAACTACTGCGCCACCAGGGAAGTCCCAGCACTGGGAACTAGATCACCACACTGCATGGGGCTCAGCCCCTCCCCTCAGACTGACATTTTGTTATTGGGCCCAGCTAGACTGTTTGTTTCCTTAGGATAATCTCAGCTTCTGTTGCAAACACTCCTAGTCCATTAGACAAATCTAGATATGTCTGAGTCCCCAAAATGAAGGCACTTGTAATCGAGGAGAAACTCCCCCTAACACATTTCATTACATATTGTTGGCTTTATGAAACGCAGAGCTTAAAAAACACTTCATAGTGCTCTGAAGATGGTGGTCTGAACCAGGTGGATCCAGTGGATAAATGGGACAAAAGCTCTGGGACCTGGAAGAGCCTACAATACTCAGCAAGCTTTAGGCCATGTTATCAAACTCTCTTTCAAGGCCACATCTTCCTGATGCTAACACGGGATACATCCAGAGTCCGCACAATTCCGAGCACCCACACAACATCACCCCTTCTCTCCCACTCAAGGAAACATGTTCGAATGTAAGAAAGTACACATGGTGGTTAATCATAAATATAACCTCGACAGTTCACTAATCTACTAAAGTAGAAAAACATTCACAGGTTTTAGTTCTTCCTTATAAAGAAAACACTACTGCCACCACTGCACCAGTGTTGTTTTGGCCACTGAATGAGTCACATTCCTATGACACTAAGACCCACTACCTGAATAAGACTCAATTCACCAAGATTCATCAGTTTACAAAGGACAAAAACCCAAATCAAACTAACCTGGGAAAAGGGGAGTTTGTTGAGAGTATATGAGGGAACTTCACACGAATGCAGGAAAGGAGCAGGGTAAATCTGGGCTGCAGAGACAGGTTTCATGCTGTCTGGACTCGCCTTGTCTTTCGTATCTGCTTCATTCTTTCCTGGAAACCAGTTTCTTCCACATTGTAGAGAAGATGGCCCTCTGAACTCCTGTGGCTCTCACAGCCAGAGAGGGGTCGCTGTCCTTGGTTACCACATGAAAATCCATGGAGAAGGCGATTGGCAGCACTTCTGTCAGATGCCTACCCCCAATGCAATCAGCAAGGGCCACAGGCTTTGTGTTCCAGGGGACAGACAACTTTACAAACCAGAGCCAATCCAGAGAAGGAAAATTATTGATATCTATTACAAAGATACATTTCTGTCTGGATGCAACATAGTTTCTATTCTGATTATGACATTTACCGAATGCAGGCGGTAAAACTAACAGAATAAATCACAAAAGAAGGCAAAATCAGATCCTAAGAAGTAGAAACCAATAAGTGGTTTTCTCAGTTAAAACAGCCCAGTTGAAATCAGGGTTGGATTGAATATCACAGCGGTGTGAAAGTGAGTGAAAGGAAGTTGTTTGTGACAGCCTGATGGCTCCCCATGATAAGGCACTGATCCCCATCTTTAATAATAACCAATAATAAGCACACTGCACGACTCTCTTTTACTTCTAATATTATGGGTAAAATTGTGCAGGCTGAATCAAATGCAATTACCGCTTAAGGAAGAATGGATGAAAACCCACAGCTCCTACACATTAAAAAGATTCAGTGGGTGAAAGACCTAAATGGGGAAGATGTAATAATGTTTTTTATGATTATTACTTCCATTGTTATTATTTTGGCTTGGGTTTTTATAATTATTATTATGATAATTACTTTTTTATTGATACTTCTCGTTACTTTTATCTTGAGACAGAAACAATAACTGCCCAGCTCTCCTTGTAAAAGTGCCAAGGGAGTAGTTGGAAGTAATGATGAAAAAATCTTTTTCTTTTATATTAGTTCTGCCATAAAAGGGGTGGTTACTCTTTCTATAAAGGTAGCTTATGTCACATAAAATAAAGTCATATATTTTTTCCAAAGCTGTTCACTCAAATCTGGAAGTAACTTTTTCTTCCTTATCAAAGGCATACTTGAGTGATTATCAATCAAATCTTCTGAACTTCCCTTCTTCATATAATATGCGGAGTTAATAAAGAGGCATGGCCCCTGTTTCTGTGCCTGGGTCCCATTTTCCCCCACGTTCCGGGGCTTCGTTGACTCCGTTGATTAAAGAGTTCACATAGCAGGGTTTCATGTGACCAGTGTTTTTCGGGAGGAGAAGAACAGGGATTAATTGATCTTTTGTCCCTGAATAATACTAGATGATAGAAATTTAATAGGAACTGGTAGATTTCAATATCACCAGGAAGCCATAGAGAACTTGACATTTCAATTTGTTTCTGAATCATTCATACAGGAGAAAAGCCAGGAATATACATACGTTAATAAGCTTTCTGACAGAACAATGAGGAGAGAAGGAGAGAAAGGACTACACAGATCATTCATCCACAGGAGACTCAGCAAGAAATGGGTTTGAGCCGTGTGTAGAGATTTCTTTTCATCCATGTTTACGAGCTGGGAATAAATAAGTGTGTTACTCTGGGGGATTATTCCACTGAGAACCCAAATTTAAGGTAATGCAGATTTGGGAGATTTTAGGGGACCTGGGCAATTCCTTCACCCCTGCTTCCTCCCCAGCTGAGGCCCCTGTCACCTGCACTGGGCGTGGACAGTGGGTGAAGCTAGTGCCCTGTGCCCCAGTACAGTCCTCCTGCATCCTCCCTCAGTGCCCAGCCCCTCTAGTCACAGCAGGAAGCAACCTAGATAACCTTCTCTTTTCCAGGCAATAGTGACTTGTGTCACCTCCGGGTGGGGGAGGATTGAGCTTAATTATCAAGAATGACCTAATTACGGGTGTTCCTGCACCTTGCAGCCCAGTACCTGACAAGTCCTGCTACAGAGGACAGTGCCTCCTGCAAACCCCTGGATGCCATAGGGTGTACTCATTAGAAAATAATAGCTTCTAATCTAAATAAAGATATAGATTTTTCCTAACTTACCTTTCAGAGCACCTAGATAAGCCCTCCTTAACTAATCTTGATAATAGACATTTTAGAAAATTTTGCTTTAAGGTTCTTGGTAAAGAGTGAGAGTAAAGAAAGTCCATTCAAGTATTTTTTATGTAAAAAATTAATGTGCACACAATTATTTAAGAAAAAAAATTTTGAATAAAGAGAGGTTTGCCACACATACATGCGAACACTCACCCTTGTTAAACTCAAAAAGATGAAAAATGGACAATTAGACCACATCCATTTAAGATGTCTCCATCATGGGAACCAATAAACCATTGATGCCATCTCTGGCTTTATGAGCTGTTTACACCTGGGGCAGCCTATGTGGATGGTAATTAATCATCATATGTCACCAAGCTCCACTCACTGCCTAACAGATGAGCACTCTGCAACCCTCATGGTTTCCCCACATTTCTTCATCTGTGAATTCATTTAACCGTCAGAATACTGCACAATTGAGTGATTCTGCATCTCAAGTAACTTTTCCTTCATTTTGACTTTTTGTTTGAATTAACATTAGCCAGGTGTAGTAAGAAAAATAATGCCCACCTACCCGCAAGTTGTTCCCATTCTCATCCCCAGACTCTGTGAAGATGTTTCCTTATATGGAAAAACAATTTTTGCATATGTGAGTAAATTAAGGATCTTGAGATAGAGACAGTATCCTAGACTATCTTGTTGAGCCGAGTGATGTAATCACACGGGTCCTCACGAGAGAGGCAGAGGGAGATACTATGACCAAAAAGGAGCAGGTGATGTAGGTGATGTGATGCCGGCAGCAGAGACCGGCAGAAAGCATGTTGAAGATGGAGGAAGGGACCACAAGACAAGGAATGTAGTTAGCCACGAAGCTGAAAAAGGCAAGAAAATGGATTCTCCCCTCGTAGCTTCCAGAAAGAGCTAGCCCTGCCAACATCTTGACTTTAGCCCAGTGAAACTGATTTCAGACTTCTGACCTCCCAAACTGTAAGATAATAAATTTGTGTTGTTTTAAGCCCCTAAATTTGTGGTAATCTCTTACAGCAGCAAAAGGAAACTAACATGCCAGACAAATGTTTTGTTATCATGTGAACAAATGCCCTTAAAATTAGGAGGACGTTTTTAGCCTCCTATGATGTATGTTATTTGGGAAGCATGTAAATAATACTGGCATTCAGGATAAAAATGAAAACAACCCATCTCATAGTTATATGGATTATTAATCAAAAAGTATTTACTCATTACCTACTTTGTAGAATGCATTGTATTGTGAGAGACAGTTGCATAAGCACATTGCCCTTGAAGAACTTTTTTAAAATGGTAGGAAAGCTAAACATGTATAAAATTAAATAACTTTGAGTATTGTTTTCAAATCACCTGTTAATCTCCAAAATATTTTCTGGAATATAGTAGGAGCTATACGTATTCTATTGCACTATATAAATTAAGTTCGTGTGATGTAAAACAACAGTGCAAGTATTGCTGTGAAACAGCCTGTGGTTAGCTGTGAAATTGTTGTTATTTTAATTAATAGCTGAGGAACAGAGAAAGAGAAGGAAGAAGAAAAGGGAGGAGAGAGGAGGAGAGGGATGGAGGGAAGGAGGGGGAGAGGGAGAGAGGAAGGTGGGGAAAGGAAGAGAATTCTACCAACTGGCTTTCCAAACAGACTGGACTAGAAGGTGAGTGAACTTCTCAGGGGAGGGCCTACAGGTGTACCAAGGTTTGGCCTCAGAACTAGCTATTTTGTTGGGCTTCAGTATTTGTAGCACGTGGGCTCCGTAGTTGTGGCTCACAGGCTCTAGAGCGCAGGCTAATTGTGGCGCTCGGGCTTAGTTGCTCCGCAGCATGTGGGATCTTCCCGGACCAGGGCTCGAACCCTTGTCACTAGCTTTGGCAGGCGGATTCTTAACCACTGCGCCACCAGGGAAGTCCTTGAACTGGCTATTTTGGCTGAACTTAATCCAAGTCATAACAGCTAACTTTTATTAAGAACTTGCTATTCTAAAGACCACATCTCATTCATCCTCCCCAACAACTCTATGAGGTATATACTGTTATTATCTCCACTTTATAAGCGAGTAAAGGCAGTATAGAGAAACTAGACAGCTTGCCCCAAGTCATGCAAAGAAGTGGTGGATCTCAGATTAATTTTCTCTTCCTGAGCTATCAACATCATTATCTTAATCTTCATGTTATTTCCAGACCATGACAGGTCATGACTGTCATCAGAACAAGTGTTCTCGTCCACCTTCAAATTATACCCCAAAATCTGACCTTTTTTTTTTTTTACCACCTCCACTGTTACTGCCCTAGTCCACGCCATCATTTAGTCTCACCTGGATTATTAAACTAGCCTCCTAACTAGTCTTCTTGCTTCCATACTTGTCCCTAAATAGTCAACACAGCAACCACAGCAATGCTTCTCAAGTACACCATACTTCACAAAAGAATCTATCCAAGTAACCATTATGCACATTGAGAAGGGGTGTTCAACACCGTCACTCATTAGGAGACTACAAAATTAGACCACAATGGAGTGTCACTGCACCACCACCACAATATCTAAAATGAAAAGGTAGAACAAACCAAGTGTTGGCAAGAATGCAGAGCAGCTGAAATTCTCATATACTAGGTGGGTACAATCGCAGTGGGAAACTTTGACAATACCTGCTAAAAGTAAGCATACTCCAAAAAAAAGTTTAAGGGAAGCATACTCTATGACCCGACAATCCTACTCTCAGGCATAGATCTAACCAAATGTATATGTACATTCACCTGAAGGTACATAAGAACATTCAGAGCAGCACTGTTTATAATAGCAGAAGACTCCAGAAAAACTCATAAATTCATCTATAACTGAATGGATAAATAAGACCCGTGGTATTTGATTGTGCCCCATAGTCACATACATACAGCAATGGGAATAAACGAAGTACAGCTACATGAATCTCACAATGTTGAATGAAAAGAGCCAGACACAAAATAGGACATACTATTAGATTCCAGAGCTAATTCTTTACGTTAGAAATCAGAGTAGAGGTTACCCTTGTGGAGGGGGAAAGGTTTGTGACTGGAGAGAGGACACAGAGGAGATTCTGGGGTGCTGGGAGTGGGTTTCTTGAGTTGCAAGCTAGTTACACACATTGAGTTTTCACTTTGAGTAAACTCACTGAGCTGTATACCTATGAACATTTACATATGTAATATATTTATATTTAATATATGAGATATACATCATATAAATATTATTCAGTAAAAAGTTTGCAAAATAAATATATGCCATATCATCTAACTTCACTGTTCAAAACCCCCAAAGACTTCCAATCAGATTAGTAAAGGCCAAAGTTCCACTGTGGCTTCAGGGCCTTGCTTGATCACCATCACCCATGTCTGACCTGACCTCCTATGACTTACCCTTGCTCACTGTGTGCTAACAATACATGCCCCCTTGCTCTTGCTGCCTCAGCACCATTGCACTTCCTGTTCTCTCTGCTCTACCTCCAGATATCTGCATGGCTTGCTCCCTCCTCTCCCTTAGGTTTTGTGTAAACATTATATTTACAGTGAAAAATTTCCTAACCACATGTCTGAAATGACAAGCCCTCCCTAGGATCCATTTTAACAAAAAATCAGGGGGAGTCAAAACCTGTTAGCTCTAGATTCCTGTGTGATCTCATGAAACATAAGTCCAAAATGGTGACCCAAAACCTTTTGGGATGTGGTAAAATTTAAAGCTTAGAAATTTCTTATTTCTTCAAAAAAAATTCTTAACTCTAATAAAACCATATGGTGAGACAAGAGTCTGACTGTAAGGTCTGCTAGTAAGGAGAGATCAATAGTTATCTGAGGCACAAAATAACTGAGGTCACAGTCTCAAAGCCTAATTGAGATCGAAAGAGTTTATCTTCCTGCATGAATATCTTAATAACAAGCCTCATATATTGAGTCGGCCAAAGAGTTCATCCATTTTTTCTGTAAGATGGCTCTAGATTGTATTGTGACAGCCGTCATATCAGTGTGCATTTTTTTAAAAATCAAAATTGGTGAATTTTTGTGTAGCCATTTTAATATTGAAGATGGAAGAAAAAAGCAACATTTTCAGCATATTATGCGTTATTATTTCAAGAAGGTAAAAACACAACTGAAACACAAAAAAAGATTTGTGCAGTATATGGAGAAGGTACTGTGATTTATCGAAGCTGTCAAAAGTGACTTGCGAAGTTTCGTGCTGCAGATTTCTCGCTGGACGATGCTCCACGGTCAGGTAGACCAGTTGAAGTTGATACCGATCAAATCGAGACATTAATTGATAGCAATCAGCATTATACCACACAGGAGATAGCCGACATACTCAAAATTTGCAAATCAATCACTTGCACCAACTTGGTTATGTAAATCGCTTTGATGTTTGGGTTCCACGTAAGTTAAGCAAAAAAAACCTCTTGACTGTATTTCTGCATGCGATTCTCTACTTAAACTTAACGAAAACGTTCCATTTTTAAAACAAATTGTGACAGGCGATGAAAAGTGGATGCTGTACAATAAGGTGGAAGGGAAGAGATCGTGGAGCAAGTGAAATGAACCACCACCAACCACACCACAAAGTCCAGTCTTCATCCAAAAAAGGCGATGTTGTGTATATGGTGGGATTGGAAGGGAGTTCTCTATTATGAGCTCCTTCCGGAAAACTAAACAATTAACTCCAACAAGTACTGCTCCCAATTAGACCAACTGAAAGTGGCACTCGACGAAAAGCATCCAGAATTAATCAACAGAAAGTGCATAACCTTCTATCAGGATAACACAAGACCGCGTGTTTCTTTGATGACCAGGCAAAAACTGTTACAGCTTGGCTGGGAAGTTCTGATTCATCTGCTGTATTCACCAGACATTGCATCTTCGGATTTCCAGTTATTTCAGTCTTTACAAAATTCTCTTAATGGAAAAAATTTCAATTCTCTGGAAGACTGTAAAAGGCACCTGGAACAGTTCTTTGCTCAAGAAGATAAAAAGTTTTGTGAAGATGGAATTATGAAGTTGCCTGAAAAATGGAAGAAGGTAGTGGAACAATACGGTGAATGCATTGTTCAATAAAGTTCTTGGTGAAAATGAAAAATGTGTCTTTCATTTTTACTTAAAAACCAAAGGAACGTTTTGGCCAACCACTTAGCACAGCTGATTCTAAAAGGCTGAATAAACACCCAGTGAAGATATTTGGCCTTCAAAATATTTAAAGCCCTCTCTGTATGATCAACTCTATCTTTGCTCTTATTAATCCCTCAAACCTGATCCAGTCTCTGGACAGAATGCAATTTGTCCCATATTTAAAATGGAAATTGCTTAACCTTTCACAGTTAAAATACCCCTCTGTTATTTCAGCGAGGGGAAGAGAGAACAAGGGAAGAGACATTCCATCCAAAGTGCAGTGGTTTCCTGCTTGAATAATCTCAAACCCAGCCCCTCAGGCTATCGTGGTCTATGAGGAGCAGGTGGGTTCACCTCAAAATGGACCCATTCTGGACCACTGTTAACAATTGACAGTCTTCATGAGAAATCTGCTAAGGATTACATTCAATTATTGTAACTTTTAACCATCTTTCCTCAAACTTTGACTCTGTGCTCCTGAGTTAGAGAATGTTAGATTTTTCTTTTTATCTCACTTTGAACTGAGGTCCCAAGACAATAGAAACCCATGACTCCCACATTCCAAAATGAACTACTTGATCACCTATAAGATTTACAAAATAAGTGCTCAAGAAAGTTGTACGACCCTTCACTGACCACCTACATTCAGTCTATAAAATTTGCTGGCAAAGATAAGAATGGAGATGGAAATTTGAAGCTGTTTATAGTCACCTCCTGAATTTGGGTGAGATGATGGAAAAACCCATTGAACTACACTCAAAATATCAATAGACAACCAAGAAACATAATTTAAAGAAAAAAACAAGACAAATGAGAAAAATAAAGAGGAATGAGTCGAACACTAGATTTCAGCAGAAATAGCAGTTAGGCAGCATAAAAGGACTTTTCAATATGTTGAATATCCTCACAGACATTTGAAAACAATTTGCATCCAGAAAACAAGAACAGGCTGCCAGAAGGAGAGAATCAGAAAACAAGAATTAAATGTTAAGAACAAGAAATAAGTGTGAAAACAAGAATTAAATGTGAAACAAGAATGTGAGACAAGAATTAAATGATAAAATTTTAAATGCAATAGAAAGACCGGAAGAAAAAGTCAAGGAACCCTCCTAGACTATAAAATAATAATAAAAAGAAATAAAGGGCAAAAGAAGAGCAGAAACACAGAGAATCTGTCAAGACATCCAATACTGAGGTTCTAATAAAATAGGGAAAACAAAGAGACAGAACTTGAGAAAATTGCCTAAAGCTAAAGAAAGTAATCCTTCTTTAGACAGAAAGTCTGGTAAATGCCAAGAACCTCCACTAGACACAGCCTCATGGAATTTCAGAACACCTTAGACAAAGACCCCAAAGACTTCCAGAGATATAAACATGTCTAGAAAGAAATAAAAATTATATTGGATTCAGAATTCCATTAATAATAATAGATGTTAGAAGATAATGAAAACTTCAAATCAATGCCTTCCATAGTTTTAGGAAAAAATACTCTAACTCCAAGAGTTTAGAATTCTAGACTCAGTTTAAACTATTAATCAAACGGGGAACAAAATAAAGATACTCAACAACAAAGAAATGTTTACCTCTCAGGCAGTCTCTTCTAAAAAACTTACTTGAGGTTGTGCGCCAACAAAATGAAAAATATCCTCTCTTTTTAGATCCAAGAACAAAAAGGTATGAGACCTCCCACCCCACACACACACGTAAAGAATGTATCTAACCCACAAGTGGCATAGAGAGTAATATTAGGCTGATGACCGTACCGCTGGCATAGAGGGCAGCTAGCCAGAATCAAAGCAGGAGATGAAGGAAAGGGGTACCAGGCTAAAAACCATAAAGAAAAGAAGACAATAGCCTTAGCATAAAGTTAACATCTAGTATGGTTAGAAAGTTGGATTATTTTGGTGATAAATTGAAGGCATTTGCTTACTTCTCTCATTTACAAAAAGAAAGAAACATCAGAAAACTTAAAAACTATATGAGAAACCTGATGGCAAAATGAAAAGCAAATTAAAATGCGGTATTCTCTGATAAACTATGAGAATTTATTTGCCCTTAATTGTCTTAACATTTAAGCCTTACTTGTCTTAACTCCTGGGTGCACAGGTCTAGCAAAATAGCATGGGCTTTCCTGGTGGCTCGGTGGTTGAGAATCCACCTGCCAATGCAGGGGACATGGGTTCAATCCCTGGTCTGGGAAGATCCCACATGCCACAGAGCAACTAAGCTCGTGCGACACAACTTCTGAGCCTGCGCTCTAGAGCCTGTGAGCCACAACTACTGAGCCTGCACACCACAACTGCTGAAGCCTGCGTGCCACAACTACTGAAGCCCACACGCCTAGAGGCCATGCTCTGCAGCAAGAGGAGCCACCGCAGTGAGAAGCCCGCACACCGCAACGAAGAGTAGCTCCCGCTCACTGCAACTAGAGAAAGCCCAGGCGCAGCAATGAAGATCTGATGCAGCCAAAAATAAATAAATTAAATAATTTTTTTAAAAAATAGCATGAATCTCCTTCCCTGGGGTTCAAACCATTTTTGGTTCTGTGATGAATAATATATTAACATGTCATACTAATATAATGCTCTTCATTTTGTAGTTTTTGGATAACTTATTAAAGCATGAAAATACATAGTTACAAAATAGAGTGTAAATGTGAGAGCCCTCAATAATACAAAATAATGTATCAGTCTATATGAAAGAAGGTCATGTGTGATGAAGAGGAGGTGATGTGAGGGGAAGATAGGAAAGGAAAATGTGAGTGTAATCATTTCCTCATCATCTTTCCTAGGGAAAATTTGATAAGTTTTAAAGTTGATAGATTAAGAAATAAAACTTAAAACAAAAATGGTTATGAGAAGTATTTCTGCGGGGCAATGCACTGTAGAGGAGAATTTGGCTTATATTTTTATGATTTTCTGAAAGGTTTCAATTCATTTTTATTTACAATGTATCTGCTATTGCTTTTAGTCATGGGAGAAGCAATTCAGAGAACATGGGTTAAAACAGACTCCAGAGCCAAAACATGGGCTCACATCTCGGCCCTGCCACTTCCCAGCTGTGGGGACTTGGCCAAGTTAAACACTCTGTGCCTCATCTATGAAAAAGGGTTAATAACAGAATCACTTCACAGAGATGTTGTGAAGACGAACTTCTTTTTAGTATGAAAAATTTAAAGCATAAACAAGTATAAACATAGTGGTACCCATATACCTCGTGTTTAATTATATTTTATTTCACTTTATTTGTTTCAAATCATTGGGTATTCTTTTAAGAAATAAAATAATACAGATACAGTGAATGCTCCTAGCTGATCCCAGTAGACTCCCTCCCTCTTGAAGGAAACCACCCTTAAGAGTTGGGCATGTATCTTTTATATCCTTGTTTTTATATTTTTATTACATTTATATGGACACATGAATAATACATGGCATTGAATGTATGTTTATAAGTTACATAAATGATGTTTAACTCTATAGATCTATTTTGAACTTGTTTTTTCTCATGATTTTGAAGTTTATCCATTTTCACATACATAGATGTAGTACAATCATTTTTATCTGCTGTGTGATATTCCATCACATGATTATAGTACAGTGTAGGTATCCATTGTCTACTAATGGGAATTTATGTTTTTCCACTATAATCCCTTTCTGCCTTAAAATATTTTTCTAGCAGTTATTATGAGCACTTGCATATAGTTTGTCCTAACTAATCTCTGTTTGCCTATTGCACTTCCTAGCTACTCTTCCCCATACCACCAGCATGATTTTTCTGTATATAAATTACATCCAACCACTCCTTAAGCACTTTATCATCTCCGAAAATGAAATCCAAACTCTTTAGCTAGGCGTGTAAGTCTGGCTTTTGCCCAACCTCATTTTCTGCCACTCCCCACGCTCCCTATGCTTCCCACAAGTCAGCCCTGGCACACTACTGCAGATTCCTGAAGGCACCATGCTTTTTGCAGTTACCTGTGAGGTCTATGCCTTCTTTTTTTTTTTTTTTCTTGCCTGGACTGGAAGCCTCCTCTGTCCTCTTCAAGCAGAAATAAATGTTTCCTCTTCTCTGCTCCCATAAGACATTGTGTATAATGCTACTAAAATGCTTACACAATTCATTGTCATTTTTTTCAGGTATGTCCCCTTACTATTCTGTATATTTCTGGGAAGGAGGGTCTGTATTCTAGTCATCTTTGTATCCCCAGTGTACAACAGAGTAGGAGCTTAATAAATGTTGACTGAAAGAATGAATTGAAGAATGGAACTAATTCTATAGCAATTGAGAACACCTGAGTATTTGTGATAAAGCGAGATGAAGAAAATCTGATGTCTGTGCTTGAAACTGCTTAAAATGGAAACTAGAGGCAAGAGATCAAGTTAAGAAAGGTAGTGCAATGTTCTAACAAGGTTTCAGCATGTGTTGTTGCCTTATATCAAGGGATATGATTTAAATAGTGATATGTCTTAACATGTAATACTAAGCTATAACAGGGTCTAATATTAGGCAGGAAGCTGATTGCAATTACGTTGATGGTAATTTCCTTTCACATGTACTGTGGTGTGCCCCTAAGCCCCATCTTCATTTCCACCATGGGACATGTGTCATTTACAGTTTCCCAACCTTCAAAAAGCTATTCCGTGGCAACAGACTGCAAGCTTCTAAGAAAGGCCTTAAGGCACTCATCCAGGACTGCTGTGTGCTAATAAATGTTTCTTAAAATGACATGGAAGTTATGTATTAGATGAATTGTGCACTTATTCATAAAGAGATCATTAATTAAACTTTTCTATAAACAAATGTGTCCACATGTATAATATCAACTGAGCAAGAGCTCAGAAAGCTTGTTGTTCATCCTTTACCCACTTTGAGGAACAGACAAAGAGAGATGACAGATTTCAGAGCCGGCAGTCCAACAAAGTTCCAATAATAATGCTGGCACTTATGGGCAGTGCATCAGGCTTGGGTAAGTACTTCATGTACATTATTTCATTTAATCTTGACCACAAGTCAATGTCCATTCTTACCAAGTAAGAAACTAAAGCTTAGATGGGCTAAATAATTTGTTTGGGGTCACACAATACATAGGTGATCGAGTGAGATTTTCACGAAGTTTTTCTGACTCCAGAACCTTTGCTTTTAGCTGCTATTGTGACATTGTGTTGGCAGCTGTTTCCACTTCATGTGTGGGGCCAAATCCAAGCTAATGTTTTTCATCTTATCCACTGCTCAATTAAGAAAATTACTGCAGTGTGCTTTGGACACCTAGGCTTCATTTCCTCCTTCCTGACAGTATGCTGGCTTTCCCATTGCTGAAGCCAAGAGTTTCCGATGTTCCTTCCATCTGAGTGTTTCCTCTCAGTATAGTCAGGGGCTGGCCTGGAGCAAAGCTCAGCTCAGTCAACCTCTCTCTCCCAGGGCTCTGAATCACCAAAGGGCCTCAAACGCCATAGAAACCACTGGAGTTAATGCATTCTAGGCCTCAGGCGGGAAGATTACTGAACAGGTCCCATTAAAGAGACCCAGCAGAGATGCTTGGGCTTGTACTTCCTGGCCCTGGTTTTTCATTCTTCCTGTCAATTTTGTGAGAGCTACATCTCCTTCTAAGGAATTCTATTTTTGCTTAAAACATACAGAGTCATTTTCTGTGACTTCTAAACAAATAACTAAATTAACCGAGTTCATCTCTAATTCCTAGGAATATTTCCCTTAAATGTCCCCTTATGGAGAACAACATACAATGAGTACCATAAGTCAGACAAATGCACTTAATACAACACTCAAAACTGTGTCAGAGGACTTCCCTGGCGGGCCAGTGGTTAAGACTTTGTCTTCCAATGCAGGGGGTGCGGGTTTGAACCCTGGTTGGGGAGCTACGATCCCACATGCCTCAGGACCAAAAAACCAACACAAGAAACAGAAGCAATATTGTAACACATTGAATAAAGATTTTTTAAATGGTCCGCATCAAAATAAATAGAGTAAGTCCACGTCGTGAGTGTCCTCTTACGATTTCAAGATCATAATCTTCCCCACTATGGCGGCAGGCTGCCCCCTCACCCAACGCTAGGAGAGAATCCGGCACCTATACCTCCCCTGACCTCCTAGCTTCTTTGTTGAGCAAGGTACTGAGACTCTAAACTGTTGCCAGCTGCTTTGAACTAGGGGAAAATATAAGAGAAAGAGTGGTCATGAGCTCAACTCTAAAGGTCTTTGTAAGTGGTATAGGAAGACCGAATATAACTTGTATGTTAAGAAGAATGAATCAGTGTAGTGATTTAAAATAAAATAAATGACAAAAAACATCTCAGAAGCTAGACTGGGAAAAAGAGGCAAGAAACAGACAAATGGACTGTGTGCAGGATGGTAGGGACCATGAAGAGGAAGCCTCTGGGTGTCAGGATACAGCAAAGAGTGGATATGAGAGTCAGGGGTAGGAAACTGAGGATCCCACTCTGTATCAGGGCGTAGCTATCACAAATGACACTTTGCTCCCATCAGTTAGGAAATCACTATATAATGACTGGAACATATGGGTGGAATATAGAATAAAAGACTGCAAGGACAAATACCAATATTTTAACAGTAGTCCTTCCAGGCAATGAGATCATAGGTGATTTTTATTTTATTCTCTATATTTTCTGAATTTTTCAATAGTCAGTGTTCAATTTTTCTGAATTCTTCAAATGTTCTGCAATGAGAATTTTTTTTTGGGGGGGGGAACTCTATAACATCTAATAAACTGGTTCTGGAACTCTGGAATCACCTAGCACATCAGTGTGACTTGGAGATGATAACTCTCTGTGGAAAGCTCTGTAATACCCACTTGCCTAATGCCCATTTTTCCTTTAAGTGGAAAAATAAATTACGCCAGAACCTGTATTTCCCTTAATCCCATCCTTCAGCCCTCCTCCCAGGCATCTGCTGATAAAGTTGGCCAATTCACCGATCCTCAACATTTACTCCATCAATACCGATAGAATGTGTTCTCCCTGAAATAGTTGTTATTCAATACAGGAACGGGACCTTGCTGTGAACAAATTTCCTGGAGTTTCTACAGCCTTCATTCATTCAACAAACATTTATTTGGAACTTGCAGTGGTTGAAGAAAGTTAACTTTTCTCTGTTACATGGAGTAAGTATGCTGCTCTTTGGTCTATGTAGGTGGCCACTGCAATGGCCAGAAAGAAATACAATTTATTTCCTTTCATGAGAAAGAGAGGCAGGATTCATGGTGTGAGATAAAGAAGAGGTCCATTATGTATTATTTGTCTTGTGGGCTGCCCGTGCTCAGCTGAACATAGTAGAAAACCTCTTATCTGATAAAATGGGACTAATATTTGGTGGTCCTGATGATTATAATTCTGCATCATTCCTAAACGACCACACCTAGAATGCATGTTTACCACTGACATTTTGCTTTTCTGAAAGTGTAACAAAAGAACATCAAGATGCCTGCAAAGTTCCCAAGTATAACGAAATCTCTTCCAATTGTCTTACCTACACTTAACTCAGTAGATGTTCTTTTACAGTGATTCATCTTTGTCTTTCATCTGCATCGTTATTCAACAAGAACACTGTTTGCTTCACTCTCCTAAGTATCCATTTTAGTAATATTTAATTTAATAACATATTTATAATAATAAGTACAGTGGACACAAACAAGTTTAGAAACAAACAAAACTGACTCTTGGGTAAGAAACCATTTGCTTGAGTGGAGCCCACAGGCCCCCAGTGTTCAGCAGCCCTGGGCATCAGTCAAAGGGAGAGTTGATCAGGCAGGTCAGGTGTACAAGTGGCACTGGTTAAGGAATTCCTATTGACCATGCTTCTGGCCTTGTAACTACCTATTCCCCTACCTCACGGCTGACTCTGTTATTCACTCTCTAACTCCTAGCAACTGAAGAAGAGATTGCAGAAACTGCCCAGACCAGAAGTTGGCAAATTATGTTCCATTGGCAGAAGCCAGCCCCCTGCCTGTTTCCATAAATAAAGTTTATTGGAATGCAGCCATGCCCATTGTTTACCTACTTTCTTTTGCCCTGCAAGGTCAGAGTCAAGTGGTTGTGACAGAGACAGTATGGCTCACAAAACCTAAAATATTTGCTATCTGACCCTTTACAGAAAGTTTGCCTACCCCTGGTCCAACCCAACCAAAAAATGAGTCATAGGCAATAGTGTACCAGTAAAAGTTAACAGCTGGCCCTCTGGAGGAAAAAGTCCTTATTCGTAGCAGATCCTGATTTCCATAGTGTGAGCACTGCCACCATTTCAAGCTACCCCTGACTTTGGAGTTGGGGAGAGATGTCACGCTAGAGATAGTCTTTTGCTTGTCTGTTTTAATTTTTTATTGAAACGACGATCAAATCAAATCAAACACAGTGACCATTTTAATCAAACTTTTACTTTGAAAGTATAAAAATACAATCAAAATTTCAAACAGTATCTTTTACACATGCTCTACCAAATTCATGCCAGAAAAACTCTCAAAACCAAACTATAAATGATGCCCATATACACTATGATATGAACACAGTAACCAAAAGTTCACATTTTTAAATGCACTGATCTTTCCCTCAACAGAACAGCATACTCTACACATTTTCCCAATTTATCTCTCATCTTACAAAAAACTAAAGTCACACTCTCAAGCCAGTGCAAGCCTGTTCCAGCACATTACTGAGTACAGAAATCAGCTTAAATGGAGGCTGTAAATAAGGAACGAACAATAAACCCTGGATTCATATAAGACTTTCTTGAAGCTCCAGGCCTAAGATCCCACAAAGAGCCTACCTCTAGTTCCGTCTCTAGCTGCATTTATAACATATTCTGAGTGCTTACATTTTATCTGGGACTGTTCTTTATGTACAGTACTTTACACATATCAATTATTTTAACTCTCACAATAACCTTCTTTTCTTAAGGTAAGTACAATCATTATGCCCATTTACCAGATGAGAACGTTTGAAACAAAGAGAGGTTGTGAAATTTGACTTAGAAAAGAAGTTTTTGAGAAACCTGCACAGCAAAGCAGTTGATTTGGAATATTCCCTTCATTTTCAAGTCATGCTCTGCAGTCTTCTATCCTTTTCCCTTGTAATGAGGATCAAAAATGTTGATGCACAGGTTATTTCTTTCCCAATTCCAAAGAAGAAGGCTCATTTGTGTTTTGGGTTGTGTTCATCAGGAAAACTGAAAAAAATTCTGGAGAAACTACGTTCATGAGAAAAGGGGCAAAGGACAGAAGGGGCTGGGAATAGAACCTCAGGGAAAGAGAAAGATAGCAGCCAGCACAAGTTGAGCCTTTAAAGACTCTGTGGACGAGGGAGAGATTGGGGGTAGCTGCCATACTGTGATATGCAAGGTGCTAGGGAGATGGGAAAGAGGATTTTAGGTAGTTTTGCTCTATGTAAAAGAATTTCCATTAGGACCCTTGTTAAGAGACATAAGTGAAGTCTAAAGGAATTTTCTTGTGATTTTTTGGATATTAGGCTAATGTTTTTTAACGCAGCACAGTGTTGAGACAATTCAAAATGTGCTAAGATTAATATGTTACCCTGTTAAAGCTAAAACTAAAGAGAATGAAGTTTTTTTCTTTAAAAGACAAAACAGTTGGGTCGTGGCTTTTATTACCCACAATAATGAATCATCCATCAGTCCACCCAGTACAGAGAGCAGAGTAGACAGACTCCAGGACTTGGTGGGTGAGCCAGTGAAGCCCACTGTCTCCAATGCAACCCCATCAAAGGAACAGAACAGAGCCCACATGTGTCAGGGGCTACAAAGGTGAGCAAGTCCCAGTATCTCTCCATAAGAAGTGCACCATCTGGCAGGAGAGACCAGACATATAATGACAACTATAAATAGGTGCTGTAATAGTACTATATCCAGTGGTGCGTGGAAGAGCCTCCGCGTTCCTGCCTTCACACCCTTCCGCCTTTGTACTGCATGTTGATGTTTGCTACCTGTGCAGGGCCAGGCTGCTAACGTCAGTCACAGCCAGCCTGATTTTTAAAAGGCATAAAGTTGGGAGCATTTCTTTTACAGGCACCATCTCTCCATTCTAAATCTTTTCCTTCTTTATTGAGGCCTTCTTCCTACTTCCCTCTGACACCTGCTTGGGACACAGTTGTGTGGGGATGTGATGCTAAATATTATGGCAGCCAAGTTGTGAGCATGAAGAAGGATATCAGAGGCACCTACCCAATGTCCTGACATGGCAGGTCCCCTGAATGAACCAACTATAGATTCACCACTTTCCAGATTTCTTATGTGAAAGAATTGTCTCTATTATTTAGCCACTTGAATTCTGGTTCTGCAATTTACTAGCTGTGTGACCTTGAACAAGCTATTTAACCTCTTTGTACATATTTCTTCATTCAAATAATGTCAATAGCAATACCATTTACCTCATAAGGCTGTTGTGACATTTCAATGAGTTAATACATGTCAACAGTAGATTTCCTAAATAATAGTTAAATAATAAGTATTAGTTATTAATATTATTTACATTATTAGTTGGGTATTTTGCTGCTTATAGGCATAAACTATTCCTAACTGATACAGACATTTACCTAAAGATGTGATAGAGGCTCCCAACATTATTTTGCAAGATTTCCAGATACCATTCTGTAACAGAAGTCAGTGAGTATTTCTTGAGCCCTTCTTAAGGGCAAGTCTCTGTTCTAGAAACCAAAGGAATGAATCTGTGGAACTGGGAGGTACAGACTCACTGTATCAATGGATGAGGTATTTGGGGGGGACAGAGAAACTGCTCCTGCTAGATCTTGGTATCACCTATGGGTACACAGCTCCCTTAGGATGTAGAGAGTTGATATATGCTTTGCCCTATACTTGGCTATGAGTTGGTAATGACATGGTTCTCCACTCACAGATCACAAACATTCCACTTAAGCATCCAGGCACAGATGATGCCTCTACAGCACATTTCATACATTCTTTTTCCTGTATGAAGTTTTACTGTGATCCCGTTATCTTCTACCATGGTATCACTATGTTCACACCAACTTTCACCCTTGGTCCCAAATACTGCCTTCTTTTTTTCCAGCTTATATTACAGAACATCATGCATCAATATCCAATACAGATGGTCCCCGACTTATGATAGTACGACTTACAATTTTTTTGACTATGATGGTGCTAAAGCTATACATATTCAGTAGAAACTATACTTGGAATTTCGAATTTGGATCTTTTGTAGGGCTAGCGGTATGTGGTACAGTACTCTCTCTTGTGATGCTGGGCAGGTGAGCAGCTGCAGCTCGCAGTCAGCCAGGCGATCACGAGGGTAAACAACTGATACATTTACAACCATTCTGTACCCACACAACCATTCTGTTTTTCACTTTCAGTACAGTATTCAATAACTTACACAAGATATTCAGCATTTTGTTATAAAATAGCTCTTGTATTACAGGATTTTGCTCAACTGTAGGTTAATGTAAGTGTTCTGAGGTAGGCTTGGCTAAGCTACAATGTTCAGTAGGCTAGATGCATTAAATGTATTTTTTTTCTTCAAAAAAATTTGTTTAATTAATTAATTTATTTTGGGCTGCACTGGGCTTTCTCTAGTTGCAGAGAGTGGGGGCTACTCTTTGTTGCGGTGCGCAGTCTTCTCATTGTGGTGTCTTCTCTTGTTGTGGAGCATGGGTTCTAGGCATGTAGGCTTCAGTAGTTGTGGTATGAGGATTCAGTAGTTGAGGCACACGGGCTTAGTTGCTCCGCAGCATGTGGGATCTTCCCGGGCCAGGGCTCGAACATGTGTCCCCTGAATTGACAGGTGGCTTCTTAACCACCGTGCCACCAGGGAAGTCCTAAATGCATTTTTTACTTATAATATTTTCAATTTATGATGGTTTATCGGATGTAACCTCATCATAAATCAGGGAAGATCTGTAATCTCAAAGAGCTTTGTTCTCTGCCCCCAGGCCATTCCATTTTAACCACAGCATATGGCCTTGAATCTCCTGCTGGAAGTTAGAAAAAGATACTGGCCTTCGAGCCAATTGGCTTTGGGTTCAACTGTTTTAACAGAGGAGTAAATTTAACATCTTGGGCCAAATTTGTTTCCCGCTCTGTTTTGGCATCCTTGGGCTTACATTTTTACAGGCTGGGATACAGCAACGGACCTGACGGGATATCTTAGCAATGGCAGCTGTTGCTGCTAGATTAGATTTCTCCCAACCTCTGATGACTTGTCGATGCATCTTTTGTAGGAGTCTTGTCAATTTCCTTCCACTTCAGCCCACGTCTTTATAGCCACCTTATCAATGCTACATGATTCTTTCTTTCCTTATTCCCTTCATTCCAAGAATTACTTTTTCCCCTGGCCATTTGCTTTCTTCTAAATAGTTTAAATTTTCTTTGGCAGCTGCAAGAGTAAATCTACCAAGGCCCTTGTCTACTCTCGTATCCTCCCAGTGGGAGGTCACTTCCAGAGCCCCGGCAGGAGATGCTCCCCTAAGCACATGGGCTGCTCACCTCAGATTGTCCGGGGCTGCCGTGCTCCTGAACATGACTTGGTGTTAGCAGGTCTGCTCCATTTCACTGCTGATGAGGGGATCAGGCTGATTCCTGCTCACTCCAACCCTCACCCATGGCTCACAGGCCTTATTCTTACCCCTGCTGGTAATTCTCAGTGCTAAACTGAAGCGGGTTTTCAACTGGTAGGCATATTGAACATTCCTTTTCATTCTGGAGATCTCAAAAATAAATAATGAGGCCCTAGGTTAATTAACCTGACAATCCACCAAAGCAGGGATTCCCAGGCAAGTGACAATACTTTTTGGCAAGACGACCCAGCTCTTTTACACTGCAGCCCCTGGTTTCCAGGAAGTAAGGAAACGGTTAACACTAATCTGTCTGGGAAATGACTTCTGAGTCTGTCTTCTCAGAGTATTGTTTTTTGGAAGCGGTCAAGTTAGGATAAATGTGGAATTCATCCTGTGTCTGTCTGGTTTGCTGTGCAAGCCCTGGTCCAAGAGGCATCCCCTGGGCTGAAGGAGCTGTGAATTGGCATGCAGGCCTTGGGCTTTCATGTTTAGTGTGGTAAAAAATGATGGTGGGAAATCACCTGTACAATACATATAGCTCCATGAAGAGGAGGGGACAAAGGAAATGGTGTGCTTCAGTAGCTGCCAGGGCTTCCAATGAACTGAAGATGCAAGTAGCTGCTGCACCCTGCCCTTCACCCTTCTGTAAAGCTAAATAACTATAGTAGTAGATCAAAGCCAGTCGTGCCTTGCGCATTTGATTGTCAACTTGAACTGATGCCAACCACTGTGGAGCGTAGAGGGGCAATTCAGCTATAAGGTACTCTGTATATTTAGAAAATTGTTTGTATTAGAAAAGGATGAAGCCTCAATGACATAAGAACACCCTGGTTATACCAGTAACATACCAGGTTATTCGTTTCTATTGTCCTCCTGAGCCTTCTGCCCAGGAGCTCCCACTGCCCACGTCTCCACACTTCAGGGTGAGGCTGTCTGTCAATATTCTCCACAGCCAAAGTCAGGTTCTCTCACAGATCTGACAGTCCTGTGTCCTTCCTCAGAGACCAAGTCTAATCTATGGAGCTTCCTCTTCCACCCTGCTCATTCCATCTTGATCCCAGTTTCCTCACCCGTAAAATGAAGAAAGTAAGAATGATAAAGAAAATAACATCGAACTGGAAATAAATTATTCCAGTCACTGTTTCAATACAATTTGATTCACACAATTCTTTCAACATTTCTAAACTCTAACTTGACGTTTGCAGAGAATAAGTGCCTCAAAGGCAAGATCCATGTGTTCTTTTATTCAGTTTGTATGAATATAATACCCAAATCAACTGGTATTAAGATAGTGGCCAGGGCTTCCCTGGTGGCGCAGTGGCTGAGAGGCCGCCTGCCGATGCAGGGGACACGGGTTCGTGCCCCGGTCCAGGAAGATCCCACATGCCGTGGAGCGGCTGGGCCCGTGAGCCATGGCCGCTAAGCCTGCGCGTCCAGAGCCTGTGTTCCGCAACGGGAGAGGCCACAACAGTGAGAGGCCCACATACGGCAAAAAAAAAAAAAAAAATGATAGTGGCCAGAGCCAGTGTGCGGGAGGGAGGGAGAGTGTTTGGCTTTTGTTTGGGTTTTTAGCTGATGAAGCCATTGGGCTTCTGCTATTATCATGCTAATAGTCTTTTGGGAGATTGAATAAGGTACCTGTCCATGGCTGGTGGGCATTTTCTTCAAGACTCTCAATATAATAATAATAATAAAAAAAGCCAAATGGAAATGATGCTAGATAATGACCAAGCTGGAAACATCGGTCCCAGTCAAAGCAATATCAGAAAGGTTCCATTTTCCCTTTGTCAATAGCAAATTAAGTAGTTCTTCAGCTGACCAAACAGCATTTATACCTCAGAAGAAAGAGTAGGGGAGGAAGCACCAACCAGAGTTATTTCCCCTACTCTGTCTCTTTCTTGATGTCTGTCACTTTTACCAATTGCCTACACAGATCATCAGAACTATGCTTTTCAAACTTTTTGACTCCAGGCAACAAAGAAAGATTTATTTCATATCTTGGCCTAGTATGTTTCCCATTTGTTTTTCAGTGTAGACTGTGACTCACTAAATTGATTTCACGATCCCACAAATAGGTTGTATCCTCCAGTATGGAAATCACTGGACCAAATCATGTGAGAACTCTTCAGAAACTGTGTTAAAATTCAGTAATAATCCTTACCCAGTGGTAGTTTAGATGATTCCAGGGAAAGCTCAAGACTTCTACCCTCTCCTTCTTACTTTCCTCTTCCCCCAAGAAGGAAGATCCTTCTCTGGACCGATCTCATTCTAGCACAAGGCACTAGGACTCAGTCTAGTGAGTAGAGTGTTCTAAGGGATCAAGTGGATGAGTACAGGGCTACATAGAAGAAGAGGAACTTCCGCTGGAAACGTCTGAGACAGACAACTGGAGGCCTCCTCCTTAGGCCTTTGGAAAACTGTCTCATCAGTTTCCCTCTGCTATTCTCTCTGCTGGGGGATATTTTAGGTGGTTCTTCCACACATTGGAGCAGCAATATCAAAACTTTGGGATGGAAGCAGGCAGAGTAGTTCTTTCATCCCACTTGGGTTTTGGCCATCAGCTGGGCCAGAGTTGGTATTGTTTCTTAATGTAATATCGTACATGTTTGGGAGTTCTTAATAATTCTATAAACTACTTTACTCAAACTGGCAGAATTCTAGGGAGTAAAGAGGTCTTAACTTCTGGGTTTTCTTGAGTTTCTGTTTACCCTCCACCCCAACCTCAGCTGCTTGAAGGCTGCTGGGGACAGCATTATTGGTATATTGATGTATCTGCCTGGGAAATCATCTTGTAATTATCCTCTGTCTCATTTTTAAATAACATAATAAATTTTATTCTATAACAAGGGTCAAATCAAACAGGTACAGATGAACAAAAATTAAGAAATTTTACTACCAATTTATTACAGTAAAGAAATGTCTAAAGTGTATATGTGAAGAAGAAACATAACCACAAAAGAAAAATAATTATAACATAAAGTCTCTGCCTCATTTTTAGTGAAGAAAGCCTTTGTATTTGATGAACTTGAATGTGAGGCAAGCAAGCCAAAAGGAATCTTTTTACTGCCTAAAATATGACATTTGTGGTCTACTAACATCTAAAAATTAAAGATCTATGAGTAATTATGTTACATTGTAAGTTATCTCTATGAACATATCTAAATATAAGACAGCTATCCAGGCTCAAGTACTATGCAGTATGACCCAATTCCACAGGTGGAATAATCCTCTTTGGCACAGGTGGTTGAATAATGCTCTTTGGTTCTGACTCATTCACTGAGGAAAATGTAAGCTCCATGAACATAAGAAGTATGTCTGGGCTTCCCTGTTGGCACAGTGGTTAAGAATCCGCCTGCCAATGCAAGGCACACGGGTTCAAGCCCTGGTCCGGGAAGATCCCACATGCCAAAGAGCAACTAAACCTGTGCGCCACAACTACTGAGCCTGCACTCTAGAGCTCGCGTGCCACAACTACTGAGCCTGTGAGCCACAACTACTGAGCCCGTGTGCCACAACTACTGAAGCCCGTGCACCTAGAGCCCATGCTCCACAGCAAGAGAAGCCACTGTGGTGAGAAGCCCATGCACAGCAATAAAGAGTAGTCCCAACTCACCACAACTAGAGGAAGCCCGCGTGCAACAATGGAGACCCAACACAGGCAAAAATAAATAAATTAATTAATTAATTAATTTTGTAAAAGATACTTTAGGTTAATCAAAACCTTCCAAAAAAAAAAGTATGTCTGTTTTCTTCATCAGTGAATTGTCAACTCACCATACAGTGCCTGATTTTAAAAATACATCCACTAAATATTTGTTGAATGAAAAAAAAAGACAAATAAATAATAAATAAATAAGTAAGGGTGCTGAAAAGGAAGGAAAGGAGTTGGCTCTAACAAAGTGAGACAATAAGCAGGAGATACAGGAGCCTTTACCATGTATTGGACAAGGATCCTTCAGCTATTTCAGACCTGCCACCTACAGCCTCTCCCACCTGCAACGTGGAACCAGAGGAGTAGCTGGGCGTCTTGCCCACCTCCACCAACTTCACAGTCCTCTAAATAACTGCAGTAATTGCAAACATTTATTGAAATTTGAGGATATATTGAGCCCAGCTCCAAACACAGAATTAGACTCTGTCTCGCTGTAAAGCAAATCCAAAGAGCTACCAAAACACCAGCAAATAATGACTTTTCAACTTAATATCTGGAGACAAATATGTATATGACCACAAAGGTTAAGAGCTCTGCTCCCAATTACTAAAGAGTGCCAGGCTTCTTCATTTTTAATCATGGTTTTATTGCTATTTTGTTGTCAGAGTCATCACCAGGGTGCCTAGCTCATTTTTTATACAGTTAATACAGATCTTTATCAAGTGTGAGAAGTGTGCTCATTTTCCTTCTTAATGCCAGACTCCTTCATGAATTGTCTCTGACGGTTGAGATGGGATGAATCCTGTGTGGGATTAATGAGAAGCTATACTGTCTGTTCTGAAACCCTTTCATTTATGGGCCCTCTCGAACATTAACATGATCAAAGGATTTCAAAGAAGCCAGGACCGCTATTCACACTAAAGCAAGAGTCGATAGAAGGAACCCATCTAAGAAAGAAGGAAGGGCTTTTAAAAACAAATGCAAAAGCCAGTTCTCAAAATTTAAACAGGGAGGCGAATCTTAAACAGCTTCACATGCAACTCAGTGTTTGTTAACAAAAAAATAAAGATTAAAAGAGAGGCTTGCCATTCCAGATTTCCTGGTTTTCTTCACACAGCTCAAAGACCATTTTTGCTAGCAGTCTTTTGACAATGGAACTACATGTCACACTCAAAACACAGCATGGTGATTTCAAATTGATAAATCATATGCATGGTATTGATATCTGAATGTATTAAATCACTAAAGTGAGGCAATATTTCAATGCAAGCACATGAGTGGGCTTTAGCATAAAACTTCCAGCAATCAGTACTACACCCAAAGGGGAAATGTCAGGCATGGAAACTTTTGTCCTTCAAATAAATAAAAGAATTTTAGTAAAATAGGCCATACCTTATTTATATCTTGACTTCTCGCTGCCTAATGGCTACTGTCCACCTTTTATGTTTTTTCATTTACCATTAGGAGAAAAGCCCGCTGTGTTTAACAGGGTGATAAGACTCCGACTGAGCCAAGGATATTTTTTTGTGGGTGAAGAATTGTTGGTTGGGACTCCCCTGGTGGCACAGTGGTTAAGACTCCACCTGCCAATGCGGGGGATACAGGTTTGAGCCCTGGTCCGGGAAGATCCCACACGCCGCGGAGCAACTAAGCCCGTGCGCCACAACTACTGAAGCCCTCTCGCCTAGAGCCCGTGCTCCGCAACAAGAGAAGCCACAGCAATGAGAAGCCCACACACCGCATGGAAGAGTAGCCCCTGCTCGCCACAACTAGAGAAAGCCTGAGCACAGCAATGAAGACCCAATGCAGCCATAAATAAATAAATAAACAAACAAACTTAATTTTAAAAAACTTACCATTAAAAGAGAAAGAATTGTTGGTTGTAGGTAAAGAAAACTGTTATTTTTAAGTCTGCAAGTGGTTTTTCTACTTTTCTGGAGAGGAAGTCTTCAATTCCTTGGGTGCAAACTGCTCCTATGATTTGAGAAAATCCTTTCAATGAACTTTCTGTTTATGCAAAGATAAAGCAAAGAACTTATTCTGGAATAGAGGTGACAGACTCGGTGCTGCTGAAGGCTGAGCTGGTTATTCTGATCAGTATTTTTATAGGAAACTATAAAGCATAGTTTAGTGGTTATACACTCAGATCATGGAGTTAATATTACCTAGGTTCAAATCCTAGCTGTTTACTAGCCATGTGACTTTGATACTGACCAGCGTTCTTGGTCATCCCCAATCATTAGAAATTGACTAGAGGCCAGACAACAAATTCAGGCAAGGCTGTATTGGGGCCCCTGCTGCAGCAGGGAGAGTGAGAACAAGTAACAGGTTCCCTTGCTCACCCCCTGGGGGGTGGAGGTGTGGCAAGCTTGCTCCTTATATGGAGTAAGGGTTGGGGTGTGCCCAGGGGTCCAGCCGGAGGGGTGGCTTAGGTGTTTTGCCCACCCCTTAGGTGGTGTTGAGTGCAGGAGGCATGTGCAGTACCCTGCTTTTGCTCCCAGCTCTTCAGAAGTGGCAGTTGGGATTTTTTTTTTTTTTTTGGTCTTTTTGTATCTTTTGTCCAGAATTTGCCCCAAAGGTGTATGGACACAGTTATTTTTAGTCCCATAGAGTTTCTTTGTATTTTGTTGCTCAAGGAAAGGTGTGTCCAGGTGCAGCATTGCAGCACTGCAGCAGAGGGTCCCAGGCCCCAGACTGTCTCAACTTCTTCACAGTTTACTAATATCTTTGTGCCTCGGTTTTCATCTGTAAAACTGGATAATAGTCCTCTTCATGGGTAACCTGAGGATTATGTGGGTTGATATATAAGAAATTTAGAATGGAACCTGGAAAGTGATGATCTCTATATATTTACTAGCTTGTTATTCTCTGTTGACCAAGTTTCATCTCACAGATTATTTCATTTTAGGAAAGACAGAGAAACAAGCTCAAGGGCAGGGAGACGAAGAGGCATTGTTGACAGGACAGCAGTCTGGTGCTGACGATGGAGTCGTAGATGGTAGCTCATGGACAGGGCTTCACTCAAACAGCAGCCATGTCTGGTATACATTTCATTTTTCTCAATTACAATCACTCTTGATTAGTTTTGATTATTCCATTAAATCTCTTTAACTTTACAACCTCATCTCAACATAATTGTGGGAGGGATGATCTTTTGAAGAAAGAACAAAGACCCAGAGCCAGAGGATGGGCTAAGGGGACAACCCGAAAAATCTGAGGAGCCTGAACACATGTCCTGAGGATTTCTAGGGACAGGTGAATCGAAGACTGTGGTAAAAGGCATAGCAAGCAGAATAGGAACTTGTATGCTAAAGATCTGGGCATAAAATGAAAGTATGGCCTTATTCCATGGTCACATGTAGATATTCATCTTTTTGGCTGTCTAGCCCCATTGCCAATGTTTGAGGGATTCTTTCAAGTCCGGATATTGCCTTCCTTATCCCTAAAACTTAGTGCCTTCCCTACTCCTACACTCTAGTGACAAATTGTGTGACTTCAGCCGGTCTGAATGCCCTCACCTGTAACTCTTTATCTGACAATAAAAGAAGTAAAGCAGGAAAGATTGACTCTGGAAGAGTTAACAGCAACACACAGCACCACTGGGAGCCCAGGCTGAGATGCTGATGGCAACAGTCCCCAGCAACGTGTTCCAGGCTGTGACTTTGACTTTGGTCCTGGTTGCCCAGCCTCCCTGCATTCCTATCCCTGTCCCAAGCCTAGCTCTTTAGACTTTCTGTCATTTCTGGGTCCAGTGTTCTTCAATAAGATTTCCTTATCTACTTAAGTTAACACAAGTTTGTTTCTATTGTTATAACAAAATATCTTAATTGGTACAATCAGGTCAACTGGATTATACTTGAAACACGAAAGCAACTTATTTGGGTCTTCCTCATAAACAGAAAAATAAAACACCAATAACAGATATTTTGAAAATGACAATTTAAATTGGGTTCAAAACTACAGGCTCTATTGATAGAATGGACCACAGAATTATACTGTCAACTGAATTGCCCGGTCATAAATATTTCTCCAGACTTAACAATTTTTATCTGACTTTACTTGCCCTTAGCAGGATAATTGTGGTGATATTATTGATCAGAATATCATTAGCCAAGAGAAGTACTGTACAATTCATCAAATCCACAAATATGTACAAATTCCTGTTAGCTTAGACAGCCAGCTGACTAGCTACACTCTCATCCAAGTGATGTCCTGTGAGCCCCTGAATCCCTGCCTGGGACAGCCCTCCTGCCACCAGTATACCTCCCAGCCATCCAGTTCAGCACTGGAGTGGTTACCCTATAGTTACTAGTCCATGCTAAAAGTGTTGCTGCTGTTAAATTTTTTAAAAACTGATATTTTCATAAAGCTGAATTTATTTTGTTTAAAGACAGCCTTTCCACTATGGAAAACAGTATGGAAATTCCTCAAGAAATTAAAAATAGAACTATTATATGATTCAGCAATCCCACTTCTGGGCATGTATCCAAAGGAAACAAAATCGTTATCTCAAAGAAGTATTTGTACTCCTATGTTCATTGCAGCACTATTCACAATAGCCTAGGTATTAAAACAACCTAAATGTCCACTGAGGGATGAATGGATGAAAAATATATATGTTATATAGGCAATGGAATATTATTCATCCTTAAAAACAAGGAAATTCTGTCATTTTTGATGACATGGTTGGGCCTTGAGGGAATTATGCTAAGTGAAATAAGCCAAATGAAGAAAGTCAAATGCTGCATGGTATCACCTATATGCAGAATCTAAGAAGAAGTCAAACTCATAGAAACAGAGGAGAAAAGTGGTTGCCGGGGGCTGGGAAGGAAAGGAATAGGGAGAGGTTAGCAAAAAGGTACAAACTTTCAGTTATGGATGAATATGATCTGAGGATCACGGTGACTATAGTTGATAACATTGTATTGTATAATTGAAATTTGCTGAGAGAGTAGAACTTAAACGTTGTACACAAAAAAAGAAAAAGGTAAATACATGAGGTGATGGATGTGTTAATTAACTTGATGGGGGGAATACTTTCCCAATGTATACATATATCAAATCACCACATTGTACACTTCAAATATCTTAAAATTTTTTTGTCAATTATACCTCAGTAAAGCTGGGGGGAGGTTAACTGACCTATGTTAAAATAAGTATGTTCCATACTACTTTTACTCCAAAAAAGTCCAATCTTTTATGAAATAATGATGAATGAAGATCATAATTAAACAGGATTTTAATATCATTATTTGGAAACTAATTTTTTTTGGTAACTCAAGAATTCCAGCAGACTTGGAGACACTGATTTGGGGAATACCCCCCTACCACTACCTTGTTTCCTGCCATTCTTCACACTCCACTGATCTCTCCAGTGACCAGTACACTTGAAGAGTAGAAGTTTTATTAAATAGAGCAATTTTAGCAGTCAAAGATGATAATTAGAGGCCTTAGCCATAGAGAATCAGAGCCCTCTGAGGAAAGGGGAGAGGGTTAACAATGACAGAAATGGACTCGTTCTCCTTCCAAGAAATAATCACAGAGCATAGGTAGTCTATGCGGTAGCACTCTAGCATGGGGATTTTTTTACAATATGACTGCATTTCTAATAATGTTTTTCTTATTTTCTCTTCATTGGCAGACTCACCCAAGGAAGAAGCATCCAATTCAAACCCCTCTTAGCCATACCTCCAATGCAACTAAGAGGTTACATGTCATGGAAATAAGCTTATCTCATTAAGATTTTTTCCTTCCTGGCAGAAGCTAAACAGATCCTGCTGCTTTCCCATTATCCCAGGTGCCTGCTATTTTCCAAATTTTTTGACCTTGTTCTGCCTAGCAAAACGTTTCTACCCAAGAGAGTTCAGGAACACAAGTACATGTGTAGAAATTTTTCTTTGCCCGAGATTTTGCATTTATTTCATTCAACATTACTTGAGCAGCTACTATGTGCCCTGCGTTATGGTGAAAGAAGCCTGTAGGACACAAAGTCCCTACTCAACAAGGGTTTATAAGGGCTGAATTGATCTGTTCAGGTGGTACTCTTAGAATCATACTAATATATAATCTTTTAATAATAAACAAAATGTGTAAATATTTATCATTGATCACATCTTCAGAAAAATTCCAAATCTATTCAATATCATCCTGAATACACTGGCTAAAGTTTGAAGACCCTAGAGAAGCTTGTAGGAAGAGCAAGTGGAAATATTTGAAGTGTTATGCTAAGGGCCTTTTTCCAACTTCTCATATAACCATGGAGATATCTGAGGAGAGAGCTGGCAGGGGGCGTGGAACTTAGGGAAAGTAAAAATGTGATTGAATCATTACATTTGTGATTTTCATCAGGGTAGCAGAAAGGGGAGGAAGGAGCAGTGGTAAGGGAGAGGAATGCAATATCTACAAAGGATTTTTTCTGTAAGCCCTACATTTGAGCCAGGGAGAAAAATACACATACTCTATCTTGCCAAGAGGGTAGAATTAGGACAAACGGGACCAAACGTGGGTGTTTCATTTGAACAATTACCATAGAAGAATGCTTTCAGAGGGACTGGCCCTGAAAGTGACAAGTCTCCCATTACTGGGATTGGTAAAGTAAGGCTAGGTGAAGCCCAGCCAGGATACTGCTAAAGGGACTCCTACTCTAGGTGAGAGAGTAGACAGCAGAATCTACAGTTTCAGTGGTAAAAACATTAACAGAAGTGCCTGAAGAGTTAAACCAATCAATTTTACATACAAAACAATCTCAATATGGAGTTTTTTAAGAGTTATAAATAACTTTTTATATAACATCACCAGACTCTCTCCAAGGACTCTGCCTAGCAAAACGTTTCTACCCAAGGGGGTGCAGGCCTGGGAAGCCACTTATTACAATGTCATCTCTTTTATGAAACAAATATTCTTCAGTATTCCTTTAATCACAAATGACCTTCTTAGAACAAATGCTGTAGTTATGAGCATGTTAACTAGAACCAGCCAGAGGACTGAGTAAGAAATTTCATTTTGTTCACAAGTTGCTCTATTCATTATGCCCCTCTTCACATCATTTAAACTCCTTACACAATTAGAAGACATTCCGTAACAGGGTTAGTTACAGAATGCTGCATCCGACAGTTACAATGAATAAAAACAGAAGCTTTTTCAAAGGCCTACTATGTCCCAAAGAGCTCAGCATGGCCTAAGTGATAATTAGATGAAGAGTAACGTTGCCTGTGTTGTAGAATAAGGCCTGTTACGCCATCACACATAAGATACAGAAAATGGATCAAACAGAGCAGTCAGCACATAGGCCCTCCAATAACCTTGTGTAGTCTCCCATTTGACAAATCACTTTCATTCTATTGTCTTATAAAATTCTCAGAACAAATCTATAAGTTTTCAAAGCAGATATTATGGTCTCCCTTTTAAGTGAGACATTGAGAGTCTGGTGAGCCCAAGATCTCAGAGCTACTAACACTTTTAATCCCAAGTCTGTGGTCCTTTCCACTGACTTTAAGAAATGAGCCAGATCCCCGTTTTTAAAAACGTACCAGGATTTTTACATCTGAATGATTATTAAATTTCCTTCTCAGTGGTCACAGATCGATACTTAGACAGTGACAGCTATTTGTGCTAGATGAACAAAATTACATATGTGTAAGCCAGTGGCTCTTCCAAATCTATAAGATAGTCTTTGAATTTTTTCAGTGCTTGTAAATCTTTGTCCACAAGAGTGAGTGTCCATGGTTGTAGCTGGGCAACCTGGGAGTAAACACAACATTTTTCAACGTAGTTTCACAACTGGTAAGAAACTAAATGTAATAATTACTCTGTTCTTTTTTTTCCTGTTCCATTTGTTTAAAATCACAGACTAAAAAACTACAAATTCTAATAAATACTATAGCTATTTTGTTACCTTCCTCTCCACATAGATTTTCTACTAACTTCAACATATACAAAATGCAAATCATCTTCCATCTAAATCTATTACATCCCTTCCTGTGAACCTCTAGCCTTCAAAATCCTTGACACTTTCTTCCCTATAATTCCCCCTTCCCATTCCCATGCTCTCTTGCCCCACAAAGTCACCCTTTCTAATGTGCTAAATATATTTTTAGATATGTATATATCCTTGAAAGGTGTTTTCATTCATTTATTCAACAAAATATTATTAAGCAGCCCTTTTATTTTCTATGTACAGTCCTATAAGCAGGTATAATAGGTAGCTTTCCCGCATAACAAATTACCCCAAAATTTAGTGGCTTAAAAATTATCATTTGTTTAGTCCATAATTATGTAAATCAGTATTTTAAGCTGGACTCAGCCAAGCAGTTTTCTGCTAGTGTTAGGCGATCTCTGCTGGGCTTTCCCATGCTCCACCAGGTCAGCTGGAGGCTGATTGTCTCAAATTACTAGAGCCTTAGCTGGGACAGCTCATCTCTCTGCTCCACAGGTCTCTCATCATCTAGGAGGCTAGCCTGGTCTTCTTCACATGGGCATCTCAGGGTCCAAAAAACAGCAAGAGAGGTTAAGTAGCAAAGAACAAATAATTTGCAAATCTCTAATTGAACCACTTTTATTATTTTTCAGCAGTCAAAACAAGTCACATGGCCAAGTCCAGAATCAGTGTGGAAGTGGACCACCCAAGCACATAAATATAGGGCATTTATGCCTGCAAATTGGAATCTATGCCTGCAGAAAACCTTTTATAGTGGAGATTCAAAACTGGACAATGTCCCTGACCTCATGAACCTTGTTTCCTCACATTCTCCATCAGCACTTGGTACTTTTCCACTTCCTAAGGTTGGCTACGCAGATAGGTGTAAGCCAGTATTCCTTTGTGATTTTAATTTCTCTGATAACTGACAAACTTTTTTTTTTTTTTTTTTTTTGCGGTGCACGGGCCTCTCACTGTTGCGGCCTTTCCCGTTGCGGAGCACAGGCTCCGGACGCGCAGGCTCAGCGGCCATGGCGCACGGGCCCAGCCGCTCCGCGGCATGTGGGATCTTCCTGGACCGGGGCACGAACCCGTGTCGCCTGCATCGGCAGGCGGACTCTCAACCACTGCGCCACCAGGGAAGCCCGATAAACATTTCTTTATACACTTGATAGCTATTCATATTTTCCCTTCTATGAATTGTCTATTTGTATGTCTTGCTTATTTTTTTATTGGATTTCCTATGGTTTTCTTACTGATTCTAGGAGTCCTTTGTGCATTAGGTAACAAAGATATTCATAGATGAAGGAAGCTGTATAATGTATAATAGCCAAAAGACCCCTTAGTTGCTAAAAGTCCTGAGATTCTCTCTGATTTTGATTAGCTTAGATCACATGTCCTCTCCTGCACCATCAACCATTGCGGCTAGAGAAATAGAATGTCCTGACTGGCTTAAGTCATATGTCACTCCTCTGAAGCTATAGGTGGAGCCAGCTTACCTGGAAGTGTTTTGATTCCCAAACAGAAATCATAGATGGTTAGGATGGATGTCCACCAGAGTGAATTATTTATTTGAATAAATCACTGCTAAATTGCTTCCAAAAATTTACACTACCACCAACCATGTATAAAAGCAGCTGTTTCTCAATATCCCCACCAATATTTTCTTTTTTAAAAAATAAATTTATTTATTTATTTTTGGCTGCGTTGGGTCTTCATTGCTGTATGCGGGCTTTCTCAAGTTGTGGCGAGCAGGGGCTACTTCTCGTTGCAGCGCACTGGCTTCTCATTGTGGTGGCTTCTCTTGTTGTGGAGCACAGGCTGTTGGCACGTGGGCTTCAGTAGTTGTGGCATGCAGGCTCAGCAGTCGTGGCTCGCAGGCTGTAGAGCGCAGGCTCAGTAGTTGTGGCACATGGGCTTAGTTGCTCCATGGCATGTGAGATCTTCCCAGACCAGGGCTCAAACCCATGTCTCCTGCATTGGCAGGTGGATCCTTAACCACTGCACCACCAGGGAAGTCCCATCTATTATTTATATTTTATTCATATTTACCGAATTTGTTGATGAACATCTTTTCATGTGTTTATTAGCCTTTTATATTTCTCCTATGTTACCTATTTATAACCTCCACCCATATTTCTATTTTTGAACTATTTATAGAAGCTCTGTATACAATCTACACAATAACCAATCATCCATAAATTTACTGCAAATTGTTTTCTCTGTATGTTACTCACCTTTTGACTTTATCATGCCTTTCATTATGCTGAGATAATTTTTAATTTTTTTGAGATTGTATCTGTCGATCTTTTTCTTTTATGGCTTCTGGTATTTATGTCTTATTTAAGAAGGCCTTTTCCACCTCCAATTTTATAAAAATTTGCTACAGTATGGTCTCCAAATACTTTAATAATTTCTTTTATATTCAGTTGCTTAGCCCATCTGATTTATGGATGGTTAAGGTAACAGTCTACTTTTTCTTTTTTCTGAATCAGTAACTAATTTTTCTAACACTACTTATTGCATGGCTTATGCATTCCTCTATGGATTTGAAATACCATCCTTATTATCACCTAAATTTCTACAGGTGATACATAGATCTGTTCTGGTCTCTCTGTTGCATCGATTTCCACTAAAGTACACCACACAGTTTTCATCATGCCTTTGGCATATGCTTTTACCATACGTTTTTAGTATTACTTAGCAATGTCTATAGAACATGCCCAAGACATGAGATAGAAGAATCTCTATGATGTGAGCTTCATTTTTTTCCCAGCCTCCTCACCTATCATTTAGCTCCTTGTCTTTTAGATTTTAGTAAAACCAAATGTAGATAATTCCAAACACACACAATTCTGGAGCACAGCTTGGATATTTTTCTTTCCTCTTCCTGAAACATCCTGCCCTCCTTCTTTACTTGAGTAATTCTTACTTGTCCTTCAGAATACAGCTCAGTCAAAATTACTTGCTTACTAACCTTTCCTGAAACCTTAGGTAGGCTTCTCTCCCCTGTCCCCCCGTTCTCCAATTATACCTTCCACATCAATTAGACAGAGACAACCTCTTCAAACATGTGCCTTTTTTGCAAGCTTTCCTATGACAGAGCCAATATTTATTCTTCTTTATAGTTCCAGCATCTAATGCAGTCCTTGTACATAGGAATTACTCAGAAATATTTGTTGAATTGAGCTATGTTCTTCTTTTCTTCATTTTATTATGTGTTATATTCTATAAAGATACCTCCATCTGTGGAATTAATTAGTCTTCTTAGACACTAAATTTGCAAGACAAATTTATTTTTAAAAATTCTTGTCAGCTCCATCCACCAAAAAAATATCTTATGGTTGAGAAAAAAAATTTCTCTAGCACCTGCTATAGATATAGGTTATAAAAACAGCACTAGCTGAAGTATCTGATAACTGAAAGCAAATACTTATTAGATCCAAATCATAATTGTTTTAATCCATTCTGCTTTTTAAATTGCATATTATTTTTCTTCCAACATACTTCTCTTAAAGTTGACTATGTGATATCCATTTCTAGAAATTTTGAGAAATTCTAAAATTCAAATCAATCATTTGTTATTTGCTAAGTTTTATACATATGCTGGTAACATATCAGGGACTTGAGAAAAAAAAAAGAAAAAACCATCGTCTTTTAGGGGGAGAAACCTACGTAAATAATAAAAGCAATAATGACTTATCAATACAAGGCTAAAATATTTAGAGGGTTTGGTGGGGCATAACAAATTCTTTCATTTGTTACATTACCAGACCAGGTAAGTAGACTGCAAACATCTTTCATAACGTTCTGAAAATCTAATGTTACTGGTCTTCTTGAGCCAAAAGTCCTTATGACATCTAGTATTTTCTTATTCCCTAAAATGTATGTTTTAAAAGTTTTACCCCTGGAGCTTGAACTGAGCTACATTGATTCTAGGATTTAGGTGTGTCTAAAGGAATGGTGAGACAAACCCAGAAAAATTATCTTCATGTAAGACAACCAAGAACCTCTTGAGAAGAAAATCCTAAGCCATGAGGACAGAGGAGCAAAAGTTTCACTCATCCAAGGACAAAAAGCTAAAATGGGAGAGAAAGCACGATGGTGAGCATAGCAGAGCATCTGCTGTCGGCATCATGCTGCTGCCTCACTTCCACCTATGCAGATCCACTTTCAGTTATGTGAATAATTCTCCTTTCTGATTCATCTCTAACGGATAGTAATTTCAGAACTAGTGTCAATGTTCCTCTCCATCTCTTTCCCATCTCCCCTTTCCTCCAAGAAGAGGAAGCCTTCTATGACTGGCAAAACTCTTTGACACTGATTTGTTGTGTGACCTTGAACAAGTTAGTTACTTAAACATTCTGAACCTCAGTTTCCTCATATGTAGAATAAGGTTAAATAATAGTACTTACCTCCCAGGATTAAAAGATTAGTCAAAAAAAATTAAACAGAAAAATTATTCAAAAATGATTAAAAGAGCAATCAAGGATTAAAAGTTAATACATAAAACACTGAGAACAGGGTTCAACACATAGTAAGCTCTCAGTAAATGCCCATTATTATTACTCCTCTCCTTCTTCTCAGTAAGCTTATCCCCCACCCCTTACCTTCTCTCTTTTCTGTTCTCTCACACCACAAGGTAAACTGGCCCTAGGTTGTTTTTTTTTTTCTGATTTTCTGCCACTTCTTCTCTCATCCCCAAAGGCTTAGGGTGGGGGTCCATCTTAGCTCTGCAATAGACTTCTGTGGAAATATATTCTTTTCTTACATTCTCTTGTCTTACATTGGTTTTAGGCCTCTGAGACCAATTTTGTGAAGGTAGAAATCATTCTCCATGGAATCTAGCCTAGCTTTATCCAGTTACTGTATCAGAAGTTCTACTTGAGGTTTAGCGTCAAAGCCACAAAAGGTTTAGAAAAAAGTACTTTGCCTTATTTAATTCCCCTTTGCTTGTATTCTTGTACAAAAGTTCAGGAAGAGGTAGCTAATAAAAGGGGGATCCAGGCTTTTATGATTCCACCAGCCTCCTATCAGCAAAATCTATCACCTGCCATCCTCAACAATCCTGCTGAAGTCAAGAGGAAGAAAAAATATTCTCATAGTCTTTAGAAACAACCTGGGTTTATTATTACTGATCATAAGAACTATTGGTAGAAGTCTCTTTGTGCCATTTATTGAATTGTATTTGTAATCTAATTTATGATTCTCAACCATGCCTTGTCAAGTCTCCTTACTCTATGAGATACTTTGTTAAAATCTGAATATATTGTTTTCTGAATTGGGAGGTATTTCATTATTTCAAATATTCTATTCCAATGAAAAATCTGGATTTATGTTAGTTACTACCCATCTCATAGTATAGCTTAGAAGCACACGTGAAAGTGCCCTTCAAAGTGTCTGGTACCGAATGGTTCTAAATGGGCCATGTATTGCAGGCATTGAGAATACAATGACAGACACGGCTTCTGCAAGTCCAGGAGTTTACATTATAGGTGATAAGGTAGAGCATTGAAAGAAGTAGTTATAGCACAGTATGATATATCACTACATGATACAATGACTAGAACTGTACCTGGAACACTCAGTACTTGTTGAATGAATGAATGAGTGAATGAACTACAGGAATATATTGAATACAAGAAAAGAAGTAAAGAACAGGGCAAGAAGTGAATGACACTGCTAAAACAGAGGGGAAGATAAAGAGGATACCTGAGCATCACTGTGTTTTTTGTTTGTGTGTATGTGTATGTGTGTGTGTATCTGTTTCTTCCAGTTTTATTGAGATAAAATTGACACACAGCACTGTATAAATTTAAGGTATACAGACAGCATAATGATTTGATTTACACACATCATGAAGTGATTATAACAATAAGTTTAGTGAACATCTATCATCTCATACAGGTATGAAATTAAAGAAATAAGAGATTTTTTTTCTTGTGATGAAAACTTGAGATTTACTCTATTAACAATGTTTGTATATAACATACAGCAGCGTTAATTACATTTATCATGTTGTACATCCCTAGTACTACTTTACCTTATAACTAGAATTTGTACCTTTGATTGCCTTGATCCAATTCCCCATCTCCCCACCTCTAGTAATCAGATCTCATTTTCTCTGTTTGTTTGTTGGTTGGTTTGTTCTTAAAGTATAAGGACCTATAGCACTGTGTTATAACACTATGCTGAAGTATAGTGATTCTGTATTTCTTTGTATTTCAAACTGATCATCATAAGTCTAGTTACAATGTGCCACCATACAAAGATATTACATAGTTATTGACTATATTCCCCACCCTGTACATTTCGTACCCCTGACTTATTTATTTCACACCCCTGACTTATTTATTTCACAACTGGAAACTTGTACCTCTTAATCTCCCTCACATATTTCTTTCCTCCCTCTAACCCCCTCCCCCCCATCAAACACCTATTTGTTCACTTACCTATAACTCTATGTTTTGTAATTTTTGTTCAATTGTTTTGTTTTTTTAGATTACACATATAAGTGATATCATACAGTATTTGACTTTCTTTGTCTGACTTATTTCACTTAGCATCCATCCATGTTGTCACAAATGGCAAGATTTCATTCTTTTCTATGGCTAATATTCCACTGTGTGCGTATACACACACACACACACATATATACATACATATATTTATCATGTCTTCTTTATCCATTCATGTATTGATGAGTATTGGATTTCTTCCTTATCTTGGCTATTGTAAATAATGCTTCAATAAACATAGTGATGTGTGTATCTTTTTGAATTAGTATTTTTGTTTTCTTTTGATAAATACCCAGGAGTTGTATTTCTGGATCATGTGGTGGTTCTATTTTCAATTTTTTGAGGAATCTCCATACTGTTTTCCATAGTGGCTACACCTATTTACATTCCCACCAACAGTGCACAAGAGTTCCCTTTTTTCCATATCCTCACCAATACTTGTATTTTGATGTCTTTTTGATAATAGCCATTCTGACAGGTGTGAGGTGATATTTCACTGTGGCTTTGATTTGCGTTTTCCTAACGATGAGTGATGTTGAGCACCTTTTGCATGTGCCTGAGGGCCATCTGTGTGTCTTCTTTGCAAAAATGTATATTCAGATTCTCTGCCCATTTTTTAATTGGGCTGTTTGAGTTTTTTTGATGTTGAGTTGCATGAGTTCTTTATATATTTTAGATATATCACTCTTATCAGATATATCACTTGCAAGTATCTTCTCCTGTTCCGTAAGTGGCTTTTTCATTTTGTTCATAGTTTCCTTCACTTTGCAAAAACTTCTTAGTTTGATGTAGTCTTGTTTGTTTATTTTTTCTTTTCTTTTCCTTGCCTGAGGAGAGAGATCCTAAAAAATATTACTGAGACTGATGTCAAAGCACATACTGCCTATGTTTTCTTCTAGGAATGTTATGCTTTCAGGTCTTCCATTTACTCTTTAATCCATTTTGAATTTATTTTTATATGTGGTGTGAGAGAGTAGTCCAATTTGATTCTTTTCATTTAGCCCTCCTAGCACCACTTGTTGAAGAGTCTGTCTTTTCTCCATTGTATATTTTTGCCTCCTTCATCACAGATTAATTGTCCATATAAGTGTGGGTTTATCGCTAGGCTCTCTATTTTGTCTTGTTGATCTATGTGTCTGTTTTTGTGCCAGTACCATCCTGTTTTGATTACTGTAGCTTTGTAGTATAGACAGGAAGCACAATACCTCCAGCTTTGTTTTTCATTCTAAAGATTGCTTGTCTATTCAGGGTCTTTTGTGTTCTACACAAATTCTAGAATTATTTGCTCTAGTTCTATGAAAAATGGCATTGGTATTTTGATAGGTATTGCATTGAATCTGTAGATTGCCTTGGATAGTATGGTTATTTTAACTGTATTAGTTCTTTTATTTATTTATTTATTTTTGGCTGTGTTGGGTCTTTGTTGCTGAGCATGGGATTTCTCTACTTGCAGTGAGCGGGGGTTACTCTTCGTTACGGTGCACAGGCTTCTTATTGTGGTGGCTTCTCTTGTTGCGAAGCACAGGTTCTAGGCAAATGGGCTTCAGTAGTTGTGGCATGTGAGCTCAGTAGTTGTGACTTGCAGGCTCTAGAGCACAGCCTCAGTAGTTGTGGTGGACGGGCTTAGCTGCTCCACGTCATGTGGGATCTTCCCGGACCAGGGCTTGAACCCGTCTCTCCTGCATTGGCAGGCAGATTCTTAACCACTGCACCACAAGGAAAGCCCCAGGATTTTCTCTATTTAGTATCACATCACCTGCAAACAGTTACAGTTTTACTTCTTTTCCAATTTGGTTTCCTTTCATTTATTTTTCTTGTCTGATTGCTGCAGCTCTGACTTCCAATACTATGTTGAATAAAAGTGGAGAGGATGGGCATCCTTGTTTTGTTCCTGATCTTAAAGGAAATGCTTTCAGCTTTTCATCATTGAGTATGATGTTAGCTGTGGACTTATCAAATATGGCTTTTATTATGTTGAGGTATGTTCTCTCTATACCAACTTTGTGGAGAGTTTTTATAAATGGATGTCGAATTTTGTCAAAAGCTTTTTCTGTATCTATTGAGATGATCATGTGCTTTTAATCTTGAATTTGTTAAGGTGGTGTATCATATTGATTGATTTGCGGATTTTGAACCATTCTTGTATCCCTGGGATAAATCCCATTGGATCATGTGTATGATCTTTTCAATGTATTATTGAATTTGATTTTCTAATATTTTGTTGAGGGTTTTTCATCTATGTTCGTCAGTATTACTGGACTGTAATTTTCTTTTTTGTGCTATCTTTTTCTGGTTTTCTTATCAGGGTGATGCTCACCTGGTAGAATTGAGTTCAGAAGCAATCTTTCCTCTGCAATTTTTTGGAATATTTTGAGAAGGATAGTTGTTAACTCTTCTCTAAATGTTTGGTAGAATTCACCTTTGAAAACATCTGGTCCTGGATGTTGTTTGTTGGGAGTTTATTACTAATTCAATTTCATTACTGGTAATTTGTCTGTTCATATTTTCTATTTCTTCCTGGTTCAGTTTTGGGAGATTTACATTTCTAGGAATTTGTCCATTTCTTCTAGGTTGTCCATTTTGTTGGCCTATAATTATTTGTAGTGATCTCTTACAATGTTTTGCATTTCTCTGGTATCAGTTGTAGTTTTTCTTTTTCATTTCTGATTTTATTGATCTGACCCGTCTCTCTTTCTTTCTTGATGGGCCTAGCTTAAAGTTTTATCATTTTTTTTAATATGTTTTCAAAGAATCAGCTCTTAGTTTTATCGATCTTTTCTATTTTTTTTTTTTTGGTCGCTGCTTCATTTATTTCTGCTCTGATCTTTATAATTTCTTTCCGTCTACTAACTTTGGGTTTTGTTTGTTCTCCTTTTTCTAGTTCAGTTAGGTATAAGGTTAGGTTGTTCATTTGAGATTTTTCATGTGTCCTGAAGTAGGCTTGTATTGCTATAAACTTCCTTCTTAGAATTCTTTTTGCTGTGTCTCATAGATTTTGGATCATTGTGTTTTCATTTTCCTTTGTTCCCAGTTTTTTTTTTTAATTTATTCTTTGATTTCTTCAGTGATCCATTAGTTATTTAGTAGCATATTTTTTAACCTCCACATGTTTGTGGAGGTTTTTTTTTTTTTTTTTTTGGTAGTTTTTTGTTCTTGTAGTTCATTTCTAGTCTCATAGCATTGTGGTCAGAAAAGATGCTTCATATGTTTTCTATTTTCTTAAACTTACTGAAACTGGTTTTGTGGCCTAGCATGTGATCTACCCCGGAGAAAGTTCCATGTGCACTTGAAAAGCATATGTGTGAGTGTGTGTTCTGCTGCTTTTCAATGGTGTGTGTGTGTGTGTGTGTGTGTATATATATATATATATATATATTCACCCGTTTGTACTGATGTGTCATTTAAGGCTAGTGTTTCCTTACTGGTATTCTGTCTGGATGATCTGTCCATTGATATAAATGGGGGGTTAAATCTCCCTATTATGGTGTTACTGTCAATTTCTCCCTTTACATCTGTTAATATCTGCTTTATGTATTTAGGTGCTCCTGTGTTGGTACATATATATTTATAATTGTTATATCTTCTTCTTGGATTGATCTCTTGATCATTATGTAATATCTCACTTTGTCTCCTGTTACAGTCTTTATTTTAAAGTCTATTTTGCCTGATATATGTATGGCTACCCCAGCTTTCTTTTAATTTATATTTACATAGAATATACTTTCCTTCTCTTTTTCAGTCTCTGTGGGTCTTTAGATACACAGTGAGTCTCTTGTAAGCAACGTATATATGGGTCTTGTTTTTTAATCCACTCAGCCACTCTGTGTCTTTTTATTGGAGCATTTAGTCCACTTACTTTAAAGTAATTCTGATAAATGGGTATTTAATGCAATTTTATTAATTGATTTTGGGTCATTTGTAGTTCTGCTTTGTTCCTTTCTTCTCCCTTTGTTCTCTTCCCTTGTGATTTGATGACTGTCTTTAGTGTTATGTATGGACTCCTTTCTCTTTTTTGTGTGTGTATATATTATAGATTTTTGTTTTATGATTAGCATAAGTTTATATATATCAATCTAATTTATATATGTGGTTATTTTAAGTTGCTGATCTCTTGAGTTCAAATGCATTTTAACCCTGCATTTCTTACTCCTCTCCCCCCATTTTACTATTTGTGATATTGTATTTCACATCTTTTTGTTTTGTGTATCCCTTAACTACTTATGCAGATATGGATGACTTTACTGCTTTTCTCTTTTAACTTTCTTATTTGATTTATATGTGATTGATCTATTTTACTGTACAAATAACGTTTTTCCTTTCTTAATTTTTATGTTTCTACTCGTAGGCTTTACTTTTTCCCTTAGAGAAGTCCCTTTAACATTTGTTGTAAAGCTGGTTTGGTGATGCTGAACTCTTTGAGCTTTTGCTTGTCTGTAAAACTTTTGATCTTTCCATTAAATCTGAATAAAACCATTTCCAGTTAGAGCAGCAGTCCCCAACTTTTTTGCGACCAGGGACCAGTTTCATGGAAGACAATTTTTTCACAGACAAGGGGGGGAATGGTTCAGGTGGTAATGCGAGTGATGGTTCAGGTGGTAATGCGAGCAATGGGAAACAATGGAGAGCGACAGATGAAGCTTGACTCACTCGCCTGCTGCTCACCTCCTGCTGTGTGGCCAGGTTCCTAACAGGCCATGGACCAGTATCAGTCCGTGGCCTGGGGGCTGGGGACCCTTTAGTTAGGGTATTCTTTTTTTTTTTTTGAATTTTTTTAAAATTTATTTATTTTATTTTTGGCTGCATTGGGTCTTTGTTGTTGTGCATGGGCTTTTCTCTAGTTGCGGCGAGCAGGGGCTACTCTTCCTTGTGGTGTGTGGGCTTCTCATTGCCATGGTTTCTTTTGTTGCGGAGCATGGGCTCTAGGTGAGCAGGCTTCAGGAGTTGCAACATGTGGGCTCAGTAGTTGTGGCTTGCAGCTCTAGAGCACAGGCTCAGTAGTTGTGGCACATGGGTTTACCTGCTCCACAGCTTGTGGTATCTTCCTGGACCAGGGCTCAAACCTGTATCCCCTGTGTTGGCAGGCAGATTCTTAACCACTGCACCACCAGAGAAACCTGAGTTAGAGTATTCTTCGTTTCAGGTTTATCCCTTTCATCACTTTGAATATATTGTTCCACTCCCTTCTGGCCTGCAGGGTTTCTGCTGAAAAGTCAGCTGATAGTCTTATGGGAATTCCTTTGTATGTAACTTGTTGCTTTTCCCTTGCTGCCTTTAATATTCTCTCTTTATCTTTAATTTTTGCCATTTACTTACAATGTGTCTTGTTGTTTTCCTCCTTGGGTTGATCCTGTTTGGAACTCTCTGGGCTTCCTGGACCTGGATGTCTGTTTCCTTTCCCGGGTTAGAGAATTTTTCAGCTATTATGTTCTCAAATACATTCTCTTCCCCTTTCTCTCTCTTCTCCTTCTGGGACCACTATAATGTGAATGTTATGATGCTTGATGTTTTCCTAGAGGTCTCTTAAACTGTCCTCATTTTTTTTTAATTCTTTCTTTTTTCTGTTCAGCTTCAGTGAACAGTAGTAGAAACTACTGTGTCTTCCAAGTGGCAGATCCATTCTTCTATATCCTCTAATCTACTGTTGATTCTTCCTAATGTATTCTTCATTTCATTTATTGTGTTCTTTATCTTAGTTTGGTTCTTTATGTTTTCTAACTTTTTGCTAAAAACTTCTAATTTCTCACTCCATTCATCCAATTGTCTCCCAAGTTCTCTGATTATCTTCATGATCATCTTGTACTCTTTATCACATAGATTGCCTATCTCCACTTCACTTAGTCCTTCTGTGGTTTTTATCTTTCATTTGGAACACATACCTCTGTCACTTCATTTTGCTTAATTTGCTGTTTTTATTTCCATGTCTTTAGTATGTTAGTTACATTTCCAGACCTTGGAGAAGTGGCCTTTTGTAGGAGACATCCTATGATTTGCAGCAGTGCACTCCCCTTTGGTCACCAGAGGTCTATGTTCTAGGGGTGCCCCTACTGTTGGCTGCATGGGTCTTTCAGTTGTGGTGGGTGAACTATTGTGAGCTGTTTGGTAGGTGTGGCTGGCCCCTAGTCTGGTTGGTTTCAAGGCCCTGCCTTGTGTGGAGGCTGCCGGCCACTGGTTGGCAAGACCAGGTCACAAGGTACCTAGCTGTAGAGCCCCAGGTGGTCCTAGGTCTAGTACTGGCCCATCACTGGGTGGAGCCAGGATCTGTAATGGGTGGTGCTGGACAAGGCTTTCAAGATCATGGGTTGGGCCATTTCCCGACATGGTTGGCTGCAGTTTCCAGGGTGTCCCAAACCTGGTGCTAGTCCACAGATGAGTGGGGCTGGATTCTGGTGTGGCTGGCTGAGGTGTCCAACGTGTCTCAGAGCTGATGTTGGCCTGATGGTGGGTGGGACTGAGTCCCAGTAGGTCCCAGAGCTGGTGTCAGTCTGCTGGTGGGCAGGGTTTGCTCTCAGGGGTCCCAGGCCTAGCGCCAGCTCACTGTTGGGTGGAGCCAGGTCCCAGTGTCTCTGGCTGCAGGGTCCTGAGAGTCCTGGAGCCAGTGCTGGTGCACTGGTGTGTGGCACTGGATCCTATGCCCTCTGGTGGGCAGAGCCAGGTTCAGAGGTGACTGTGGGTTCAGGGAGTAAGGCAGCTGGTCTACTTGTGGGTGGGACCATGTTCCTGCCCAGCTAGCTGATTCCTTGAGTATGCCAGTACTCGTGCTGACAGGCTAGTGTGTTAATCCGGGTCTCAGTGCTAATAATTTGGAGAGAGGATTCTAAAATGATGCTTACAAGCACCAGTGTCCACATGGTAAAAGGTGGTCCCCCAAATGGCTACCACCAGTGTCTGTGTCCCCAGGATGAGCTCTAGTTGCCTCTTTGGAAGGCTCTCCAAGATCAGCTGATGGGTCTGACCCAACCTCCTTTCAAATTACTACTTCTGCCCTGGGTCCCAGAGCATGTGAGATTTTGTGTGCACCCTTTAAGAGTAGAGTCTCTATTTCCCACAGCCCTTTGATTCTCCAGAAAGCAAACCCCATTGGCCTTCAGAGACAGATGTTCTGGGAACTCATCTTCCTGGTGCAGGATCCCCAGGCTGGGGAGCCCAATGTTGAGCTCAGACCCCTGGTTCCTTGGGGAGAACCTCTGCAGTTGTAATTTTCCTCCCATTTCTGGGTCACCCACCTGGCAGTACAAGTCTTGACTACACTGTGTCTCTACACCTCCTACCTATCTCATTGTGGTTCCTTCTTTATATCTTTAGTTTCAGAACATCTTTTCTGCTGGATTCTGTTCTTTCTCATCAATAGTTGCTCTGTATATAGTTGTAATGTTGGTGTGCCCATGGGAGGTGGTGAACTCAGGGTGTTCCTACTCTGCTGTCATGGCCACCAATTCTCTGAGCATTATTATTATTATTTTTTTTTTTGCCATACGTGGGCCTCTCACTGTTGTGGCCTCTCCCGTTGCAGAGCACAGGCTCCGGATGCACAGGCTCAGCGGCCATGGCTCACGGGCCTAGCCGATCCATGGCATGTGGGATCTTCCCAGACCGGGGCATGAACCTATGTCCCCTGCATCGGCAGGCGGACTCAACCACTGCACCACCAGGGAAGCCCTGAGCATTATTTTTAATAAAGACCAGGACATAGGAGAATAAGGTCAAGGTGGGTGTGAGTATTTTAGGGAAGTAAGCACATCCAAAAAGACAGAGAAGCTTTAAATTATGTGATTTGTACAGAGAATAAGTCTTTCAATAATGGTAAAGAGAAAAGTTCAAGAGGCACATGAGGGAAGTTGAGCTAAGAAGGGTGGGAAGGAGGAGAAAGAGGAGAGCAGCCAAGCACTATTTGAGCATTTTTCATATGTTATCTCATATAAGTATCATAAAAATCTTATCAGATAAGTGTATTACAATAATTTTTCATTTTACAAATGAAAAAACCTGAGGCACAGAAAGGTAAATTATGTTGTTCAAGGAAAAGAAAATTAGTAGACATGTTTGTTTGGCTTCTGAAATTTCCATGCTTACTAATAGGGGTTTTGCTATTTTACTTTTTTATTGAGGTATAATTGACATATTAGTTTCAGGTGTACAACATAATGATTCAATATTTGTATATATTGTAAAATGATTACAATAACCCTAGTTAACATCCACCACCATACATATTTACACAATTTTTTGTAATGAATAACTTTTAAGATCTACTCTTTTAGCAACTTTCAAATATACAACACGGTATACTTAACTATAGTCCCCATGCTGTACCTTACAACCCCACGACTTATTTTATAAGTGGAGACTTACAACTTTTGACCCATTTAATAATGTACTTTTTAAGTTTTTAAAAATTTGTCCAGCATTTTAGGTGCTTTATTATAAGGATGATTTTTCAGAGTATGTTGTCTTATTGCTAGATATGGATTTATGGTCAATGTTTAAAGGCTGGATTATAGAGGTGGAATTGGTTGCTTTCCTCATCATGAATTATTAATTTTTCTTCTTAGCTAGGTCTTTCCCATCCATGAGAAACACACTCTAATCTCTCCTACTTAAAATAATTCCACTGACCTACAGTGAATGCTATTTTTTCCTCTCCTCCATCCTTTATTTAACCAAGTTGGTGGACCCTTCTCCAGGTGCTATGCTGGTTGCTAATAGAGCACCGTCTTCCACCTTGCCCTTGGCCAAAAGGGAGCTGCCTTACCCAAATCACCATCCATGAGTTATATTACCACCCATGACAGACTGACATGGGAGCACAGAAGTCCAGCCCCTTGCTTTAAGGTAGGACCAACTTTATGGTGTAATTCATATTCCAGAGTACCCCATGGGATCAAAGTGAAGCAAACTCAACTGAAACCTCATCTTAAATAGCTCCTTCCCCTTCCATCTCCTGCTTTCTTCACCCCTCCATCCCAAGACATTCCTTCTGTAAATCACATACACCCAAAACTCTATCTCAGTCTGTGCTTCTAAAAAACTCAGCCTAACATTCCCTCTAACTACTACATGATTTCTCTGCTATAATCTCCTTGAAATAGTCATCTAAATTTGCTGTCTCAGACTCTGACTTTTTTTCTCTCTTGAACCTACACCAACAAAATTTTCATGCCCACCACTCCAACAAAATAGCTCTTTGTCACAAATGATCTTCATATTCCTAACCTTAAATGTCAGTATTCAGCATTTATCTTACTCATACAATGAGCTATATTTGACATAATTGATGATTTCCTTCTTAGAACACTGTCTCCTCTTTGCTTCCAGGACACCACTTTCTCAGTTCTCTACCCTCACTGCCCCTTTACCTTTTTTACTACTTCATCCTCCTTTACTCTCTGATCTTTACATTTTCGAATTTCCTCAGAAATTGATCCTTGAACCTCTTCCACTTCTTCATCTATAATCATTCTCTGGGTGGTATCATCCATAGCTGACACTCCAAACTTTATACCTGCAACCTTGACTTCTCTCCAAATCCCAAATTCATATACCCAACTGCCTTTTCAACATACGCATTTGGATGTCTAGAGGCATCTCAAATTTAAAGTGTCCAAAGCCAAACTTACAATTAATGACCCACACTCCAGCCTAAATATGCTTCCTTTTTTATAACTACACTTTCCCCATCTCAGTAAATGTCACTTATACCCTTCTAGTTGTTCATACCATAAGCCTTGGATTCATTCTTTGTTTCTCTCATTCTTTTACACTCTACACACAGAATCTGTCAAGAAATACAATCAGCTCTGCCTTCAAAGTATATTACAAATTAACCCTTCTCCAATGTCTACTTCTATTACCCTAGTCCAATGCACCATTATTTCTGCCTTCACTATTAAAATAGTATCCCCTTCACCCTTGTACCTGACAGTCTATTGTCCACAGAGCATTCAGAGTGATCTTTTTAGAATACAAATCACATCATTTCTATGCTCAGATCCCTCCAACAGCATAGTATAATGGCTAAGAGCATGGACTCTAAGCAGGTTTGAGTTAAATCTGAGCTCCCTTAAACTGTGCCCCATGCCTCAGGTCTCTCATCTGTAAAATGGAAAGAATAATACCTACTCCTAGGTTTGTTATAAGGGTTAAATGAGTTTATATTTACATAGCACTAATGATAGAGCCTGACATTATATGATTACTTGATAAACAGTGCCCTAACTTGCTCAGAGCAAAAGTATTAGTCCTCTCTTCTCTCACCCCTCATTCACTCCACTCCAGAAAACTCGACCTTGCTTTAGAAGGTAGAGCTGAACAAGGAACACACCAAGCTTGTCCCCACCTCTGCTATTGCCCCTAATATATGCATGGCTCATTCCTCCCTTTCCATTCAGAGTTCTTCTCAAAACCCACCTTATCAATGAGTTTTCATGGGACATAATAAAAGCAATGCTTGAGGGCGGAGTCAAGATAGCAGAGTGGGAGGATGTGGAGTTCCTGTCTCCCCACAACTAGGGCACCTACCAGATGCTCATGGGGGGCCTTGATGCCCAAGGAGATGGGAGGAACCCCCAAGCAACCGGATAGGACGTGGGGGGGAGTGGGGGGGAGGGGAAGTGGAGGCCAGACGGGACCAGTATCCCTGAAGGGTGGCTGGGAGAGGGGTGGGTTTCCCATGCCTGTGGGGACTCTCAGGGGCTCGAAGAATCAGGAGGGAACACGGCTAGCATTTCTCCTGCCCAATTGGGCCCTGGGAAGCCTGATGGGTTCCCAGGCCAGATCCTCCACCCTCCGAAGCCTCCTGCAGCTGCATTGGTCCTAGGGGCATAGGAGGGAGCGGGGGAAGAAGAGGAATGACAGACAGCAGGGCCCTCTGGATCGGAGGATCAGGGGAAGCACGACAGGCATCTCCTCCACCCATTTTGGCCCTGGGAAGCCAGCTGCGCTCCAGGGCCGGGTCCTCCACTCTGCATGGCCACCTCTACCCATGTTGATCCTAGGGGCATGGGCAGGGGGAAGAAGAGGAGAGGTGGACAAGAAAGGGCCCTCCAGGATTGGAGGATCAAGGGGGAACACCCCTAGCATTTCCCTTGCCCACTCGGCCCCAGGGAGACTGCTGAGCTCCCGGACCTGGCTCTCCACCCTCCAGGGCCCGTGCCAGCAGCATGGGCCCTAGGGGTGTTGGAGGGAGGGAGGAGCAGGGAAGAGGAGGAGAGGCAGACAATGGTGGTGGTCCCTCTGGGATCAGAGGATCAAGGGAGTCATGGAGGGTGTTTCCCTAGCATGCTCAGGCCTAGGTAGCCTGCTGGGGTCCTGGACCTGGTCCCTACCCTCCAAGGCCAGAGGCATTCCTAGGTCCCTCCGGGGGGGGAGGAGCAAGTCCCATCTCCCACACCACCAGAGCCTTTTCTGGCCCTGTGGGTCCTAAGCATAGGCCCTGCCCCCACCTAAACCCAGTCCCTGCCTAAGCTCTGCCTCCCACAAACAAGGTATTTCCCGGCTTTTATTTCTTTTCCTTTTTTCCTTTTTTTTTTTTTTGCTGTTGTGGCTCTGTTTTACATTCCAGTTGTTGTTTCATCTATATTTTTATTTTTTCTAACATATCTGTTAGTTTTCTAATCTTATTTAATTTTTTACTCTTTGTTATTGTTCTGCTACCTTTTTTTTTTTTTTTTTTTGCCACCATGCATGACTTGTGGGATCTAGATTCATGAGGTGGGGGTTGGACCTGAGCTCCTGTGGTGTGAGCTCTGAGTTTGGACCACTGGACTAACAGAGAACCTCAGAACCCAGGGAATATTCATCAGAGTGAGGTCTCCTTCAGGTCTTAATCTCAGCACCAAGACCCACCTCTAACCAATAGCCTACAAACTACAGGGCTGGAAGCCTCAGGCCAAACAACCAATAAGGCAGAACACAATCCCACGCATCAAAAAAAAAAGGAGACGACAAAAAAAAAAGTCACAGATGAAGGAGCAAGGTAAACACCTATAAGACCAAATAAATGAAAAGGAAATAGGCAACGTACCTGAAAAAGTATTCAGAGTAATGATAGTAAAGATGATCCAGATTCTCAGAAATAGAATGGAGGCACGGATGGAGAAAATACAAGAAATGTTTTACAAAGATCTAGAAGAACTAAAGAACAAACAGAGATGAATAACACAATAACTGAAATGGAAAATACACAAGAATGAATCAATAACAGAATAACTGAGGCAGAAGAACGAATAAGTGAGCTGGAAAACAAAATGGTGGAAATAACTGCCAAGGAGTAGAATAAAGAAAAAAGAATGAAAAGAATTGAAGACGACGTCAGAGACCTATTGGACAACACTAAATGCACCAACATTCAAATTATAGGGGTCCCAGAAGAAGAAGAGGAACAGAAAGTGTTTGAGTAAATATTCAAAGAGATTATAGTCAAAAATTTCCGTAACATGGGAAAGGAAATAGCCATCCAAATCCTGGAAGCGCACAGAGTTCCATACAGGATAAACACTAGGAAAAACAAATTAACAAAAATTAAATTCAAAGAAAAATATAAAAAGCAGCAAGGGAAAAGCAACAAATAACACTCAAGGAAATTCCCATAAGATTATCAGCTGATTTTTCAGCAGAAACTCTGCAGACCAGAAGAGAGTGGCAGGATATACTTAAAGTGATGAAAGAAAATCCAACAACCAAGATTGCTCTGCCCAGCAAGGATCTCATTCAGATTCCATGGAGAAATCAAAAGCTTTACAGACAAGCAAAACTTAAGAGATTTCAGCAGCACCAAACCAGCTTTACAATAAATGCTAAAGGATGTTCTCTAGGCAGGAAACTCAGAAGAAGAAGACCCACAAAAACAAACCCAAAACAATTAAGAAAATGGAAACAGGAACATACATGTCGATAATAATCTTGAAAGTAAATGGATTAAATGTTCCAACCAAAAGACACAGACTGGCTGAATGGATACAAAAACAAGACCCATACATATGCTGTCTACAAGAGACCCATTTCAGACCTAGGGACATATGCAGACTGAAAGTGAAGGGATGGAAAAATATATTCCATGCAAACAGAAATCAAAAGAAAACTGGAGTACCAATACTCATATCAGGTAAAATAGACTTTAAAATAAAGACTGTTACAAGAGTTAAGGAAGGACACTACCTAATAATCAATGGATCAATCCAAGAAGAAGATATAACAATTATAAATATATATGCACCCAATATAGGAGCACCTCAATACATAAGGCAAAGGCTAACAACCATGAAAGGGGAAATTGACAGTAACATAATAATAGTAGGGGACTCTAACACCCCACTTACACCAATGAACAGATCATCCAAACAGAAACTAAATAAGGAAACACAAGCTTTAAATGACACGAGAGACCAGATAGATTTAATTGATGTTTATAGGACATTCCACCCGAAAGTGGCAGATTACACTTTCATCTCAAGTACACATGGAACATTCCCCAGGATTGATCACATCTTGGGTCACAAATTAAGCCTTGGAAAATTTAGGAAAGGTGAAATTGTATGAAGTATATTTTCTGACAACAATGCTATGAGATTAAAAATCAATTACAGGAAAAAAACTGTAAAAAACAGAAATATATGGAAGCTAAACAGTGAAGTACTAAATAACCAAAAGATCACTGAGAAAATCAAAGAGGAAATAAAAAAATACATAGAAACAAATAACAACAAAAAACAACTACCCAAGACATATGGGATGCAGCAAAAGCAGTTCTTAGAGGGAAGTTTATAGCAATTCAATCTCACCTCAAGAAACAAGAAAAATCTCAAATAAACAATCGAACCTTACACCTAAAACAACTAGAGAAAGAAGAACAAAGAAAACCCAAAGTCAGCAGAGGTAAAGAAATCATAACAATCACAGCAGAAATAAGTGAAATAGAAATGAAGAAAACAATAGCAAAGATCAATAAAACTAAAACTTGTTTCTTTGAGACGATAAACAAAATTGATAAAACTTTAGCCAGACTCATCAAGAAAAAAAAGGGAGAGGACGCAAATCAATAAAATTAGAAATGAAAAAGGAGAAGTCACAACTGACACTGCAGAAATACAAAGGATTGTAAGAGACTACTACAAACAAGTATACGCCAATAAAATGGACAACCATGAAGAAATGACAAATTCTTGGAAACGTACAATTTTCCCAGACTGAACCAGGAAGAATTAGAAAATATAAACAGGCCTATCACAAGTAATGAAATTGAAACTGTAATTAAATAGCTTCTAACAAACAAAAGTCCAGAACCAGACGGCTTCACAGGTGAATTCTATCAACCATTTGGAGAAGAGCTAACACCTATACTTCTCAAAGTCTTCCAAAAATTTGCAGAGGGAGGAACACTCCCAAATTCTTTCTACAAGGCCACCATCACCCCGATACCAAAACCAGACAAAGATGTCACAAAAAAAGAAAATTACAGACCAATATCACTGGTGAACACAGACGCAAAAACCCTCAACAAAATACTAGCAAACAGAATCCAACAACACAATAAAGGATTATACACCACGATCAAGTGGAATTTACCCTTGGAATGCAAGGATTCTTCAATATATGCAAGTCAATCAATGTGATACACCATATTAACAAATTAAGGAATAAAACCTGTATGATCATCTCAGATGCAGTAAAAGCTTTTGACAAAATTCAATACCTATTTATGACAAAAAAAAAAAAAAACTCTCCAGAAAATGGGCATAGAGGGAACCTACCTCAACATAATAAAGGCCATATAGGACAAACCCACAGCAAACATCATTCTCAGTGATGAAAAACTGAAAGCATTTTCACTAAGATCAGGAACAAGACAAGGATGTCCACTCTCACCATTCTTATTCAACATAGTTTTGGAATACCTAGCCATGGCAATCAAAGAAGAAAAAGAAATAAAAAGAATACATACTGGAAAAGAAGAAGTAAAACTATCACTGTTTGCAGATGACATGATACTATACATAGAAAATCCTAAAGATGTCACCAGAAAACTATTAGAACTAATCAAAGAATTTGGTTAGGTTGCAAGATACAAAATTAATGCACAGAAATCCCTTGCATTCCTATACACTAACAATGAAAAATCAGAAAGAGAAATTAAGGAAACACTCTCATTTACCACTGCAACAAAAAGAATAAAATACCTAGGAATAAACCTACCTAAGGAGACAAAAGACCTGAATGCAGAAAACTGTAAGACACTGATGAAAGAAATTAAAGATGATCCAAACAGATGGAGAGATACACCATATTCTTGGATTGGAAGAATCAACATTGTGAAAATGACTATACTACCCAAAGCAATCTACAGATTCAATGCAATCCCTATCAAACTACCACTGGCATTTTTCACAAACTAGAAAAAAAAATTTCACAATTTGTATGGAAAAACAAAAGACCCCAAATAGCCAAAGCAATCTTGAGAAAGAAAAACGGAGCTGGAGGAATCAGCCTCCCTGACTTCAGACTATACTACAAAGCTACAGTAATCAAGACAGTATGGTACTGGCAAAAAAACAGAAATATAGATCAATGGTACAGGATAAAACCCAGAGACAAACCCACACACCTATGGCACCTAATTTGTGACAAAGGAGGCAAGAACATACAATGGAGCAAAGACAGCCTCTTCAATAAGTGGTGCTGGGAAAACTGGACAGCTACATGTAAAAGAATGAAATTAGAACACTACCTAACACTATACACAAAAATAAACTCAAAATGGCTTAAAGACCTAAATATAAGGCCAGACACTATAAAACTCTTAGAGGAAAACATAGGAAAAACACTCTTTGACATAAACCACAGCAAGATCTTTTTTGACCCACCTCCTAGAGTAATGAAAATAAAAACAAAAATAAACAAATGGGACCTAATTAAACTTAAGAGCTTTTGCACAGCAAAGGAAACGATAACAAGATGAAAAGACAACCCTCAGAATGGGAGAAAACATTTGCAAAGGAAGCAACTGACAAAGAATTAATCTCCGAAATGTGCAGACAACACATGGAGCTCAATATCAAGAAGACAAACGACCCGATTATAAAATGGGCAGAAGATCTAAATAGACATCTCTCCAAAGAAGACATACAGATGGCCAAGAGGCACATGAAAAGCTGCTCAACATCACTAATTATTAGAGAAATGCAAATCAAAACTACAATGAAGTATCACCTCACACGGACAGAATGGTCATCATCAAAAAATCTACAAACAATACATGCTGGAGAGGGTGTGGAGAAAAAGGAACCCTCTTACACTGTTGGTGGGAATGTAAATTGATATACCCACTGTGAAGAACAGTATGGAACTTCCTTAAAAAACTAAAAATTGGACTACCATATGACCCAGCAATCCCACTACTGGGCATATACCCTGAGAAAACCATAATTCAAAAGGACACATGTACCACAGTGTTCATTGCAGCACTATTTACAATAGCCAGGACATGGAAACAACCTAAATGTCCAACGACAGATGAATGATAAAGAAGACATTACTCAGCCATAAAAGGGAACAAAACTGGGTCATTTGTAGAGACGTGGTTGACCCTAGAGTCTGTCATACAGAGTGAAGTAAGCAGAAAGAGAAAAACAAATATCATATATTAACACATATATGTGGAATCTGCAAAAATTCTACAGATTAACCTATTTGCAGGGCAGGAATAGAGACGTAGATGTAGGGAGTGGACATGTGGACACAACAGGGGAAGGGGAGGGTGGGACGAATTGGGAGATTAGGATTGACATATATACACTACCAGGTGTAAAATAGATGGCTAGCGGGAACCTTCTATAAAGCATAGGAAGCTCAGCTCGGTGCTCTGTGACGACCTAGAAGGGTAGGATGGGGGATAGGGGGTGGGAGGGAGGTCCAAGAGGGAGGAGATATAGGTATACATATAGCTGTTTCACTTCATTGTACAGCAGAAACTAACACAACTTTCTAAAGCAATTATACTCTAATAAAATAAATAAATACTCCACACCATTCAAAAAAAAATGAGTGAACTGGATGGTTTGTGAATTATTTCAATAAAGCTGTCTAAAAAAAACAATGCTAGTCTACTTTGCCCTGCTTTATTTTTCTCCATATTGTTCATTATTTTCTAAAATATCATGAATTTGCTTGTCTTTTTTTTATCGCCTCCCTTGCCCCACTGTAGCATGAGCTCTTTAATGAGGGAGATCATTTTGTCTGTTTTGTTCACAGCTATATCCTGAGTTCCTAGAAGTGTGCCTGGTACATAACAGCATTCAATAAAGTTTTAATGAATGAATTAATAGAAGGACAATAAGGAAGCTCTTAAAATATGTCAACGGGGAATGAATGAGATATGAATGAGGAAGGTGGCAGTGGGAATTGAAGGGATGAAGTGGCAAAAATCAAAGAGACACAGTAGGGCTTCCCTGGTGACACAGTGGTTAAGAATCTGCCTGCCAATGCAGGGGACATAGGTTCGAGCCCTGGTCCAGGAAGATCCCACAGGCAGCGGAGCAACAAAGCCCATGTGCCACGACTACTGAGCCTGTGTTCCAGAGCCCATGAGCCCATGTGCCGCAACTACTAAAGCCCGTGTGCCTAGAGCCCGTGCTCTGCAATAAAAGAAGCCACCCCAATGAGAAGCCCGCACACCACAAAGAAGAGTAGCCCCTGCTCGCCGCAACTAGAGAAAAGCCCGCACACAGCAACAAAGACCCAATGCAGCCAAAAATAAAATTAATTAATTAAAAAATCAAAGAGACACAGTAAACAAGATGGGATCTGAGAGAGAAGAAATTTGGGGAATTATTTTGAGATGCTGGCCAAATTAAAAGATAGAATAGGATGGTGGTGCTCAAAAGCAGAATAGAAAACACAAACAGAGGAATCAGTCTGAGGGAAACTATAATAAACCTAAGTCATCAGAAGTTAGACAAACGTCTACATGGCCAGCAGGCAGTTGTAAATTCGACTTTATTAACAAGAGAGATCAGAACTTTAACTGTGGTTTTGAACGTCACCAGGATAGACTGTCATTCAAAGACAAATGCTGGAATGAGCTTGCCCAAGGGAAGAGAATATGATCAAGAAAAAAGGAAGAAGACAAATCTTGGGGGACATCTGTATATTATAAGTGTGCAGATGAAAGAGAAACTAGTGAAGGAGACTGGTGCAAAGGAAATATGAACAAGAATGTCTCCAGAAGTGATGAAATATATGTAAAACAGTATCTGCTGAAATGATATGAGTTGTTTTCAGCCCTATCAAAAATCACTACAATAGAAGTGGCAGAATATAGGATTTTCATACCTTCTGAAAAGATTGAGCTAATGGGGCACTTTTGCCAGTCAGTCTAGAAACAAGGAGATCTCCCAAGCTCCTCCCCATCTTCCAGATCAGTTCAACCTCTAATACGTTTTTTAAGACCCATGGGACTTCTGTTCATTGAGTACAGTCCATTATACTTTCATTATCTCATTACCATTTACCTTGGCTTTCAAGACTCGCTTCTCTAATAATGTTCTTACTGGTTTTACAAGGTCTCATTTCATTAACCCATCTTTGTTCCAGAAATGTAATTATTTTGTGGTCACTACTTTCTCATAGTCTTAGATGAAACCTTTTGTTCTCTGTGTGTTATTAGCAGCGTCTTCAGGATTGAATACTTCTTTCTGCCTCCTCCACATTTTGGCATAAGAAATTATCCTCTCATCCTAAGAAGATCTCCAACAATAAGTAATTCATGATGTCTAACTACTCACATACTTTGTACCTAACAAGCTATCTTAAACAATGATGGAAATGGTAATTATTTACTCTGGGAGCCCTGTCAATGTTACTGTTAAACCATTGCCATGCTGTTAAATTGGACTAGGAGGTTCCTCCCTATTCCACTATTGATCTTATGGGTGAATTACCCCCCAAAATCTTTCCAATGTGCTATTGGCTAATTCATTGCAGTGCAATATATATTAAGTGGAATGTGAATAACATACATCTTATTTGTAATATGTTTTACATGCACAAATTTGAAATTCATAGCAATGTTCTAAAGCAATGTAATATAGATGAAAAAATACAATTTCTAATGTACTATTCGGTGTTCATAAATATACCAACTTGGAAATTACAACAAGTAATGTACAAAGTAAGGAAATCAATAGACTCTGGGCACTAATACTATTTCTCAGGGCAAGGATCTAACTTGTGTGGCAGTAAACCAACCTCTGTGCTGACAAGGAAATTTGGACTATGATGAAAAAATGACTACACCATTTACAATTACTATGTTTTAATCCCATGGTTGTCAAGTGTACATGTGGGGGCAGGTCGTCATAGCTGCTCATCCACATATTGTCACACTGTAGTGGGGGTTTTTAGGGTGGTGGCAGTATAGTCATGGAAGTAGTGAAGGGTTAGGGAGCTGAAGAGAATAGAGTCATGTTCCTGCTAATGCTGTACTCTAGATAATAGAACATGAAGTCCATTTCACAATTTGAAATCAATTTTTAAAAATTCCTTATACATATGTTTGAGAAAGAAAGAAAGAAATGAAAGAAAGAAAGAAAGAAAGAAAGAAAGAAAGAAAGAAAGAAAGAAAGAAAG